>NC_041390.1:214860382-214943840 GCF_002162155.2 Triticum dicoccoides | reverse complement strand
GCCCCGCGCCGCTGTCGCCGCCGCCGAGGTTCGCTGCCGCCTCGACTTCCGTGCCATCGTTTTTTTAAATTAGATCGGTTTTTCCGGTTTATTTAATTAGCGAGCGTTTGTCCGTTCGTTCGGTCTAGCGAGCGTTCGTCGTTTTTCTTTTTCTCGGATTAAATCCGTGATTTTTCTGATCGCGATTCCTGATCCGATTTTCGTTTTATTATAACTTTTCGCTCGTTTATCGGAATAGGGCGATTCAAGCGCCTAGAGTTTCGTCTCGAAACCCTCTATCCGTTTAACCAACTTAAACAAGATTTTGCTACTCTAAAATTTGCCCTAGATCCAGATTACTAGAATGAAGTTGTTTTCTTTCGCCGTTTGACTTTTGTTGCTTCTTTCGATTTGATTCTTTTTGCCAATCAGAGTTCTTAAGTTGAACCTTCTGGTTAGATCTCTTATTTGAGTTTTACCTGTGCATTAGATGAGTACTTATTGTATGCTTGTTTGTTTGTCTGCGATAGAATACCCAGAGTGCGCCGCCTGTTACTTCGAATAGTTAGGTTTCGCGGATCATCAGCAAGGCAAGTAACACTTTGATCATACCTTTTCTACTACCCAGTTTTATTGCATTAGATCAACCCTCACACATTGCATGATTAGGATCTAATTAAATTTTGGGATGGGAAGTAGATGAGGTAGTACCTATTACCTGTTATTATTAAACCTTTGGGAGTTACTTCTACATTTGCTTATTGTGCCATGCTATGCCAGTAGACATGGATTGGGTGAGTGATATCCATGACAGATGTGAGTTTTGTTAATTAATGGTTTATCTAAGGTGGCAACTTAAACACACATCTGGGTGGATTGAGGCACCTGGTTATTCCAGAACTTGCCTGTTTTCTTTTGGACCGCCACCCAGGCTCAAAGGGATCATGAGACTATTCATACTAGAAACTTCCGTGTGCAGCCACAAGCTATTATGGGCTCTAGCATAGTTGATTAAGTTGTGCGAACTCTTACAGTGGTAGACTAGCAGATGTAGGGGATGTAGGTGGTACGGTCTACCCCATCGTAAGGTGCTAGCGCTTCTGAAAGACTATGTCTCGGTCATCCGTCTTCTCAAACACCATGTAGTGCGAGAAACCAAACGGAGGCGATCGAGTCTTGTGCGGAAAAGTGCGCATACCTCTGCAGAGTGTAATAAACTAATCGTGATTAGCCGTGTCCCCGGTTATGGACATCTTGAGTATCTAGTACTTGGATTATCATGTGAATCTCAACATGTTACTCTAAATTAATTTTGTTGGGTTATGTTTAAAGATGATGCTTAATTGGGATTGAGAATGCTGTCAACCATTCTCAATGTTTAACAACTACATGATAGTTAAATAAATTTATTCCTTTGAAGTAGGGAAAAATTGGCTTTACGCAAAACTGTAACCATAGAGTTTTCCACCAGCCAAATATGCATATAGTATAGCTGTTTCATTCCATTACTCTCTATGTGTTACATTGCCAGCATATTCCATGTGCTGACCCGTTTCGGGCTGCAACGTTAATGTTGCAGACTTTTCAGACGACAATTAAGGAGTTTTTAGGTCATGGTTCTATACTCAGTGATGCCGTTGGAGTTGATGAACTCACTTATCTTCCAAGCCTTCCGCTGTTATCATTATTAGATGGCCTTAAGCCATATTTATTTGTAATAAGTTCTCTTATGAGACACTCGATGTAATAAGTGTGTGATTGCTACTCTGCTATAAATCCTCCGAGTACTGTGTGGTGTCAGCATTACTGATCTAGGGATGACACCGGAGCACAGAGATCAAACTGTTTGAGGTCTGATCGCTACAGAGATGGTATCAGAGCACACGCTGACTGTAGGACACGACCACTAAGTTAGAGACCTAGATCACTATTCACTCTCTTCTCTTCTGACCTCTCATCTTTTCTACTCTTTAGGATGGCGGATGCAAGGAACAAGTTCACACAACCGGATGAAGATACACCCTTTGGACGTCACTTGAAAGAAGTCACTAGATACCTGAACATAGGAGTACCAAGCTTCATGGGAACCTACAACGCCACTTTAGCTGAAGAAGAGCGCTGGATGATTCAAGTTCAAGTTCCAGGAAGGACGTTCATGCCAGTCACTGAGCCCATAGAGTTTTCTTTTGATGCACCAACTTGGAGTCTAGGAAAGAGCATGGCAGCTCACATCGCCATGGGACGCATTGGAGAAGTCTACCGCAAGGATCTCAAGGATACTATCTACCAGATTTGTGGGCGCCGAGATGAGCACTGGGAGATGATCAGCACCAGGAAGGATAGATCAATCGCAGCTTTTATCCAGGAGTTAAACCAACACATTCGATGACAGAAGAACCAGATGTGCACCGACATGATAGATCTGAAGAAGGCTAAGACTAGAATCAAGGAACTGGAGGAAGAACTCAAGGCTACACGTGAAGATTATGAAGAGGAAATTGAAGTATTGGTGGAGAAGAATGACGACTTGATCAAGAAGATTGGAATATTTATGGGAGGCCCTACGCCAGTAGATGAAGACGAAGAACCCAAGGAGATTAGCCCGAAAGACTACATCATCATCGACGGCACCGATTCGGAACCAGAGAGTAGCGATGATGACTATGTTGATGAAGCTGGAGCAGATATCATGGAGTCTGCAACTGAAGAATATTTCTAGTAGACCACCCCATCAGTAGTAGTAGTCCACCATGTAAATATAGTAGTCCGAGCACTTTTGCGATAGTAGATCGATTCTATGCCCTTGTTTGATTGAATGAAGTGAATTGTTTGCTTTTGCCTCATGTGCATATGGATAGTGTTTTCTCTTTAGACCCCCTCTATTCTTATATCTCATCTTTTCTAAACCCTCAGATGCCTCCGAGACGTGACCCCGGATTTTCCTTTCCACCGGAGCTCACCCAGTTGATCCAGCAGCAGAACACATTGATGCATTTGCTAGTCCAGAATCAGAATCAAGGGAACAACAACAACAACCCACCACCACCACCACCTGTTGACCACTTAGCCCGTTTTCTTAGGCTGAATCCACCGGTGTTTTCTAGTAGCACCGAGCCGATAGTAGCAGATGATTGGCTCCACAAGACAGCTAGGGAGTTGACCACAGCAGGATGCACAAATGCGGAGAATGTGAAGTTTGCCGCACATCAGCTAGAAGGACCCGTAGCATCATGGTGGGAGAATTTCATAGCCACTTTCCCAGTCGACACTGTCACATGGGACCAGTTTCAGCAGGCTTTTCATACTGCACACGTTTCAGCAGGAGCTATGGCCATGAAGAAGCGTGAGTTTCGCAACTTGCGCCAAGGAGGACGGACAGTTGGCCAGTATGTGGAGGAATTTAGTAAGTTAGCACGTTATGCACCAGATGACGTCGCTACGGATGCAGCTAAGCAGGAGAAGTTTCTGGAAGGACTGAATGATGAGTTGAGCATGCAGTTGATGGTAGCCACCTTCAACAACTACCAGGAGTTGGTAGATCGTGCTCTTATGATTGAAGGCAAGCAGCAGCAAATTGAGAATCGCAAGAGGAAGTATGTACAAGGAAAGTACACTTCAGGAGCTCAGCAGAAGCCACGTTTTACCCCTAGACCGGGAGGACATTTTCAGCATACCCAAGGAGGAGGTAGCTCGCATAATCACAATGGCACCAAGAATGGAAATGGCAATGGAGGAAGCAACGGCCAGAACTGCACCAACCCCTCAACCCCAACCAAGAAGGACCTGAGCCAAGTCACTTGTTTTAAGTGCCAGAAGACCGGACATTATGCCAATGAATGTCCTAAAGGCCAAAATGGCAATGGAAGTTCTGGGAAGAAGCCGAACCCTTTCAACAGGGGACAGGTGAACCACGTTAGCGTGGAGGAGGTTGAAGCTCAGCCCGATGCAGTAATAGGTAAGTTTTTGGTTATGCCATTTATTGCACTCGTTCTTTTTGATACTGGTGCATCGCATTCATACATCTCAAGGGGATTTGTGGATAAGTATAACCTATCAACCCAAGCCCTTAGGTCACCCATGTTAGTAACCTCGCCTGGAGCAAAGTATGTGGCTAGTCTATGGTGTGATCGGTTACCATTAAGGATTGGTAACTATGTTTTTCCCTCAGACCTAATAGTATTGGAATCTCAAGGATTGGATGTGATATTAGGCATGGATTGGTTATCAAAGTATGAAGGGAATATTGAGTGTGCTAGTAAGTCAATTTTGCTTACCACCCCAGAAGGGAGAAGGATCAAGTATGTATCCCGGCATGTGCCAAAAAGGACTCAAGTAAACTGCCTAACAGGAGTTGTGCAGGAGGAAGTAGCAGTTGTAAGGGATTTCCCTGATGTATTTCCAGAAGAGTTGCCAGGCATGCCACCGGATAGAGGTATTGAGTTTTTGATTGAGCTATTGCCAGGCACAGGGCCAATATCAAAGAGACCATATAGGATGCCAGCAAAGGATTTGGTGGAAATTAAGAAGCAGATTAAGGAGTTACTGGATAAGGGATATATTCACCCAAGTTCTTCACCTTGGGGATCACCAGTACTTCTAGTGGAAAAGAAGGATGGATGGTTAAGGATGGTTGTTGACTATCGAGGATTGAATGAAGTAACGATCAAGAACAAGTACCCACTACCAATGATCAACGATCTGTTTGATTGATTGCAAGGAGCTAAGGTATTTTCCAACATCGATCTGCGATCAGGATACCACCAGTTGAAGATTCGAGAACAGGATATTCCTAAGACAGCTTTTACCACCAGGTATGGGCTGTATGAGTATACCGTTATGTCATTTGGTCTGACTAATGCACCTACCTATTTTATGAACATGATGAACAAAGTGTTTATGGAGTTCTTGGATAAGTTCGTCATAGTGTTCATTGATGATATCCTGGTGTATTCGAAGAATGAAGAGGAACATAAGGAGCATTTGCGTTTGGTACTTGGAAAGCTCAGAGAACATCAATTATATGCCAAGTTCAGCAAATGTGAGTTTTGGTTGAAGGAAGTAGGATTCCTTGGACACGTTATATCTGGAGAAGGTATAGCAGTTGATCCCACTAAAGTTGAAACCGTGACCAAGTGGGAAGCCCCAACAACAGTTGGAGAGATCCGGAGTTTTCTTGGACTCGCAGGATACTACCGGAGATTTATTGAGAATTTCTCAAAGATTGCGAAGCCTATGACTGAGTTGTTGAAGAAACATACCAAGTTCATATGGACAGAGGAATGTGAGGCTAGTTTCCAGGAGTTGAAGAAACGTTTGGTTACCTCACCAGTATTGATTTTGCCAGACCAGACCAAAGATTTTGAGATGTATTGCGACGCTTCACGTCGAGGACTTGGAGTAGTGCTTATGCAGGAAGGGAGAGTTGTTTCATATGCCTCAAGACAACTGAAGCTCATGAGTTGAATTATGCTACTCATGATTTGGAGTTAGCAGCCGTAGTGCATGCTTTGAAAACATGGAGGCATTTCCTCATTGGAAATCATTGTGAGGTGTACACGGATCATAAGAGTTTGAAGTACATTTTCACACAGAAGGAGTTGAATCTCAGACAAAGGAGATGGTTGGAGCTTATCAAGGATAATGATATGAAATTGCATTATCACCCCAGAAAGGCTAATGTAGTAGCTGACGCATTAAGCCGTAAGAGCCATGTCAATACATTAATGACGGGAGAAATACCCAAGGAGTTAGCGGATAATCTTCGTGAACTATGTGTGGAAATAGTTCCGAGAGGCTATGTATCAGCATTGGAGATTCAGTCAACTTTGATGGATAGAATCAGGGAAGCTCAGAAAACTGACAAAGAGATTGCCGCTATAAAGGAGAAACTGAGCAAAGGAAAAGCTAAAGGATTTCGTGAGGATGAGCATGACATCCTATGGTTTGAAGACCGCGTTTACGTGCCCAATGACCCGGAGATCAGGAAGTTGATACTGCAAGAGGCACACGATTCACCATATTCGATTCACCCAGGAAATACCAAGATGTATTTGGATTTGAAGGATATTTTCTGGTGGACCGGAATGAAGAAGGATATTGCGGAGTATGTAGCAGTTTGTGATGTATGTCAGAGAGTAAAGGCAGAGCATCAGAAGCCAGCAGGATTGTTACACCCCTTCCCGATACTCGAATGGAAGTGGGATAAGCTATGCATGGATTTTATCACGGGATTACCCAGGACTCGTTCAGGCTATGACTCGATTTGGGTTGTAGTTGATCGATTGACGAAGGTAGCTCATTTCATCCCGGTAAAGACCACTTACACCAGTGCTAAGTTGGCAAAGATATACATGGCCAGGATCGTATGTCTGCATGGAGTTCCAAGGAGTATCTTATCAGATAGAGGAACCCAGTTTACCTCAAAGTTCTGGAAACAGTTGCATGAAACTTTGGGAACCAGGTTAGAATTCAGTACAGCTTTTCATCCACAGACAGATGGACAGACCGAGAGAGTCAATCAGATTTTGGAGGATATGCTGAGAGCTTGTGCACTAGATTACGGATCTAGTTGGGACGATAATTTGCCATATGCAAAGTTCTCTTACAACAACAGTTACCAAACCAGTTTGAAGATGGCCCCTTTCGAAGCCTTGTACGGAAGGAGGTGCAGGACACCGTTGTCGTGGGACGAAGTTGGAAACCGCCAGTTGTTTGGACCTGACTTGATTAAAGAGTCTGAACAGAAGGTGAAGTTGATTCGCGATAGGCTCAAGGTAGCCCAGTCCAAACAGAAGAGTTATGCAGATTCTAAACGCAAGGAGACAGTTTACGAAGTCGGAGATAGAGCTTATCTTCGAGTCTCTCCACTTCGGGGAACAAAGCGTTTTGGAGTTAAAGGGAAGTTAGCGCCACGATTTGTAGGACCATATCGAGTTTTGGAGCGTATGGGAGAAGTGGCCTACAAGTTGGAATTGCCCAAAGGATTGTCAGGAGTTCATGATGTGTTCCACGTTTCCCAGTTGAAGAAGTGTCATGTGGAGATGGCTAACATACCGTTGAGAGACACAGTGCCATTGGAAACTATCCAGTTGGATAACGATTTGACCTACGAGGAGAAACCAGTTAAGATCCTCGAGTCTGCCAGTCGAGTCACTCGCAGCAAGGTTATCAAGTTTTGCAAAGTTCAATGGAGCCACCACAGAGAGGATGAAGCCACCTGGGAACGAGAGGAAGATTTGCTCAAAGTCCACCCTCACTTATTTTCTAGCCAACCCGAATCTCGAGGGCGAGATTCATCTTAAGGGGGGTAGGTTTGTAACATCCCAAATTTCCAATTTGGAATGTTATACATTAGATCATCATTGCATATCATATTTTATTTTGCATTTTGGTTGATCCTAGAAATTCTACGCAACTCAATGAGCCACAGAGAGAGTTGGGGATTTCGTTATTCTCATATTTGAGTTCTCTCAAATTTTAAGAATAGGATCATTTGATTTTATTTATTTTATCATCAATTATTTCTATTACAACAATATGAGAGAGGGAATAAAATGACTTTCTCAAAATAAAGAAATATCGAGGATTTAATAATAGAATCAAATAAGATTTTATTTCGGAGTTTTTTGGTGTTTTATTTGAATTTAGGAAAAATGTGCGTTTTTCAAAATTGCTCTTAGGTCCCAAATAAATGTTCACCTTGTGCGGCTTGATTTTAGAAGCCCGTGAAAATTTATTTCGGAATTTTTGGAGTCAGTTTAGTATTTCTTTTTATTTTTCTTCCGAACAAAATAAATAAATAAAAAAGTGAACCGACCTACGGGCCGTGTCCGACTAGGACTCCGGCCCAGCTAGCCTTTATAAGCCGTAGGAGGCCCAGCCCCAGCCCCAGCCAAACCCTAGCCACTGCGCCCCAGCCTCGCGCCGCCGCCAGCCGCCGCTACCGCCGCCTCGCCGCCCGCGCCGCGCGCCGCAGCCTGCGCCGCCTCCCGGTCGCCGCCGCCGCCGCCACCGAGGTTCGCCGCCGCCTCGACTTCCGTGCCATCGGTTTTTTTTTAAATTTAGATCGGTTTTTCTGGTTTATTTAATTAGCCAGCGTTCATCCGTTCGTTCGTTCTAGCGAGCGTTCGTCATTTTTCTTTTTCTCGGATTAAATCCGCGATTTTTCTGATCGCGATTCCTGATCCAATTTTCGTTTTAGTATAACTTTTCGCTCGTTTATCGGAATCAGGCGATTCAAGCGCCTAGAGTTTCGTCTCGAAACCCTCTATCCGTTTAACCAACTTAAACAAGATTTTGCTACTATAAAATTTGTCCTAGATCTAGATTACTAGAACGAAGTTGTTTTCTTTCGCCGTTTGACTTTCGTTGCTTCTTTCGATTTGATTCTTTTTGCCAACCGGAGTTCTTAAGTTGAGCCTTCTGGTTAGATCTCTTATTTGAGTTTTACCTATGCATTAGATGAGTACTTATTGTATGCTTGTTTGTTTGTCTGCGATAGAATACCCGGAGTGTGCCGCCTATTACTTCGAATCGTTAGGTTTCGCGGATCATCAGCAAGGCAAGTAACACTTTGATCATACCTTTTCTACTACCCAGTTTTATTGCATTAGATCAACCCTCACACATTGCATGATTAGGATCTAATTAAATTGTGGGATGGGAAGTAGATGAGCTAGTACCTATTACCTGTTATTATCAAACCTTTGGGAGTTACTTCTACGTTTGCTTATTGTGCCATGCTATGCCAGTAGACGTGGATTGGGTGAGTGATATCCATGACAGATGTGAGTTTTGTTAATTAATGGTTTATCTAAGGTGGCAACTTAAACACACATCTGGGTGGATTGAGGTACCTGGTTATTCCAGGACTTGCCTGTTTTCTTTTGGACCGCCACCCAGGCTCAAAGGGATCATGAGACTATTCATACTAGAAACTTCCGTGTGCAGCCACAAGCTATTATGGGCTCTAGCATAGTTGATTAAGTTGTGCGAACTCTTACAGTGGTAGACTAGCAGATGTAGGGGATGTAGGTGGTACGGTCTACCCCATCGTAAGGTGCTAGCGCTTCTGAAAGACTATGTCTCGGTCATCCGTCTTCTCAAACACCATGTAGTGCGAGAAACCAAACGGAGGCGATCGAGTCTTGTGGGGAAAAGTGCGCAAACCTCTGTAGAGTGTAATAAACTAATCGTGATTAGCCGTGTCCCGGGTTATGGACATCTTGAGTATCTAGTACTTGGATTATCATGTGAATCTCAACATGTTACTCTAAATTAATTTTGTTGGGTTATGTTTAAAGATGATGCTTAATTGGGATTGAGAATGCTGTCAACCATTCTCAATGTTTAACAACTACCATGATAGTTAAATAAATTTATTCCTTTGAAGTAGGGAAAAATTGGCTTTACGCAAAACTGTAACCATAGAGTTTTCCACCAGCCAAATATGCATATAGTATAGCTGTTTCATTCCATTACTCTCTGTGTGTTACATTGCCAGCATATTCCATGTGCTGACCCGTTTCGGGCTGCAACGTTAATGTTGCAGACTTTTCAGACGACGATTAAGGAGTTTTTAGGTCGTGGTTCTATACTCAGTGATGCCGTTGGAGTTGATGGACTCACTTATCTTCCAAGCCTTCCGCTGTTATCGTTATTAGATGGCATTAAGCCATATTTATTTGTAATAAGTTCTCTTATGAGACACTCGATGTAATAAGTGTGTGATTGCTACTCTACTATAAATCCTCCGAGTACTGTGTGGTGTCAGCATTACTGATCCAGGGATGACACCGGAGCACAGAGATCAGACTGTTTGAGGTCTGGTCGCTACAGTACGCCACACCCCTCCCGATGAATAGGACCCCCGTTTCGACCGTATTGCTCCAACAGAAGTCCGTTTCATCTGTTTTGCGGTACGGCACACCCTTCCCGATCAACAGGACCCCGGTTCGACCGTAGGAGGTCCAAGAGAAGTTCGTTTCCTCTGTTTTCCAGTACGCCAGACCCATCCCGATGAATAGGATCCCGTTTCGACTGTGGCCGGTCGAACACAAGGCCATTTCCTCCGTTCTGCGGTACGCCAGGCCTCGTTTCCATCGGCTGTTCTCTCCAAGCCGGTTGGCTCCCGATGAACACCTTGTATTACGTTGCCTCCTGATGAACACGAGGCATTCCGTTGCGTCCCCATGAACATGATGACGACGTAGTTTCTCCGTTCCGACCCAGCCTTGTACATGAGCCCTGGCCGTACGTATGCCCGAGTAGGCGTTCGAGACCCCGTCCGTATGTACGTACGTGGCCGTATTTACTTTCTTGCACCCTGGCTGTATGTACATGTACATGCTACATGCGCACCTCTACTACGACATGTGCCCTTCCTTACACGGCCACGGTTCATTGTTGCAGCCTGCAGACAGACCGATCGTATGTACGTACACGTTCGCGACCAGAATGATAATGCTACGTACGCTTCGACCAGGTGGGTCCTGACTGTCAGGCACTTCCTTCCTTGCGAAGATGTAGCTAGTGGGTCCCAACAGTTAGGGGGCAAACATTTTTTTCATGAAATACGGTGGCCCGTTCGGTGGGTCCTTGTTGTCAGGTGGAGGAATAATTATTTTGCGCGTAATAAGGAGGCACTTCCTTCCTGCTGCCATGGACCCAGCTGTCAGCCTCTCCACGTACAGTACTCTTCCAATGGAAGTCGTTCCTTGACCACGTTGACCATGCCACGCCAAGAGCACCAGGGCGGTGGACGAGGGAGAGGCCTAGGAAGGGGACGACACGGAGCCGGGGAAGACGCGACAGTGGATGCCCGCGCGGAGGGAAGTACGTGGGTTGACTGCTTTGGCTGCGGTGTGAGGCTGCCGTCGCCAAAGAATTACAGGAGGTGTGGGTGAGTATAGAGGGATGGCATGGCCAGCGGTGGCAGCACAACCGGACACGGGAGGCAAGAGCAGGCGGCACAGCCGATGCTTGTTTGGGCGGTTGGAGCAAGAAGACCAGAGGTTGAAGAAGCACTACGGCCGTTGGATGGACATCGTGCGGTCAATGGAGCTAGAATCGTTCATATTCACTAAGTTGACAAAGCCCTCCGTCCCGTCATCTTAGTAGGCCCACAAGTCAGCCTCCCACTATGGTGGGTCCCAGCTAGCAGGGGGGTATTCATTTTTGTGTGTGTAATAAGGAGGCATTTCCTTGTGTGCGAAGATATAGCTGGTGGGTCCGACCTATCAGCGGGGGGAACATTTTTTCGCGAAATACAGAGGCCCTTCTAGTGGGTCCCAACTGTCAGGTGGAGGAATCATTATTTTGCGCGTAATAAGGAGGCATTTCCTTGCATGCGGCCGTGGACCCAGCTGTCAGCCTCTCCACGTACAGTACACTTCCGATGCATGTCGTTCGTTGACCACGTTGACCACACGGCGCCAAGAGCACCATGACGGTGGACGATGGCGAGGCCTAGGAAGGGAACGACACGGAGCCAGGGAAGACTCGGCAGTTGTCTCCCACATGGAGGGGAGTACAAGGGTTTACTGGTTCGTCTGCCGTCGCTGGAGAATAACAAACAGGTGTGGGTGAGTAGAGGGATGGCTAGGCCAGTGATGGGGGTACGGTGGGGCGGTGAGGCCTGTGCGGCAGCACAGCCGGCCGCAGGAGGAGGGAGCAGGCAGTCCCGTCGGTGCTTGTTTGAGCAGCTGGAGTAGGAAAAGCAGAGATTGAAGAAGCACGACGGCCATTGGATGGACATCCAATAGTCACTGCTTGTGCGTCAACCTTTTTTTAGGAAAGCCTCAACTCTATGGGAAATAGCATACAACCCATCTGCCATTATTTCTAATAATTCACAGCCCATTTGCTAATTCTTAAGTTTTTTGGAGCCCATATTCGTTTTGTTAGTATTACAGCCCATATTGTGGCCACGGTTAAAAATAATATGAAATTTTGCATATTTCAGTGCAGTCCGAAACTGTTTTTAATCCAGAAATTTCGAGTCACATTGAAACCAATTTTTAAAATAAATATATATCAGTATAAAATCCAACAAATTGTCCACGCATAAAAATCAATGCAATTTAAAATCTCGAAATGAAAATAAATAAATTTGAAACTAATTGTCGGTTTAATGTGTTTTAAAAATGTACAACCCATTTCTCATTACTGATAGGCCATTTTCTCGGCCAGCCGAATGAAGATCTCCTCGTCTTGAAAGATTTGCAGCCCAACAGGCCTGACAAAGCGACTTACTTGACAAATCACAAAAAAACTGGGCTAGCCATTTTCAGAAAGAAAAAAAACTACTGGGCTGGTCTATGGTAAACATAAAAGAAAAGGCTGTCTAGACAGACCAGAGTGCCCCGCATAGCCCAGTTGACACCCTGCTCCCCTCTCAAAAACAAATTGGATAAATTCCACTCCAATTATGGTGATTTATAAAAATGCCACTACAATTTCCAAACTTTGAAAAATGCCACTACAATTTTTGCAAACTTTGAAAAACATCACTGCAATTTTTGCAAACTTTGAAAAACGCCACTCCAGACTTCGAAAAATGCCACTGGAAATGGCATGAAATGACATTTTTCAAAGTTTGGAAATTACAGTGGCATTTCTTGGAATCAACAGATTTGGAGTGGCATTTATCAAAGTAACCCAAAACAGAAATAACTGGGCGAGTTGTTGGGTCCCTGGTGTCAGCCGCTCGTTGTGCAATTCTCTCGTTTATTGACTATGTTGACAATGGCATGGGACCCAGATGTCAGAGATCCATTAGGAGGAGCCATTTTTTTCTTGGCTTGAAATAAGGAGGTACTTGCTTGCGTACTGCCATGACCTTGGTGGGTCCCTGCTGTCATCCTCTCCACGTACAATCATCTCCTGATTGTGTAAGCGTCAACCTGGTAGGCCCACAAGTCAACCTCTAAACCCGTGGCGGACAAATACAACCCATTTAAAAAAATAACAACCCATTTCATATGTTCAAACGAAAAGTTCAACATTCAGAGCAAAGTAACAGGTCTGATCCAGATATAGATTACCGAACTTCCACATTGACAACCATCATAGCCAAGTTAACTATCTACTCCCGCTAATACTCTAGTAGTGTACAAGTACTAACTTACTCTTAGCTAACTAGACGATGCCGGCCGCCATCTGCAGTACACGCTAAACACCGGCACTGGCATCCTTCGCCTCACCTCGGACTTGCCAGAGGTGCGATAGGGCGCGTTGCTTGCGCCATTGGCCCTTTCCATGCTAGCGTGGTCCACCAAAGCTTCGGCTTCTAAGCGGGAAACCCACTTCACGAGCTGGTAGTAAAATTCGGCGTCGCGAATGCGTGCGTGCCCGCCAGCCTCCAGGGCTATTTGCCGGGTGCCGGCCTCCACGTAGTCGGCCCAGCTGCGGGCGCTCTGCTCGTGACTCAGAGCGTCGGTGCGCTGCTGCTCCATGTCCCGCTGGCGGCGCAAATCGGCGATACGCTTCTCCTCCGCCAGGCGGTCACGCTCCAACAACTCCTCATACTACGCATTGCCATCTAAAGACCGATTGAATGCCTCCTCCCTTCGTCTGCCTTCCGGTTAAAAACCGAACACTAATTTCGGCGGTGACCGCCTCCAGCGTCGCCTATCGCGGATGGGAAGGGGCATGGAGGACATGGTGAGAGCGAGGATAAGCGGCAAGCGATGTTGGGCCGGTGGGGGCTTATGAGGATAGGGCAAGTTGGGTGATGGTGCCACCGGAGAATGCCGGGAAACAGTAATTATAGGCAGAAGGTAGGTGAACCAGCGTGTCACGGGAAACACGACGGTCATCACGGTCATCAAAATTCAATGCATAAGAAGGCATGGCTTAGCGCGCCAGCTTGCCATGGAAAACTAGAAAAACTAAAATTCTGATTGTGCCATCCCGTCCCATCAGTGGCGCGTCCCGTCCATGCTGGGTCGCACGCCCGCATGACGGTCAAATGAGTGCACTCGAATCATCCAGATGAGGTACTCCCTCCTTGTCAAAAATGATTCCACCACTCATCATCTACCTTGGTTGGTGAGATTTTTGAATTAAGCCCTGCAAACCAGAAAGGTGGTAGTACGTGCGTGATCCGCTATTTATTCGTGTAGGATCGAGTAGGTCGTTTTTTGAATTGAGCCCTGCCAACCGGAAAGGAGGTAGTACGTGTGTGATCTGCTATTTATCCATGTAGGATCGAGTAGGTCAGTTAGTGTATGTGTAGGATTGAGTAGGTCAGATGGTGTACATGTAGGATCGCATTAGCTGATGAACGTTCGCTGAGAGATAAGGCATTTGCGAACGTTTTTGCTGGCAGTTTCTTCAGATTCGCATGGCATTTTCTTCAGAGCAGCTTGTCAGTTTGTTCAAAGGTAGGCATTTTTATTCAAAAAACTGCCACTTCGGATCTTGTGTCGCAACTAAAACTGCCAGGAGCGCACTAGTAGGCTAGCTAGTGATCGATTAGTAACTTGTAAACACTGAGCGAACAGAAATAAGGAACTGTTAGTAACTTGTAAACACCGAGAACACAGAAATAAGGATCATGCTGTGCACAGCAGTAAGAGCCAATCCATTCAAAATGTTCACACGAGACTCACAGGCTTGGCATTGTAATATGTTCACATTGGTAGCCCAAATTTAAAACCAACTAGTACAATTCCCATACATAAGATCAACATGTTAATGCATCTCAATGATTCATAGATCATATACAAATATGTAGCTCCAAAAGCAAAGATCTAGAAAAAACATCTGTTCTTCCTACTAACATGGATGCTTCTATTGGCCAACATTCAGTACAGAGTGAAAGCCAAATTTGTTTGTGAAGTCTACAATTCCTCTTGCAAATGTAAGTGGTTTCACCAATAGCTGGAACCATGAGAATGAACCACACATGATGGAGGAACATCCACTGCAATATGATTGGTCTTCTCTCGATCAGACGGCGAGACTATTTTCGGAATACAAACTTTAACTTAGGCAAAATGATGCCCATTGTATAATCAGACCAAAGCAATGAAGCACCTAGTGTTGGCCAATAAATAGTACGGTACTACTTTTCTGCAGTCCATGAAGTGACTATCCAATCTTTCTGTGTCCATTTTCAAATGGCTCTGCATGTAGTGACTATACTATTCTCTTGTGCAGTTCAACCAAAATTGCGGTCACTTTGTTTGTTTGCCAAATAGCAACGGGCGGACATCTGTGTCTGCACAAATATCAAGTAGCTAGTAAACATATACCCCACCTTGTATTTCGGTTTAAACACGTCTCTTCCGCTTAGCATTTGTCAAGTTTTGCCCTGGACAATTTCATACTGAATTGATTTGTTGGTTTAGCACAGAAATATAGCACCTATTCTTCACCAGACCAAGGATATCCATGTTCACAGTGATGGAAGAGGTGAAATTGATACAACCAAAATTGAGCATCCAATCATTGAATCCTCTCCTGCACCTCCAATGTAGGTCCACCCTACCAATAAATTCACATGCAAACCACTAGTATTACTATCTAATGACAGTGCAAAAAGAGTAGCAAGATAGTAGCAAACCATGTACCTTCGTAATGAATAGCTCATAGTGCCACCAATTGGATATAAAGGTTTGGAAGAAAACATGATCCTAATGTTGAACCATTTGGACTTTTTGTGCAGTTCCACTAAAATCGAGCATCCCTGTTTGCATAGATATTGAAAGTGTGATTACTATAAAAGTGGCACTAGTTGAAGCATAGACTCACAAATATAAGCATTCCAATTTCTTAATGGGAAAAGGTAGCAAGACTGTTTATAACCACCTGTTTGAAGGAATAAATAAGGCATCAACGGCTGATATCAGGAAGGCATACATAGTTTTTTCTGAAAAATTGAACCATTCCTAACCTTTCATCTTCTTTTAAGCATATTTTGTGCAGTTCAACTAAAATAAAATGCCATCACCGCCTTGACAATTCAGTGACACTGTACAAAAGGAAATGACTTAACATTACATCATGATGCAGGTATGTAGTCGACATGCATTAGAGACAAACATGCAGACCTCCTCCGATAACAAAGGTGTGACTAGCTTTACCGAGATAAGAGCATATCCTATAGCATGTGTATATTTGGATGTCTATATATTCATATAGACAATGGTCTAATCCCTTATATACACGTCCAGTTTTGCATCAGAACGTCTATATACAGGGACCATGATAGGTGGGCCATCGTTGGGAAGAGGAAGAAGTCATGACTGCAGCTGAGTTTAGAAGACGCCTTCACAATGTCCAAGCATGGACATTGTCAAGGTCGATTTAGAGGATGTGTATATTTGGACGACCATATAGACAAGCTGTTGAACGCCTGTTTTGGGCTCACGTCGTGGAAAACAAGTATAGACATCCATATAGACAAATTATTGGAGATGCTC
Source organism: Triticum dicoccoides (assembly GCF_002162155.2). NCBI lineage: Eukaryota > Viridiplantae > Streptophyta > Magnoliopsida > Poales > Poaceae > Triticum > Triticum dicoccoides. The sequence goes on along the minus strand of NC_041390.1, from coordinate 214,927,434 downwards.
TAATTTGAGTGAACTCTACACCCTCTGTTCCTTAATATAAGACGTTTTTGCAGTTCAATTTAAAGTACCCAAATGTCTAGTATTTAGAAAAACAGGTAGTAGTTTTCTTGAGCACATATCTGGGAAAGCTTGCCACACTTTATATATGTCCATACGCTAATGCAACACCATTCTAATAGTACAAATATACACTAATCCAGTGGCTAGAGCAACAATAGAGTAGTTATTTTATTACAGGGTACAGTATAATGGTTTTACTGAACAGATTTCCATAAGCTCTAGCACAAGAAGATTTCTATAAGAATTAACAATACAGAATATAAAGGTAACAAGTTTCAGCATTGGTATACTAGCTATGCAAGAGCATTAAACCAAATACAAAAGTCTGAAGGTAACTAGCATTATTATCTAATGACAGTATAATTTTTTTTGCAAACCATGTACCTTCAAGGTAAATATCATTTCGAACTCGAGGGGACCTAAAAATTTCTATCCCAATCTTGATAATCGATCAAACATAAAAACTTGATCAAACGAATCAAGAGAACAGCCGGAAGAGGAGGTGCCCACTCTTGACCTTTCCTCTTGACACTGTACAAAAAAATTGACTTGTCTCATGAAAGTGTGGTATGTAATCTATAAGCATTAACAGTGCAAAAATCTGAAGGTAGTAAAAAGATTCATCGTTGGTATACTGGCTGTGCAACAGCATTAGAATGCCTTAACTGAAAAATCTTTAATACATCCACAATCAACATCTAACCCTGAAATAATCTAGTGACATTAAATGGCATTGCTTAAATTTATCGGTGGCATTAGACTAAGTGCGGCATTAGTTAAATGTGGCATCACTTTAGCAGTAGCATTGCTTGACTTGACCGCTGGTGTTATACTAACAGCAAAAAAGTGGCAATAAGAACATGGGAGGCCCATTCAGACAGTGGGCGCACCAGTACGATGTACCTCCATGGTCGCATAGAGTGGAGAGGGGGGTATGGTTGCCCAGAGCAACAAATATCCAGGCATCATATGTGGATTACGTTCCATTTTTGTTCTCTTTAGCCACCTATTTCCTATGTGAGGACAACAAACCAATCGACCTAGTCATTCTCTATTGCGTTGTCATGCCTTTCTACCCTTCTTCAACCAAGAGACACATGACTCGTTCCTTAGCTACTGATTTCCCCTTTTCAACCTAGATGCGGGTTCGATGCCTAGTCTCTTGGACAGCACAGTCTCCCTTCCTCTCCTTATTCAACCCAAACATGGATTAGTCTGCATGAAGTAGGGTTTCCTTTAATAGTGCAAGTTAAGGTTTTCGTCTGTGTGACCAGCAGAGCAGAGGATAGCAAATTGGGAAGATGGTGGAGTGGAAAAAGATCCACATGCAGCGACGTGGCAGATGGGGCAATAGATAAAGGGTATGGTTCGAAAAGGGGTAGCATACCTAAGGGTCGGCGGGAAGTGGCTTCGCTCGTGGTCGTCGTCCTTTGCACACACTACGACAACGAGCTTGGGGACAGAGGCCATCTCGCGCGGGCGCTAGGTCTGAGAGGACGGCCTTGTCATCAGTGCGTGACCTCGCTAGCCGACGATGAGTGCGTCAATATCGCACGTCCTTTTCTTCCCCGGCGGATCTGTGACCACCAGTGAGGATGGAGAGAGAGGCCGTCTTTTTTAGATCTGGAGAGAGGGTGATAGTGTGAGAAGCAAGTGGGCAGCCCTTAGCAAGAAAGCGCTGAAGCTCTAGCCTATATATATTTTTATACTACTAGTACTAGAGGTGGAGTAGTGGTAGAGTAGTATATATTTTCTCTTCATACAGTACAAGTTAGTCGTGCTTAAAAACTGAACGGCGCGCCATTAAAAAAATAAAGGATGATAACTAATGCGGCACCTCGGGCCAACGTGGCCAGATTGCATTTTGCACGAGAAATTACACACCATGTTTCATTGACATGTGGTCCCGTTCCAACATGTCAGTGAGATGACGACGAGTCCTTTTGTACAATTTCCGAACGGATGTCTATGTAGGCCAGGGGGTGCCTCTTCGTGTACCGTGGCAATCGTTCACCGACTCTTCGCCTTTCCATCTCGATTTGGAACATCTGTTGCACGCTCTTCCTCCCTCCTTCATTTTCCTTCAGCCTTCCTTCTGCCATTGTTCAATCGTCTTCTCCATGGAGGGAACAGGCTGGAAATGACCATGTTATTCTTGCCCCGATCTGAATGATGACGCAGTGGAGGAACTCATTGATCGGTGCGACGTCATCACCTCGGCTAGCATGGCAGGTTTTTTCAAGACCATTCTTGACTCACTACTAATAACATCATTACAAGGAATCCAAGGATCCAGGGGCGGTTTGATCTCCCCTATCTTCTTTGCCGTCACACTGCTGACTGGCGCGCGGACGATGGAGGCGTCGCCTTGTGCAAGTTGATGCCGCTTGATAATGATACATGTGATGTTAAGATGCCATCGCTTGAGGGTAAGGCTTGGGCAGGCGCAAATGGAGATTGGGTTGTTTATGTTGGGTACAACTATGAGTGGGAACTTGTGAATGTGTACACTCGTCACCGGGTTCCACTTCCAAAAATCTCTGACTGCCCAAAGGTTGCGCACACCGGTATTCTACGTCCGTTCAACTACGATCATGGTGACTGTCGTCTACAGAAGATAGCAATTTGTCGAGTTCTCGACCGCTCTTGGGGTTATAACAATGCTTGTGTTGTCGCTATCTTCGACAAGCTTGTTACCGTCCTTCATAGTTCGACTCGATGGATATTGCTCAAAAATCAATTTCTATACACGGATGAGTACCGTGATGAAATTCAATATGAGGGTCTTGTGTTTGCTGCCACCACTCATGGCACTGTTTTTGCATGGAATCCTTATGCTTTCGGCACATTTGTCTTCCACCGTAATTATAATTGTTTCATCCACATGCATGTGGGTTAGCTAGTTTCCCATTACTAATTAACCTTCTTGTGTTTCGAAGGTCCTGTGAACATTCCACCACCTATATTTGAAAATTTTTATAACCAAGGGGGAGATGAGAATGATGATGATCACGAGCATGAGGACCCATATACTCAGTGGCGCCTGGCAACTTATTCCGATGGATCACCTCTTCTTATCTGTATACAGGGCACTGCTGATGTTACTAAGGAAGCAGGTGTTGTCTCCCATGGTCGCACTCTCCAGACCTATTCCAACATCCATTGTAGGGTATTCGGGATGGATACTATTGTGCTAGCGCCAACACCTTCTCCCTGGTTTAGTATTGATACTCTTGGAGGAAACTCGCTCTTCCTTGGACAAAACTATCCAATGATGGTGAAAGGCGATCCAACTGTTGTTGACACAACGCTACTACCGTTTATGAGAAGCAACTGTATCTATACCTCGGACATTGCTATGGTTCCTTACCGTGGCAATCACAATATGCGTCCTGACATAGGCCGCTTCAGCGTGGATGATCAGTCCTGCGTTGGTCTCGAGATTAACAGTAGCTCCCCTTCCTAGAGAATCACTTCTGGTTCAAAGCAAGCATTTCCAATGCCAAGGATTGGTTGGGCTGAAGTTCATTTCATTGCTTGTTATCTGTTGTGTGATGAAAACTTTAGTATTTATAATGTATCCTCATTGTCATTGTGGGTTCATGACCTGTTGTATGTAATAAAATGATATGTCTGTGATAAACTTACTAAATTATGAATGGCCTTCGAGTTGCTTCTCTGAATGGGTGCAGCGATGAGGCAAAAAAATATTTTCCGTATACATAATTGTACGAGCATTACAACAGGTCGGATGAGTCCAATCAACACTAGTACTACTATTTGTACTAGCTGTTGACACATGAACATGTCACGTGTACCCTCGACGCCGGGGGTGATGCACCGCAGCTCACGTCGAAGGAGACGACCGACAGCGCGATACGCAGGACAGTCGGCGGGCGCTTTTGAAGACCCGAAACCCCACACGCCCGGGAGGGACCCTGCCAGGGAGTGCGGCGTCTATGGGCTGCCCTAGGTCGATTCTCTCGCCCCTAGAGCCTCGTGGATTGCTGCCCTCCAACGCGAAGAACGAATGAAGAACGAGAAAGTAAGATACAAGGGTAGGGGATAAAGATAGATGAACACAAAAGTGTAATAGATTGATTGGTTCGATTGGTGTTGTTCAATCGGCCATCACCCCCAACATATATAAGAGGCGGCTGGACTTCCCGTACAAGCAAAGGATTCATCTAGGATTTCCTTACAAAAAATTACATCAATTCACGTCCTAGAGTCCTAATTCTATTCCAACTCGGATTCAGTCTGAATCTGGCCCAACTTCTGTCTTCCTCCTTGCGCGGGCCGCCGAGCTTGCATATGACCTCCGATCAAGACGGCCCAAATATGAAATTGTGCCCCTCGACGAGACGAACAATTCTTATGTTGAACACTTCTCCAAATAAGACCATCTTGAATATTCTACGAAGCCATCTTTAATATCCAGTCGAACTCGATCATGTAACGGACTGGATTGTCCGAGTCTCGTAGTGAACTTACAGGCCATATACTATCTCAGATGATAATGACTCCAAAACCAAAGTTCACCATTTTGACGATGCGCTCAACTTCCGTGTTGATCACTTTTCCATCCGAGGTCATCTGGATTACCTTTCGGGCACATCTTCAGTTTCACTTGGATCCGAGCTCATCCACTCGGATATTAGAGTTTTTCGTCCGACTGGACCTTTTCACTTGGATGTTAGAGTCTTCCACTCGGAAGACAATCTTTCACTCGGATGACTATAATTTCACTCGGAAGACAATCTTTCACTCGGATGACTATATTTCACTCGGAAGGCAATATCTTACTCGAACGTCAAGTTTTCATTCCGACGGTAATCTTTTCACTCGGAATAACTTCACTCGGATGATAATTTCACTCAGATTACTATATTTTCACTCGGAAGCCAATCTTTTACTCGATCGGTAAGTTTTCACTCGACCTTTTACTCGATCGGTAGGTTTTCACTCGGATGGTAAACTTTTCACTCGGATTTCCCGACTGAAAACACAATCTGATCTTGATTTGCCTCTCCAGGTTGCATACGGTCTCAGATTGAGACAAATTTTATATGAGAAACGATCGGCTCGATGAGACAAAACTTTTTCGTGTTGAAGGTTTTTCGATTCAAGGCCGCCTTGATGGCCGAATTACTCACAGAACCTATCAGACAAGTGTCTGGCACCTCGCGCCATATTTCCGTTGAGGTTCGGTCTGCAGTGTATTGCCTCTAACTTTTGCATATGAACTCGGATTGAGATGATTTATATATCAAAATCGATTGGCTCGACGAGGCGAAGACAATTCCTTAAGAGTGCTCCTTCATCCGAGGTCATCTTGAAGACGTGATTGGCCAAAAACCACTCGAAACATTGAATTATGACACCCGGAGTATAGTTTCGGTCCGTAAGATAAGGTCGAATGAATATAACTGAAACATCAAAGTTGTTCCACTCGGCGACGTGAATCTTTTCATGCTGAAAACCTGTTCACTTGAGACCATCTTCATTGCAATCTATATCTTGCCAAAATCAGGTGTCAACACATGCCCCCCTGTTTTCTGGCAGAGCTTGCGTGCCAGAAAATACCTTGCTTAGGGTAATGTTTAAGCACGATGTCAACACTCCATTGGCTGTGCATGTTGAGTATGATAATTTTAATCATCCATATGCTCATGTTTGTTGCTTCTTCGGTAGAGCCTCTTGGATAATAGTTGTCTGAAAACAACAATTGGATGTCACAAAGGCTTCCACGTAAGTTTCTTATGTCAATCCAGACCTTGCATTTGTCCAGGCATTCCCTGGGAATATTAGAACCCTTCAACAAAGACGGTTGCCGAACGATTATGAACATGCACCTCAAAGGAATACCGTCAACTGTTCGGTGACTCAACTCGTTATCGAAGTACACCATCAAGCCTTCGCCGAACAACGTCTATCTCCTGACTTGGATCCTGCAAATAAATAACATTTGGAGTCGGGGCTCTTTTATGCACTAGACCCTTGATTGGTGGTCGACCCAATAATTAAGTCGGCCTTGCCAGTATTGGCAAACACTAAGCATCGGCTATAGGAGTAGGAAATCAACCATGGTGAACACCGTTAGCCAGATGCCGGGTTTGTCAACACAATGAATTCTGAGGGCGATATGCAAATATCGGCCATGCGTTCTTATCTCAAAAGTGCTCGGGAGACCGTCCACCAAAGTGTGAATATCCAAAATAAGTCAGATGTTTCAGCTGAGGATAAATTCCATAGCGTTGATTTTGATGGTACGATTGAAGAATATGGATGAGACGCCTCCTGGAGTCTCCTATATGAAAATTGTCATCCTCGCCTACGGGCTTTACACTTGTACTCCCTTATTTCTGCTGGCTTCGCAACAGGAGATGTGATGCCGCTCTTGACTCGAGGATTTCCCTTAGGAACCCAGGCCATGTTCCTCTTCTCCAGCTCTTTGGCCCTAAGACGTTTTAGCTTCTTCTGTTGTGAATATGGTAAGCCGAGTGGGCGTCCCGGCTGGGACTTTAGTTTATGGACTGGCAAATTCTTCCTGACTTTGGGCATCTCTGGCTTGGCCTGTCCAAACTTGACTATTGGATCCTTGAATTTTACTTGCTTCACTTTCTTGTCCTTAGCAGCCAACATAGGCCTGACTGGCTTTTTGTCATTTGGAGTCGGATCTGAAATAGCACTCTTGCGGCCATCCTTTTCTTTCTTCACCTTTTTAACACTTGTTGCAATAGAAGGTCGGACATCATTTCTATTTTGACTGCTCCTCTTGGGAACCCATGCCATGTTCTTCTTTCTCAACTCATGTGCACTAAGTCTTTGTAATTCCTTCTCTTGCCAATGTGCTAAGCCGAGTGAGCACGTCGACTGTGATTTTGTTTCAACCAATGCCAACTCTTTTTTGGCCTTGTGCACTCTCAACTTCTTCCCTTCAGATTTGGCATTTGATTGACTTCCCTCGTAGCCTTTTGTAACCAATGTCAATACTTTAACTGGCTCTTTGTTATTTGAGAACAAATCTGAAGTAGCACACTTACGACCATCTTTCTTGACCTCGTACACTTGCTTGACCACCTCTTTCTTGTTCCTTGAGCTCCAGACTGATTCTTTATGATTGAAACGGTCTTTGACGTGTGATTGTTCATCAAATGTTGATCTTTTTGGACCTGCATAATGTTGGCGAGATGATCTAAAATAAGATGGATAATTTGCCCTTGTATCATACGTGCCCCATGATGGATATGGATTTACATGAGAGTAGGGAGGCATCCATGACATTGGCATTGGCGGCCCAAAAGCAGGATATGAAGTCTGCTTGCTCAACGTCTTCCTTTGCCAATCCAAGTCTTCAGATTTATGCCTTGGGGGTGACTTCGATGCTTTTGCTTCACTCAGCCGATAAGCACTCTTTGCCTCACTTATCTTCTGATATTTTTCTAATAATTGTGCGAAAGTGACTTTCGGCTTTTTACCTTTGTGCTTACCATTGCCTTTGCTTTCTTTAACTGTGTGTGCATCGGTCTTTGAATTTTCTTGTTGCCCCCCTAGTGCTAGATGTCGCCATTGTAGCTTTTATGGTATTCCCATCTTCAAGATTGTTGTTGATGCACTTTCTAACCATATCCTTGCTCGAAGACTTGACCCCATCATCATTGGTGTGTACCTGTGGACCTTTAGGTGAATCGGCTTGATATAGCCGAGTCAACATTTGATCGCCATCAAAACCAATATGATCCAACTGGTTACATGATCGTGCCTCAACAAACTTCAATCGTCTCGATTGTGTGGCCTGATGAATCACGTTGTTGTCTTCGATATTCTCTTCAAACAAACATTGCATTTGTTCTTGTCCTGATGGCTCGACATCATGATCAATTATGCCCAGACTAAAGGTACACTGCTCGTCCATTAACTGATATTGTGATACTAGCTCTGAAACAAAATAACAGAGCAGTGCTGGCTTAGCGTCATTCGACTTGGCTATGCATTGATTTTCATCCTCTTTTCCTGATGCTTTTGAATCGGCTTCGAAGGACTTTGGACCTGGCTTTACGTTTCTGCAACCAAAATAATTACAGAATATACGTCTCATCCGAGACCAAATGTTAGCCAGGCATGAAACAAACAAAGTTGTCCATATGAATACAAAGTTCAGTTGGCATGACAAGAACAACTTTGGTTTTGATAAGTTGTCACTCTTAGCCTCTATGAATGATACCATGTGTTGACTATCATGATTAGTGACAAGATCATTCCTAACAAATAGATTACTCATTTCAATTGGTCTTTCAAAATTAATTAGAATCTTACTAACATGTGCATCAACAATATGATTTTGACCGAATCGAAAATTGAGTGAACTATCTGCTAGGTGTACCTTTTTGAATACGTTGGAAGGAGAAGATGGTTGCACCACTGGAACAATACATTGCTCCACTTCTGAATAATTCTCCAACACCTCTTCCTCTTTTTCTGGATCTGGTGCTTCATCACTCAGATTGCCCGAGTATATTTCACTCGAATTGCCCGAGTATATTTCAATGGATTGCCCAAGTGGATTTCACTCGGACGCTCTTTGTCAGTTAAACTTTGCTCGGCCGCATTTTCTTGGTCTTGATGTTCATCGTTAACTGAACTGTGTTCAGCCATATTACTTTGTTCTTGATGCTCATCAATATCTTTAGCATGAAACTCATAGGGTAGCATGTAAGCTCCCTTACATCCAGAAAAATCTAACACGGCCAATTTGTTGCGTTTACCGTTCCTTTGCTCGGTGAAACTTGCACCTTCTGTTTTGGTACACACAGCAATAATTGGCTTGATGCACTCGACTTTAGCCGGCGATGCACTCATCTAGAACGATGCACTCGGCTGACATGATGTACTTAGTATGGACTCTATGCACTCGGCTGTAACCGTCTCTGTGCTCAATCTGGTTTCAACTGAATCCACCATCGTCTTTGCTTTAAAGGAATCGTTCGACTCGGCTGTAGATGACTTAGTCATATTTGACTCAGTTTCAACCGAATCAACCATATTAGCCGAGTGAACCCTTTCTTGCTGATTGGCTTGCAAAGCTTGTTTTTATCTTGCCTTAAAAGTGTAAAAGAGCCAACACGGTTGCTACATGGAGGAAAGCACTTGATGTACTCTTGCAAATCTTCCTCTCCACGCTTATTCTTGAGTGCTTCATAAGCCAGTCGATATTCTGTTGGTAATTCCTCAAGGGTCGGTGTAGTAAATTCATTAACGCTATTCCCTGTGAGCTTTGGCTTGCTCTTGTCCACTTGGGCCACATATTTTTCTTTAAACTTAGCCCTGCTTGTATCGGCTTGCCCCCCAATACTTTTAGGATCTTTCGGCAATGAATTGATGTTGCCGAAATTTTGCGATTGTATAGGGGGTGTATAACATGCTGCAATGATAGGTGAAGACATGTGCATTGTTGTTGAATACTCTCTCTCGCCAATTTGATCAATCGGCAACACTTTTTCTTCTTTCAAAACCCTAGCTCTTATTGCCTCATAATCAGGAATCAATCCCTTTTCGTGCTGCTCAAGGCAAATAGCACAAATCTTCTTATTTTGGGCTAAACTTTTTAATGCAATCAGAGCCACCTCATCTCCTGCAATATTAGGCACATATCCTACTGCAGAATCTCCATTCACTCGGCCATAACCACGAAGGCGAGCTGAGTCATGAATATTTTTAGTTTCATATGCCACTGAACAATTAATCTCATGAGGTGTAGTATATGATGATTGAGGATAACCAGGCGAATAGCTAATGGAAGCATGGTCGATTCCCCCCTCCATCGGCATGTTTGGGGATGAACCCGCATATCGCGAGTCGGCTGCCGATGGACAAAACTGTGAGATGCCCTCACGTATATGTGTCATATATTGATCACTCGAACAAATTGTGTTGTTCACCGGCATATTGAAAGGTGTTGCCAATGCACAAAAGTTCAGATTCATAAGTTGCATGTCGCGGTCCTGTAAATTCCAAGTTTCTCCAACGGAATAACTAGTCGGCCTTTGCTCATTAATTAGGGCTAGCCGACATGACATATCCATGGAAAGATCTAGCAACATCAACATAATGGCTATTTGCATCTACGTAAGGAGATTGATGATACATGTTACCGTTGTAGATTGCAGCCTCTTGATGATGCTCTCCTCATAGCAAGAATAGGCTGGAGACTGTTCAAAGCTTCGGTCCCCAGCGGAGTCGCCAAAAAGTGTGTTGACACACGAACACGTCACATGTACCCTCAACGCCGGGGGTGATGCACCGCAGCTCACGTCGAAGGAGACCCGACCGACAGCGCGATACGCAGGACAGTCGGCGGGCGCTTTTGAAGACCCGAAACCCCACAAGCCCGGAAGGGACCCCTCAGGGAGTGCGGCGGCTATGGGCTGCCCTAGGTCGATTCGCTCACCCCTAGAGCCTCGTGGATCGCTGCCCTCCAACGCGAAGAATGAACGAAGAACGAGAAAGAAAGATACAAGGGTAGGGGATAAAGATAGATGAACACAAAAGTGTAATAGATTGATTGGTTCAATTGGTGTTATTCAATCGGCCATCACCCCCAACATACATAAGAGGCGGCTGGACTTCTCGTACAGGCAAAGGATTCATCTAGGCTTTCCTTACAAAAAATTACATCAATTCACGTCCTAGAGTCCTAATTCTATTCCAACTCGGATTCAGTCTGAATCTCGCCCAACTTCTGTCTTCCTCCTTGCGCGGGCCGCCGAGCTTGCATATGACCTCCGATCAAGACGGCCCAAATATGAAACTTGTGCGCCTCAATGAGACGAACAATTCTTATGTTGAACACTTCTCCAAATAAGACCATCTTGAATATTCTGCGAAGCCATCTTTAATATCCAGTCGGACTCGGTCATGTAATGGACTGGATTGTCCGAGTCTCATAGTGAACTTACAGGCTGTATACTATCTCATATGATAATGACTCCAAAACCAAAGTTCACCGTTTTGACGATGCATACAACTTCTGTGTTGATCACTTTTCCATCCGAGGTCATCTGGATTACCTTTCGGGCACATCTTCAGTTTCACTCGGATCCGAGCTCATCCACTCGGATATTAGAGTTTTTCGTCCGACTGGACCTTTTCACTCGGATGTTAGAGTCTTTCACTCGGTAGACAATCTTTCACTCGGATGACTATAATTTCACTCGCAAGACAATCTTTCACTCAGATGACTATATTTCACTCGGAAGGCAATATCTTACTCGAACGTCAAGTTTTCATTCCGACGGTAATCTTTTCACTCGGATGATAATTTCACTCGGATTACTATATTTTCACTCGGAATCCAATCTTTTACTCGATCGATAAGTTTTCACTCGACCTTTTACTCGATCGGTAGGTTTTCACTCGGATGGTAAACTTTTCACTCGGATTTCCCGACTGAAAACATAGCCTGGTCTTGATTTGCCTCTCCAGGTTGCATATGGTCTCGGATTGAGACAAATTTTATATGAGAAACGATCGGCTCGATGAGACAAAACTTTTTTGTGTTGAAGGTTTTTCGATTCAAGGCCGCCTTGATGGTCGAATTACTCACGCAACCTATCAGACAAGTGTCTGGCACCTCGCGCCATATTTCCGTTGAGGTTCGGTCTGCAGTGTATTGCCTCTAAGTTTTGCATATGAACTCGGATTGAGATGATTTATATATCAAAATCGATTGGCTCGACGAGGCGAAGACAATTCCTTAAGAGTGCTCCTTCATTCGAGGTCATCTTGAAGACGTGATTGGCCAAAAACCACTTGAAACATTGAATTATGACACTCGGAGTATAGTTTCGGTCCGTAAGATAAGGTCGAATGAATATAACTGAAACATCAAAGTTGTTCCACTCGGCGACGTGAATTTTTTCATGCTGAAAACCCGTTCACTCGAGACCATCTTCATTGCAATCTATATCTTGCCAAAATCAGGTGTCAACACATGCCCCCCTGTTTTCTGGCAGAGCTTGCGTGCCAGAAAATACCTTGCTTAGGGTAATGTTTAAGCACGATGTCAACACTCCATCGGCTGTGCATGTTGAGTATGATAATTTTAATCATCCATATGCTCATGTTTGTTGCTTCTTCGGTAGAGCCTCTTGGATAATAGCTGTCTGAAAACAACAATTGGATGTCACAAAGGCTTCCATGTAAGTTTCTTATGTCAATCCAGACCTTGCATTTGTCCAGGCATTCCCTGGGAATATTAGAACCCTTCAACAAAGACGGTTGCCGAACGATTATGAACATGCACCTCAAAGGAATACCGTCAACTGTTCGGTGACTCAACTCGTTATCGAAGTACACCATCAAGCCTTCGCCGAACAACGTCTGTCTCCTGACTTGGATCCTGCAAATAAATAACATTTGGAGTCAGGGCTCTTTTATGCACTAGACCCTTGATTGGTGGTCGACCCAATAATTAAGTCGGCCTCACCAGTATTGGCAAACACTAAGCATCGGCTATAGGAGTAGGAAATCAACCATGGTGAACACCGTTAGCCAGATGCCGGGTTTGTCAACACAATGAATTCTGAGGGCGATATGCAAATATCAGCCATGCGTTCTTATCTCAAAAGTGCTCGGGAGACCGTCCACCAAAGTGTGAATATCCAAAATAAGTCAGATGTTTCAGCTGAGGATAAATTCCATAGCGTTGATTTTGATGGTACGATTGAAGAATATGGATGAGACGCCTCCTGGAGTCTCCTATATGAAAATTGTCATCCTCGCCTACGGGCTTTACACTTGTACTCCCTTATTTCTGCTGGCTTCGCAATAGGAGATGTGATGCTGCTCTTGACTCGAGGATTTCCCTTAGGAACCCAGGCCATGTTCCTCTTCTCCACCTCTTTGGCCCTAAGATGTTTTAGCTTCTTCTGTTGTGAATATGGTAAGCCGAGTGGGCGTCCCGGCTGGGACTTTAGTTTATGGACTGGCAAATTCTTCCTGACTTTGGGCATCTCTGGCTTGGCCTATCCAAACTTGACTATTGGATCCTTGAATTTTACTTGCTTCACTTTCTTGTCCTTAGCAGCCAACATAGGCTCGACTGGCTTTTTGTCATTTGGAGTCGGATCTGAAATAGCACTCTTGCGGCCATCCTTTTCTTTCTTCACCTTTTTAACACTTGTTGCAATAGAAGGTCGGACATCATTTCTATTTTGACTGCTCCTCTTGGGAACCCATGCCATGTTCTTCTTTCTCAACTCATGTGCACTAAGTCTTTGTAATTCCTTCTCTTGCCAATGTGCTAAGCCGAGTGAGCACATCGACTGTGATTTTGTTTCAACCAATGCCAACTCTTTTTTGGCCTTGTGCACTCTCAACTTCTTCCCTTCAGATTTGGCATTTGATTGACTTGCCTCGTAGCCTTCAGGTTTGGGTAGGGAAATGGGGTCGTGTCCGGGCTATTTCTCGAATGCGGCGGCCGTGCGCCCAACGCGTGGACGCATCTCGGCCACGTACATTTTTCTTTGCAAACACGTACTTTTTTTCACCATTGATTTTTGGTACATGGAAATACATCACCAAAATTTGACTACAAAAGCAAGACCAAAGAAAACAAGAACCACAAGAATACATTTTAGAAGATATCCAACTTCCATAACTGCTCCTGTAAGTTGGATTAGTGCCTTCTCGATGCATTCATTGTTAATCCGCAGAGGCTCGATCTTGCGTGATTCTTTGTTCTTCGAGTGTAAAGAAGTAGACGTTGCTTCCTCGCATCTAGTCTCATGTCTAGCCTCTATTCTATCAACAAGTGCACTAGTCTCATCTCTAGCCTCTATGCTCGCTAAAAGTGCTAGAACATCTAATAAATTGTGCTCTATCAATATATCAATGTACTCTTCTTGCAATTCCAAAACTTGCATCCATTCTACACAATAAAATTTAAGTTAGCACAACTAGTCTAATCCGAGAGCACAACCGAAGCTAAAGTAGCACATACCCCATCGGTTGAGACTTGATGAACACCCATCCGGGATGTTCCGACATTGTAGACACGCGGCACAAGACCTTCTTTGGGCAGTCATCGCACGTAATGAGTGGAAACGGTGCACCGACGAGCTTTTGGGCCAGCATCGAGCCCGACCAACCGCCATTCATGTATCTGCCGGCGGGCCGCCGATGGTGTAGATCCGAGCGGCTAGACGAGGAGTCAGTACCTGCATGCGGCCTTGTCGGGGCCTTCCGGCCCGGTGCTCGGCCAGTCCATGGCGCGGCGCGGCCTCCCACAGCCCGGCGAGCTCAAGCCCGACCGGATCCGCTCCAAATCCGGCCGCTGGGTGCGCAGAATGCGTAGCCATGGTTGGGTAGCTCCGGGGCGTCGAGGGAAAGGGGGCTGAGCAAGCGCGCGTCCAAGCTGCACGCGCTGGAGTTGGCCTAGCGGCATGGCGGACCAACTGTGTGGGGGTGCGAAGTGGCTTTGCTCATGCGGGGGACGGAAGCGAGCCCGTGCGGGCACTAGGTCTGACAGGACGGCCTTGTCGTCAGTGTGTGACCTTTGTGGCAACCGTCTGCTCCCCACTAGCCTCTTCGTTGACATGTGGTCCCGTTCCAACATGTCAGTGAGACGACGGCGAGTACTTTTGTACAATTTCCGAACAGACGTCTATGTAGGCTGGGGGGTGCCTCTTCGTGTACCGTGGCAATCGTCCATCGACTCTTCGCCTTTCCCTCTCGATTTGGAACAGTTGTCGCACGCTCTTCCTCCCTCCTTCATTTGCCTTCACCCTTCCTTCTGCCATTGTTCGATTGTCTTCTCCATGGAGGGAACAGGCCGGAAACGACCCTGTTATTCTTGCCCCGATCTGAATGATGACGCAGTGGAGGAACTCATTGATCGGTGCAACGTCATCACCTCGGCTAACATGGCAGGTTCATTCAAGGCCCTTCTTGACTCACTACTAATAACATAATTACAAGGAATCCAAGGATCCAGGAGCGGTTTGATCTCCCCTATCTTCTTCACCGTCACACTGCTGACTGGCGCGCTGATGATGGAGGCCTCACCTTGTGCAAGTTGATGCCGCTTGATAATGATACGTGTGATGTTAAGATGCCATCGCTTGAGGCTAAGGCTTGGGCAGGCGCAAATGGAGATTGGGTTGTTTATGTTGGGTACAACTACGAGTGGGAACTTGTGAATGTGTACACTCGTCACCGGGTTCCACTTCCAAAAATCTCAGACTACCTAGAGGTTAAGCACACCGGTTATCTACGTACGTTCAACTACGGTCATTGTGACTGTCGTCTACAGAATATAGCAATTTGTCAAGTTCCCGACCACTCTTGGGATTTAATGGACTATGGAGTTGTTGCTATCTTCGACAAGCTTGTTGCCTTCTTCATAGTTCAACTCGATGGGTATTGCTCAAAAATCAGTTTCTATACACGGATGAGTACTGTGATGCAATTCAATACGAGGGTCTTGTGTTTTCTGCCACCACTCGTGGCACTATTTTTGAATGGAATCCTTATGCTTTCGATACATTTGTCTTCCACCGTAATTATAATTGTTTCATCCACATGCATGCGGGTTAGCTAGTTTCCCTTTACTAACTAACCTTCTTGTGTTTCCAAGCTCCTGTGGACATTCCATCACCTATACTTGAAAATTTTTATAACCAAGGGGGAGATCAGAATGATGATGATCACGAGCATGAGGACCCATATACTCAGTGGTGCCTGGCAACTTATTCCGATGGATCACCTCTTCTTGTCTGTTTACAGGGCACCGCTGATGTGACTAAGGAAGCAGGTGTTGTCTCCCATGGTCGCACTCTCCGGACCTATTTCAACATCCGTTGCAGGGTATTCAGGATGGATACTACTATGCTAGCGCCAACACCTTCTCCCTGGTTTAGTATTGATACTCTTGGAGGAAACTTGCTCTTCCTTGGATAAAACTATCCAATCATGCTGAAAGGCGATCTAGCTATTGTTGACACAATTTTACTACCATTTATGAGAAGCAACTGTATCTATACCTCAGACATTGCTATGCTTCCCTACCGTGGCTATCACAATATGGTTCATGAAATAGGCCACTTCAGCCTGGACGATCAGTCATGCATTGCTCTTGAGATTGACAATAGTTGGCCCTTCCGAGAGAAACTCGTCCAGTTCAAAGCAGACGTTTCCAACACCGAGGATTGGTTGAGCTGAAGTTCATTTCATTGCTTGTTATTTGTTGTGTGATGAAAACTTTAGTATTTACTAGAATGTTTTGATGGAACTAATCTATAATCCAACATGTATCCTCATTGTCGTTGTGTGTTGATGACTTGTTGTATGTAATGAATGGTACATTTGCTTATGCATGTCATAAACTCAATTTATAATTGGTTTTTGACTCACTTCTTTGAGTGTTAGTGCCGTAGTAGTATAGCGAGCATCCGTAGTAGTATGAAGTTGCCACATCACATATAGCCAACCAATAGTTAGTTCTAGTTAGATCAACTAGAGCTAGGTGTCGCACGGAGGCCGAGAAATATGGTGATAGCGTGACTGCATGAGGTGGGCTTGTACGTAGTATGATGTAGGCATAGGGCTTGCCGTGTTTCCTACTCCTCCAGTCTAAATGTGGAGAAGATTTGGCCGAGTTCTTCCTCCTTTTGCCGACACGTGGGACATCCAGCATCCAGGTCTTGTCATGCAAGAAAATGGAGTGGTAGTTGAAGCCACGTGATGTGCATCTTGGGTTAAACTGTAAATAGAATCTTAATACTCTTGAGTAACTCCAAAAGCGGCCACCGAAGATCTTTATTGGATTTGTTTTTCATCGCCAGCACGTCGAGGTGAAAGATGTGCAGGTTCAGTGGGTCCTCTTGCGTTTTCACTGACATGTGGGACCGCATGTGAGCAAACAGAAAATTGGCTCCGCGTGTCTGCTGGCTGGCTGAGAAGAGAGATAGAGGAGGGCTGAGCACAGATTCCAGGAAATTTGTTCTACGTAACCAGCACCTCGATATAGGCTCGATATAGTGGGGTGGCATGGGCCATAACTAGCATTCACGTCTAGCAGTACGGCACACGCCACCCACACGAGTCCCATCCGACACCAATTTTCTTGGAGTCCATGCTACATCCATCTCTTCTCCCTCCTGTTTTCTCATCCATCACGCGGTGGGCGGGGTGGGGGTTTGCTGATAGTCGGTTTGCTCTACTGCGGTCCCACTTGTAAGTGAAAATGCAACATAGCACGCATTCCCCCTTGAGTGGCGTGCCAGACCAATCGTGTGGGGGTGCGACGCGAAAACGGCATGCTTTTCCTTTTTAACTTGTAACTTGTAAAATTTGGTTCTGCTCCATGGCGCGACCGATAGATAGAAATAACAATTTTCCTAAGAGTAATGAGAAGTTTGGTTCTGGCACGGTTCATGCATGGAGTACGTACAAAAATTATGAAGTTAATGCGAAAGGTAAGATAATTACTAGTAGTACCATATACTACTACATGGATTTGACGGAAAGATAAAGATACATACGGATCCATCAACGACATCCTCACGCCCTAGTGCGTCGGGTCACCAACCGACGTGTGAGGAGCAGTGGTGTTGGCGGCGAGCTCAACGTGCTTCTGAACAATGCTGTCCAAGGTTGCCCCGCGGGTCAAGAAGGCCAGCGACCTATCATCCTCCTCTGGCACGTAGTAGTCCTTGTGGATGATTTGCGCGTAGACATGGGTGATTATGTCGTCGGTGTCTTGCTGCGCTAGGCGCTGCGCGGCGAGCGCGACCTCGAGGTGGACATTCTCTGGCGCGACGGCGGGCAGTCGCAGCGCCACCAGTGCGTCGAAGAGGTTGTCACCATAGAGGCCGTTGAGGGTGGCCGGCATGTAGAGCCTGGGCGCTTGGGCTGGAGGCATACGTCAAGGTCGTCCGCGAGCTTCTTGATGATGGTGAACTTCTCAAGGAAGCAGACGAGGACCTTGTCGAATAAGGGGACGAAGCTTTCATCCAAGCGGCCTCCCGCACTGGTGGCCTCAAGCATGACCTAGAGACGTTCCTCGATGCCGGGCCGCAGGCCGGCATCGTGGACCATCTGGCACAACCGGCTGATGCTCGCGCTCATCGCCCCCATGGGTCTAGCTTCTAGTCAACTGATCTTGCGATTGGAGTGATCACTCTTGCCCTTGGTTAGGGTGCGTAGGTGTGTAGGATTTCATAGATGGGACTGGCGGGGAGCCTTTATATGAGAAGTGTAGACTGCGTTGCATTCACGTGTGTGTTGGCCATCTACTCCTCGGCCCTCTACTGCACCTTCCTTTGGCTGTATGACAGGCGGGCCAGCCACCTATGGGGCCCACGTGTCATTCACCCAAACACAGGTGCAGTAAATCAATGAAGGTGCGTCCCCCTCCGTGCCGGTGCAGTATAGTCATCTCACCGGACCTCTAGGGCCAAACGAGAGAACTTTGATGTTTACTGGTTTATTAGCCCCCTTTGCACTTTGCGCCAAGTTTTGACCTTTGATTTAACTAATAAAATGTTAATGCATGTAACCAAAAATGTTGTGTAAGTCACCGTACGAAAACGAAATAATCCCAAAACACTTAGGCATGGTACATTAACTCCCTCCTCATTTCTTATTTCGTGACATATCAACCAATGAGAGATGTGGGCCGTGCATGCTTTCAATGACTTGAGACTACCAAACATGGCATGCAGTGGTTAGTTCATTGCATGTAATCCTATTAGTTAGCGAAAGACATTAAGTTCTCTCGCTTTCCCCTTCGTCTTGGTCATAGTACACAACCTAAGAGCATGGTTAATAGTATAGCCAGCTACTGGCTATATGATGTTGCCATGTCATATAGAGCCATCACTTGTAGCCACTCATACAATACTATAAGGCTGGCTATAAGAGTACTAATTTTTCTCATCTTCTCTCACTCTTTCTTCATATTTATTGTATATCGGCCTAGGAATCCGCATATAGCTAGGCCCTTGCATGAGAGTCCACTCTTCTTTTTCACTTGCTCTAAAATGACTTATACACCTAGACAGAGGGAGTAGTCTCAAGTCATTGGATGCATACGCACCCCACGTCTCGTATTGGGTGATTTCTTTTTTCATGGCAAAAAACAGGTAACGAGATGGGTAGTTAATGCACCACGCCTAAAAGTTTTGGGATTACTATTTGGTTTTCGTAACGTGACTAATGCACCAGTGCGAAGGGAGTATAATAGTAGCCTTTGATTGTATTTTTTTGTTGGTAGCTTACAAAATTGAGCGCTCGGTGAGTACAATAGTAGTCTGATTGATGAGACTTCAGATTTGAGCCATCTACCAGAAGGAATAACACAATACACCATGTATTTATTTACAGAGGGAGTAGTAAATTTTTTGTGACGTGCATTACTAGATATTGCTAGTCAAATACTAAATCCAGATGGACGTGGTAGTACTACTAAATCCAGACGGTGGTGCTAGTACTAGTAGTAGTACTACCAATGTAGTAGTAGTGTACTACCCATTGGTCAAATTATTAGTGTTGCTCCTCACAGTGAAGTGACAAGACCCTGCACCGGAGATGCCACCTGAGTATAGGCGCCGTGTTCGTCATACCATAGTCAGCCTCACCGTCTGCAGTCACCATCATCATGGCTGTAGAGCTAGCCTTCTTACAACTAGCCGCGTTTGACATAATTTCCCGTGTGTAGATGCCCGTGCATTGCATGGAACACCAAGATTGGGGTGGATGGCGCTGTCAGTGGCCATCGCACCAGCTTTTTCCATGGCCTTCTAGATGTGGTGGGGAGGGGATAAGGCTGATTGTGAGAGAAAAGGAGTTGTTTGTAAATAGGGAACAAGTGCGGGCATCTTTTTGCAAAATTGGAGAAGTTTAGTTTGTATGTGTCAGATCTAGATCCGAGGGCTACTGGTGAAAGATGGTAGGCACAACATCATCACCAACTCAGGACCTCTTTGTTTCGCAAGATTTTGAAAATGCAGGAATAGGACACGGCAATATTACAAGTTCCAAACTGATATTACAAATGTTAGGAGTAATGCTGCACCTACAAAGAGGGAATTTCTAGGAGGTAAGAACTTTCGTTACTTTAGGTGGATGCAGCATTATCGTACAAACTAAAATCCATCGCCCTAACAAGTCACTAATGGGCAAATAAATTTTCGACTGGCCACTTGATGTTTCAAAAATAAATGCAGCTTCTACGGAGACTTTGTCATTTAGGTTTAGACACTTGCGGTGATCAACATGCCATTCAATGTTGCGCCAGAGAACGCCAAAACTCATTACCTTGAGCACATTTGCCTCCAGAACAAAGAACCTGGCCAATTTAATCTCAGATGTGCTGCCTCGGTAGTCGACCAAATCAATTTCTGTAAGATGGAGATCAAGGCATTCGATGAGATTGTTATAGTGCATCACATTTTTCACTTTTTGGTCTTTTTTTATCTACAAAAGAAGAGAACATATTAGAGCAGTTGGTTGTATAAAATTGTCGTGTCATCAAGCGGTACCAATATCATTCACTCATACGATAGGGTTGGCTGGCTAGTGATATTTTTTCACTCTCTCTCTCTCTTGATCTTTCCTCTCATTTACCTAGGAGCACGTGAAGAGCTTGGGCATTTGTTGCCTTCCACTATGTGGCCAATGCCATATTTCTCAAAAGTATGCCACATAATACATATTGATGTCAAATCAAAAGATTATGCCACCGCTCTCGCGATGTGAGAGAGTTGGCACCACTGTGCACACAGACCCACATGTATAAACAAATCAATCAAACCAACTACACCAACCTCTCACTGTCCCAAACAAGTGGTTTTTTATTGCCTTAGTCCTCTCTCTCTCCCACGCAAGTGTTTTTTCATTGCGTGAGTTAATTTGGCACCAGAGCAAAGTAGGTGATCCAGATTGGGGCACCAGGTGAGCACTGGAGGGGCGTCGATGCCAAATGCATCACAAGTGAATTTGGCATGTGTTTTGACCTACATAGTGGAGGGCCATTATAGCCCACTTTTGTACTACCTCGTATTTAGTGTAAAATTTGGACCATAGATTTACCTAAGAAAATGCCAATGCATGTCACCAAAAATTATACCATTTGAAATTATGTTCAAATACGAATCCAACGATATAATTTTTAGTGGCATGCATTAACATTTTGTCAGTTAAATCTATGGTCAAATTTTGACACTACAAAATAGGAAGAGTAAACTAGGACGGAGGTAGTACTTGCTCTTAGGGTAACCATAGAGTTACTATTCTAAGTTACTTTCCACTATTACTAGCCTAGGCTACTATAGTAGTACAACAAAAAAATAATGCAGGTGATCACGTGAGAAAAATAACTAAAAACATTTCTTTTGGTGCAGTGCGTAGATGCAGTTTTGAACACTACACTTGTCATGATAATTTGGGAAAATTACGAAAAAAAATTGAGCTACGTTGTGATTACTGTTTACTAATAGGAAAGAAATTTCACCTCGATGAGTAGCTTCTCCGTGCATGGAAAGCATGTAAGGAATCCAACAACTTGATCCAGATTGGGGCCGATAGATTTTATTGCCAAGATCTTCACTGTGCGCATAGACTGGGTCAAGCTTGTGGGAATCATTTTCTGGAAGACGGTCGTAAATACATCAAGAAGAAATTTAAAAATGTGAATTTCAAGAAAACGGAGAAGAAGATGAGTGTTGTACCTGAACGATTACGGATCCAATAAAGAGTTCGGAGAATTTGGCAGACGAGTACACCAACGCTGTCAACTTTGGCGCGTCAATGACCCTGATTTTTTGTTGGACCTTCTAGATCAGATGCAAGCAATCTCTCAAGGAAAGGCGCATTCTCAATGACCATAACGTGGAACAGCTGGAGTGATCTCTTCCCAATTGATGTCTTGTTGCGGGGCCAGCAAGACACATACATCCATTGGAGATTCGTCGACGCGATGTGGAGGCTAATGAACCTGTGGATCTGCTCAAGACAAAGGTACTCGAGCGCAGTACAGCTACGGAGCAGGTGCTCCATAGCCTTCTTCAAGATGACAATGTCGAAGAGGTCGAGCTGCTTGAGTTGAGGGAGAAGAAGGGCTGCCACGACATTAATCTGGGGAAGATAGCAGGAGCTGAAGTTGGCGTGGCGCAGCGTTGGCGTGAGGCGGAGCGCGGGCGACGACAGATAGTGACATCGTCCAGCTTCAAAGCTGAGCTCCTCGAGCTGATCTAGGGCGGGGATAAGAACCACTCGTCAAACTTGGCTTGGACCTTGCAGTTGGTACTGAACATGCGGATGTCAAGCCGTCTGGCTGGCCCAGCGTGCGATGAAAGGATCTTGGAGACTGCGGCCATGCATTTGCAATCCCCATCACAGAGGCAGCTATCGACGGTGAGGTTGAGGGGGACGTGGCGCCAGAGGGGGCACCACTGCCGGGAGAGCAGGGCGGTTCGCACGGCAGATTTGGTGGGGAGGAGGCCGATGATGATGAGCAGCATGTCATCGGGGAGGCTGTTGATGAAGTCCAGGCTCGCCGGATGCGGTTTTGGCTCGAGCCGCCTCTGCTTGTTGGCTGCCTCGCCATCCATCTCAACCGGTGGCGATGCCGGTGTACACGTGTGCTGGTGTGTGTTGTGTGCTGGCCTGCTGGGTTTGCGCCAGTGCGTCCTTCTGTGCATGCCGCCGCGCAGTGCTAAATTGTGCGTGAGTGGGTCCTTCACTTGGAAGAAGTGTGTCCTCAATGCGCCCTCAATTTACTAGCGTGCGGGGTGCTACCCCAAGTGGTTTAAACTTTGTTTACTTCACCGCATGTCAGATGGCTGTTTACTTATTTTCACCCAATGCCACATGGGCCAGCACACGAAGATAGAGAACACGAGCTGACAAGGTAGCATGTGGACTGGGTGACCGGTCAACTAAACAATATATGGAGCTGTACGCTGACACAGTGAGTGTATAATCTGTTGGCATAGAGAGTTCGAGTGAGAGGGGAGGCCCGTCAGAGATAGCAGAGAGAGATAAAGAGCTACTCCCTCCGTTCGATAATGTAGTTCCAACATTTGTTTTAAAGTCAAACTTTTGAAACTTTGACCAAGTTTATAAAGAAATTACTTATATCTACAATACAAAAGATAAATGATAGTATGAAGTAAGTACATGTTGTGATGAATTTAATGATCGTTCCAGATGTAATGTTTTTCTCCACATATACCTGGTCTAACTTTTCTGAGGTTTGACTTTTCAAAACATCCATATGCTTATGGACGTGAGAGAGTACCTAACTAGAGAGTGTGTGTGTGAAATAGAAAGAGTGACTAAAAAAGTGTGTGTGCGTGTGTGAAAGAGACAAGGACAACACATGATAAAAGTAGAGAAAAAGCGTGTGTGTCTTACGCAAACATATCACACATGCATCTTTGACAGCGGAAGCAAGGTGAGGAGATAGTGTGTGGCTGTTTTCAACTGAGAGAGAAAGACCCCTAGCACGTGGCCGAGAGGGGCCTGACAAACAAGGGAGAGAGGTCGAGAGAGACGTACGGAGAAAATGCAGACATGGGGAGGAGAGAGTGTATGTTTGTCATAGAGAGATCCCCTGGAGATCGTGATGGGACTACATGGGTGGGAGATCGAGTGACAAGGTGTGTGCGCGATAGAAGATACCCTAAGAGATATCGAGATAGACGTATGGATGGAAGGAGACAATACGTGTGTTCCTGATGGCTAGTGAAAGATAATCATACTTAGGGGGGAGTGCGTGCGCCTATGATGGAGTGAGGGATTATGGTACTTACGGGGGTGTGTGTCACATAGAGAGAGAGAGAAAAGGGGTGTAGAGTGTTAGATGGGTCTATGTAGCACGAGCGAGACATGTGTATGTGTGAACCAGGGAGATATAAAGTTTGAGAGAGATAGAGGAGCCCCGATAAGGCTGAGTGGTGTGTCAGATAGCTGAGAGGGGGAAAGAGATATTCCATCCGCTCGATAATGCAGTGCATGCAAAAAATTTAGAAGTTGAACTTTGGAAACTTTGACCAGGTTTATGCAAATGTTATTTATATCTACAATACCAAAGATACATCATACGAAACTACATCTCATGATGAATCTAATGGTATATGTTCGCCGTTCTAGATGTAAATGTTTTTCTCCACGTACATGGTCAAACTTTGTGATGTTTGACTTTTCAATAAATCTATATGCTATGGACCGAAGAGAGTGCCTAACTCGAGAGAGATCAAGTGCGCGTGGAGGAGAATGAGTGAGTGTGCAAAAAGAGTATGTGTGTGAAAGAGAAAGGGACAACAAACGATAAATTAGAGAGAGTGTGTGTTTTCGTTTCTTATGCAAACATATCATGCATGCATCTCCGAGATAGAAAAGCGAGGTGAGGAGATACACGAAGATAGCTAGTGCGTGATTGTTTGCAATCGAGAGAGACACCCCTATAGCACATGTCCAATAGAGGTCTGTCCAACAAGGAACAAAGGTCAAGAGGGATGCATATGGAGAACATGGACGCATGGGGAGGGAGAGAGGGTGTGTTTGTGATAGAGAGATCCCCTTGAGATCGTGAGGGGACTATATGGGTGGGAGATCGAGGGAGGTGCATGCGCGATAGAAAGTTGCCCCGAGAGAAATCGAGATAGACCATGCACATGTTTGTGATGGAGATTAAGATTAGATAGTCTTTTACATATAGGGGGGATTGCGTGTACCTACAATTGAGTGAGAGACCATCATACTTGGCTAGGCATGAGATTGTGTGTGTGTGCGTGTGAGATGGAGAGAGATAGAGTTTTAGATGGGTCTATCGAGTGCGAGTGAGATATGCATGTGTGACCCAGGGAGATGGAGAGTTTGAGAGAGAGAGAGAGAGGGAAGAGCTCCAAGACAACATAGTAGTGCGTGAGAGAGTTACGGGCAACGAGCCAAGGAATTTGTGAGTGTACGATGGGTGCACCCAAGATATTTAGCTTGGACTAGAGAATCATACATAGTGTGCGAGAGAGACCTATAGATGGAGTATATATGAATGCGAACTAGAAAGAACCCCCCCCCCACACACACACACACAAAGAGAGAGAGAGAGATGGAGAGAGAGGGAGAGGCATCAACAAGGTTTGTGTGTTGGATGCGTGTGACATAATTGAAGATTGTCGGCGAGAGAGAGAGAGAGGGAGAGAGAGAGCAGAAGTCCGTGAGAGGGGGAGGTCGTGTTTTATGCATCGAAGACTGATATAAACCATGTTTCGATATAAACTTGCATTCAAATATTTAAATTGGAGAACATGTTGTCTGCAATCCACACATGAACGGATATATGCGTATATCAAACAAGTTCATTAATTTGACTTCCAACATGTTCATGGAGTACTATAATACTGTACAAAATGCTACTCGATTGAGGTGTTCAATTTTGAATTTAGTTCACTATTTTGACCCCGTGAACGAGCTATTTCATTGAATCGAGATATTTCATTTTGGGTTTGGTTCCCATTTTTGAGTGGGTCAACTATTTGTAATATAGTAAATTGTTAGCAACGAGCATGTAAAAACACATTACTCCCGAGCATCATCTCTCCATCTAAAAAACAAGTGGCAAGCTAATATTTCAAAAATTTGAACGAACCGTTAATCACCCTCTGCTCGGTGGAATTCGCCCGAGCAAATAAATGGGAGACACAAAATTACTGGCCTATGTGGGACACACATCAATTGGCCCGTTGTACATCGAGGGTAGGTTTGTAACTTCATCCAAGCGCGCCTTCTCCTTGGCCGAAATGACATGTGCCGAATAATTCATAAACCATGGTCGGCAAAACACCCTCTCCTCGCCCGAAATAGCTCGTGCCCACTGAGGGAGTCCTGGATGAGGGGGTCCTCGGGCGTCCGGGCGATGCAACATGGGCCGCGAAGATACAAGATAGAAGACTTTCCCCCGTGTTCGGATGGGACTCTCATTTGCGTGGATGGCAAGCTTGGCATTCGGATATGAAGATTCCTTTCTCTATAAACCGACTTTGTACAACCCTAGGCCCCTCCGGTGTCTATATAAACCAGAGGGTTTAGTCCGTAGAGGCAATCATAATCATATAGGCTAGACATCTAGGGTTTAGCCATTACGATCTCGCGGTAGATCAACTCTTGTAACCCCTATACTCACCAAAGTCAATCAAGCAGGACGTAGGGTTTTACCTCCATCAAGAGGGCCCGAACCTGGGTAAACATCGTGTCCCTGGCCTCCTATTACCCTCGATCCTTAGACGCACAATTTGGGACCCCCTACCCGAGATCTGCCGGTTTTGACACCGACATTGGTGCTTTCATTGAGAGTTCCATCGTGCCGTCATCGAAAGGCTCGATGGCTCCATCGATCATCTACAACAATGCTGCCATGAAGGAGATTTTTCTCCGGCCAGATCTTTGTATTCGATGGCTTCGCACTGCGTGCCAACTCGGTTGGCCACCTAGAGCAGATCGATAGCTACGCCCCTGGTCACCAGATCAATTTTGGAAATCTGAACTATGTCGATGATATCCGAGAAGACTTGATCTTCCAAGGGTTCACAGCCCCAACCACCACTCCGGCCTTAGATCTGGAGCGCGTCACCAGTTCGGAAGACGGGAGTCTAGAACCCGCCGGACTCTCTGCAGCTATAGAGCTCAACACTGGAGAACGAGAGAGAATAGCAGTAATTACAAAGCCGGACTCTTCTCCAAACACTAGCTCTGAACCCTCGAAGTCTGCATCATGCGGGCTCGGCCAGAAAACTTCTGTCCGCGTCCAAACCTCGCTCTTAAACAAGGCTTTGGACTTAATGCGAACCCTCGCCATCACAGGGGAACCGCTTTCGAACTGTGCCCAGCCCGGACTAGGGGCTGAAAATAGGGAATTTTACTTCCCACGCACCACCCACTTCATAGCCACCGTCGAGGATCAAACCGACATGCTCGATTACGCCTCTGAACACATCGACGATATGGACGACGATGCCGGAGAGGAGCAGGCCCAAAACCCGCCATTCACCGGACGCTGGACGACCACTTCCTCATACGACGTGTACATGGTGGACACACTTAAAGAAGGCAACGACGATGATGAGATGGATCCAGTCGAGGATGAATCTCCTGAGATACCACCAAAGCATCGACGTCAGCGGCACCACTCTAAATCGTGTCGCGGAAAAGACAGTAATACCAGCACCAGAGACAATGATACTCCGAAGAACGCCGAAGACCAAGAAGACCCCATCGAACCAACATCCGAATAGGATGATCGGAAGGACGGGTAAGTTGACCCTGATGAGCAAGCAGGGAACGAAGACTCGGAGGATAGTAACTATCTACCACTCTCTGAGGACGATGTGAGCCTCGACAAAGAAGATTTTATCATGCTAGAGGAACCCCTCGAACAAGAGCGCTTTAAGCGCTGGCTAATAGCCACTGCAAGAGGCTTAAAGAAGAAGTAGCACCAACTTCAAGCTGACCAAGATCTGTTCAACGACAGATGGACTAATGTCCGGGCAGTCGAAGAATACGGCCTCAACCACCCAATAAAGAGTTACCCGAAGTGTAAGCTTCTACCCCAATTCGACGATGAGGCGCTGGAGCCCGTACCACCCACGTGTAACGCGGCTGACGAACCTGACCGACCACCACGTGGCTGGGACAGAACAGTAACTCAAGCCGAACACTAGCCCGCACCACCTCGCCGTAAAAGGAGAGAAACAACAGCTCAGGGATACACTTATGACCTAAGTCAGGACCTGGACAATAGAGCCGGCCTGACCAGGTCAATCTACAGATCAAGGGGGCGTGCCCAAGCGTGAGAAGACAGCCATCAGGCCTGGTGCGACAAACACAACCTCACCTGGGCCTAAAACCGCATACAAACTTCATCCGAACTGCACCGTGACATTGCCCGATACAGAGGTGCCGTGCACCCCCTATGCTTCAGTGATGAGGTAATGGAGCACCAGTTCCCAGAAGGGTTTAAACCCGTGAACATCGAATCATACGATGGCACAACAGATCCTGCAGTATGGATTGAAGATTTTCTTCTCCACATTCACATGGCACGCGGTGATGATCTACATGCCATCAAGTACCTCCCCCTAAAACTCAAGGGGCCAGCACGGCACTGGCTGAATAGCCTACCAGAAAACTCTATTGATAGTTGGGAAGACTTGGAGGACGTATTTAGAGACAATTTCCAAGGTACCTATGTTTGGCCTCCAGACGCCGATGATCTTAGTCACATAATCCAGCAACCCGGAGAATTAGCCCGGCAGCTCTGGACCAGGTTCTTAATCAAAAAGAACCAGACTGTGGATTGTCCGAATGCCGAAGCCCTCGCGGCCTTCAAACATAGCATCCGAGATGAGTGGCTCGCCCGACACCTCGGCCAAGAAAAGCCGAAGTCCATGGCAGCACTTACCGCACTTATGACCCACTTTTGCGCGTGAGAGGATAGATGGCTTGCTCGTAGAAGCAATAGCACCAGTGACCTTGGCACCTCCGAACCCAGGGAGGGCAATGGCAAGCCACGACGCAACAAGCACAAGCGTCAAAACAATAACGAAGGAACCCAAGACACGACAGTTAACGCCGGATTCAGTGGCTCTAAACCCTGTTAACGGAAGAAGCCATTCAAGGCAAATAGAGATGGACCATCCAGTTTAGACAGAATACTAGATCAGCCTTGCCAGATTCATGGCACCCCCGATAAACCCGCCAATCAGACCAACAGAAATTGTTGGGTCTTTAAACAGGCTGGCAAACTCAACGCCGAACACAAGGGGAAAGGGTCGCCCAGTGACGACGATGACCAAGAGCCTCGCTAACCGAACACAGGGCGACAGAAGTGTGACACCCCAAGACCGACGCTTCAGAAGACTTTCATATTTTTCATGATCACCGTGTGTTTCATTTGTGCTTGCTCTTTTATTTTTGCATTGCATCATGTCATCATGCCATCATGTCATTAATCTTTGCATCTCAACTCAACTAATAAATTTTATAGATAGTTGATCTATTTAAATCGAGGGAAGGGTGACTTCTCCTTATAACATATCCTCCCAATATTAGGGAGCTATATTACATATTTCTTTAATTTGGAATTCACCATAACACACTTGCAAATTATCCCAATGCCTTTGTTATCTTAATTCTTTGTCTCCAACCTTGCCATATATTCTTTCATCATATTCCGGAGCTCCCCCAAAAATCCGAACATTTTTGGACCTTCCCAACCCCCACTTCCTATTCAAATCATTTGAATTTAAATCAAATGAGTTTGAATTTAAATATTTCAATCATGGCTGAGGGAGTCCGGGATTAGGGGTCTCCGGACAGCCGGACTATATCCTTTGGTCGGACTGTTGGACTATGAAGATACAAGATTGAAGACTTCGTCTTGTGTCCGGATGGGACTCTACTTGGCGTGGAAGGCAAGCTGGGCAGTACGGATATGTATGTCTCCTCCTTTGTAACCGACCTTGTGTAACCCTAACCCTCTCTGGTGTCTATATAAACCGGA
Organism: Triticum dicoccoides; assembly: GCF_002162155.2. Lineage (NCBI taxonomy): Eukaryota > Viridiplantae > Streptophyta > Magnoliopsida > Poales > Poaceae > Triticum > Triticum dicoccoides. The sequence continues at coordinate 214,897,811 of NC_041390.1, read as the reverse complement.
GGGTTTTAGTCCGTAGGATAACATACAATCATACCATAGGCTAGCTTCTAGGGTTTAGCCTCTCTGATCTCGTGGTAGATCAACTCTTGTAATACTCATATCATCAAGAATAAATCAAGCAACACGTAGGGTTTTACCTCCATCAATAGGGCCCAAACCTGGGTAAAACATCGTGTCCCCTGCCTCCTGTTACCATCCGCCTTAGACACACAGTTCGGGACCCCCTACCCGAGATCCGCCGCTTTTGACACCGACATTAGTGCTTTCATTGAGAGTTCCTCTGTGTCATCGCCGTTAGGCTTGATGGCTCCTACGATCATCGATAGCGATGCAGTCCAAAGTGAGACTTTTCTCCCTGGACAGATCTTTGTGTTCGGCGGCTTTGCACTGCGGGCCAACTCGCTTGGCCATCTGGAGCAGATCGAAAGTTACGCCCCTGGCCACCAGGTCAGGTTTGGAAGCTTAAACTAAACGGCCGATATCCGCGGAGACTTGATCTTCGATGGATTCGAGCCCCTGCCTTGTGCGTCACGCGGTCACGATGAGTACGATTTAGCTCTACCATCGGACAGTGTTCAGGAGATCGCACCGGCAGCCGCTCCGACCCTCAATTCGGAGCCAGTTGCACCGTCCATGGATGGGTGGATGGACCCCGCCACGGAGGCCTTATCCTTAGCGGCGATCGAGCCGAACATCGACCTTACCCTGCACGAGAGCCGTGTTGTCAAACTGCCGGATCCTTCTCCGGCCACGGACTCCGAACCGCCTGCGCCCATTCCTAGCGAATCCAATTGGGCGCCGATCATGGAGTTTACCTCCGCAAATATTTTTCAGCACTCGCCCTTTGGCGACATACTGAACTCATTAAGGTCTCTCTCCTTGTCAGGAGGATCCTGGCCGAACTATGTCTGGCAGGATTGGGATGCGGATGACGAAGAAATTCGCTGCCCACCGACCACCCACTTAGTAGCCACTGTCGACGACTTAACCGACATGCTCGACTTCGACTCCGAAGACATCGACGGTATGGACGACGATGCGGGAGACAAAGAGGAACCACTGCCCACAGGGCACTGGACAGCCACCTCATCATACGATATATACATGGTGGACACACCTAAAGAAGGCAATGGCGACGAGACAACGGAGGATGACCCCTCCAAGAAGCAACCCAAGCGCCGACGTCAGCGCCGCCGCTCTAAGTCCCGCCAAAGAAAAAGTGGTGATACCGGCATAGGAGATAATAGCACTCCGGATAGTGCCGAAGATGGCAATAATCCCCTCCAGCACGATTTAGGGCGGGAGGATGGAGAGGCCAGCCCTCCTGAGAGAGCGGCAGATGAGGAGGATGATAATTACATGCCTCCCTCCGAAGAAGAGGCAAGCCTCGATGATGACGAATTCGTCGTGCCAGAGGATCCCGTCGAACAAGAGCGCTTCAAGCGCCGGCTTATAGCCACGGCAAATAGCCTTCATAAAAAGCAGCAGCAGGGTCAAGCTGATCAAGATCTGCTAGCTGATAGATGGACTGAAGTCCTAGCAGCCGAGGAATATAAACTCAAACACCCCTCCAAGAGTTACCCAAAATGAAGGTTGCTACCCCGACTGGAGGAAGAAGCGTATGACACGACTGACCGGACACCTCATGGCCGCGACAGGGAGGCATTCCAGCCAAAAGCTCAGCCTGCACCCCGACGCCATTCAAATAAAAAGGCATGGGGAAATACGCCAGACCCGCGAGACGTATTGGAGGACAAAGAAAAACACGCAAGATCAATCTACGGATCGCGGGGGCATGCCACTACGCGAGATGATAATCGTCATGCCGGATACAGTAAAAGTAAATCGGACCGGGCCGAGCACAACGGGCAAGACTCATTGGAGCTGCGTTGCGATATAGCCTAGTACAGAGGCGCCGCACACCCCTTATGCTTCACAGACGAAGTAATGGATCATCAAATCCCAGAGGGTGTCAAACCCGTAAATATAGAATCATACGACGGCACAACAGATCCTGTGATATGGATCGAGGATTTCCTCCTGCATATCCACATGGCACGCGGTGATGATCTACACACCATTAAATACCTCCCACTCAAACTAAAAGGACCAGCTCGGCATTGGCTCAATAGCCTTCCAACAGAGTCCATTGGCTGTTTGGAAGATCTGGAAGCCGCATTCCTCGACAACTTTCAGGGCACTTATGTGCAACCACCAGATGCCGATGACTTGAGCCACATAATTCAGCAGCCAGAGGAATCGGCCAGGAAATTCTGGACACGGTTCCTAACAAAGAAAAATCAAATTGTCGACTGTCCGGATGCAGAGGCCCTAGCAGCTTTCAAGTACAACATCCACGACGAGTGGCTAGCCCGGCACCTTGGTCAGGAAAAGCCGAAATCTATGGCAGCTCTCACGACACTCATGACCCACTTTTGTGTGGGAGAAGACAGCTGGCTGGCTCGCAGTAATAACATATCAAAGAACCATGGTACTTCAGATACCAAGGACGGCAATAGCAGGTCACGTCGCAACAAACATAAGCGCCGCATTAACAGCGATAATACTAAGGATACGACAGTCAATGCCAGATTCAAAGGCTCTAAACCCGGTCAGCGGAAAAAGCCATTCAAACGAAGCACTCCGGGCCCGTCCAGTTTGGACCGTATACTCGATCGCTCATGTCTAATACACTGCACCCCAGACAAGCTAGCCAACCACACCAACAGGGATTGTTGGGTGTTCAAGCAGGCCAGAAAGTTAATTGCCGAAAACAAAGATAAGGGGCCACATAGCGATGACGAGGAAGATCCCCGGCAGCCGAACACGGGAGGACAGAAGAGGTTCCCCCCACAAGTGCGGACGGTGAACATGATATATGCAACCCACATCCCCAAGAGGGAGCGGAAGCATGCGCTCAGGGATGTGTATGCGTTGGAGCCAGTCACCCCAAAGTTCAACCCATGGTCCTCCTGTCCTATCACCTTCGATCGCAAGGACCACCCTACTAGTATCCGTCATGGAGGATTTGCCGCACTGGTCCTATACCCAATCATTGACGGATTTCACCTCACTCGAATCCTTATGGATGGCGGCAGCAGCCTGAACCTGCTCAGGACACAGTGCGCAAAATGGGTATAGACCCCTTGAGGGAGTCCGGGATTAGGGGTATCCGGACAGCCGGATTATATCCTTTGGCCGGACTGTTGGACTATGAAGATACAAGATTGAAGACTTCGTCTCGTGTCCGGATGGAACTCTACTTGGCGTGGATGGCAAGCAAGGCAATACGAATATGAATATCTCCTCCTTTGTAACCGACCTTGTGTAACCCTAGCCCTTTCCGGTGTCTATATAAACCGGAGGGTTTTAGTTCGTAGGACAACATACAATCATACCATAGGCTAGATTCTAGGGTTTAGCCTCTCTGATCTCGTGGTAGATCTACTCTTGTACTACCCATATCATCAATATTAATCAAGCAGGACGTAGGGTTTTACCTCCATCAAGAGGGCCCGAACCTGGGTAAAACATCGTGTCCCCTGCCACCTGTTACCATCCGCCTTAGACGCATAGTTCGGGACCCCCTACCCGAGATCCGCCGCTTTTGACACCAACATTGGTGCTTTCATTGAGAGTTCCTCTGTGTCGTCGCCGTTAGGCTTGATGGCTCCTACTATCATCGATAGCGATGCAGTCTAGGGTGAGGCTTTTCTCCCCGGATAGATCTTTGTGTTCGGCGGCTTCGCACTGCAGGCCAACTCGCTTGGCCATCTGGAGCAGATCGAAAGTTACGCCCCTGGCCACCAGGTCAGGTTTGGAAGCTTAAACAACACGACCGATATCCGCGGAGACTTGATCTTCGACGGATTCGAGCCTCTGCCTTATGCGTCACGCGGTCACAATGAGTACGATTCAGCTCTGCCATCGGACAGTGTTCAAGAAATTACACCGGTAGCTGCTTCGACCCTTAATTCGGAGCCAGTTGCACCTCCCATGGACGGGTGGATAGACCCCGCCACAGAGGCTGCATCCCCAACAGCGATCGAGCCAAATATTGATCTTACCCTTCACGAGAGTCGTGTTGTCAAACTGCCGGATACTTCTCCGACCACGGACTCCGAACCGCCTGCGCCCATTCCTATCGAATCCGGTTGGGCGCCGATCATGGAGTTTACCTCCGCGGATATCTTTCAGCACTCGCCCTTTGGCGACATACTGAACTCATTAAAGTCTCTCTTCTTGTCAGGAGAATCCTGGCCGAACTATGTCCGGCAGGATTGGGATGCGGATGACGAAGAAATTCGTGGCCCACCCACCACCCACTTAGTAGCCACTATCGATGACTTAACCGACATGCTCGACTCCGACTCCGAAGACATCGACGGTATGGACGACGATGCAGGAGACGAACAGGAACCACTGCCCACAGGGCACTGGACACCCACTTCATCACATGACGTATACATGGTGGACACACCAAAAGACGACGACGATGAGGAACGGAAGGACGCAACGAAGGGTTGTCCCCTCGAGAGGCAGTCAAAGCGGTGGCGTAAGCGCCGCTCCAAATCACGCCTCAGCAGAAACAACGATCATATAGACCCAGCGTTAGAGCAGGGTGAACCATCACCGGACCACGGCAACACGGAGAATCAAACCGAACAACCCGACTCTGTCAAAGATAACAGTCCAGACGACATCACACCAGACAGACACCCAGAGCAACATAATGCCCATCAAAGGCTTGTTGCCACCGCGAGGAGTCTAAAAAAGCAGAAGCAAAGGCTCAAGGCTGCACAAAACACACTCCGAATCAGATGGAGTAAAGTACTCAACTCAGCAGCGAAGTACGGCGGTAATCGCCACACCAAGAGCTACCCGAAGCGGAAGTTGCTACCTGAATTCGATCAGGAGGCCTTAGATCCCCTGCAACCAAAAATTAAAATGGCCATCTGGCTGGATAGACGACCTCACGGCCAACATAGAGCGGCAAACAACGCCGCACATAAGCCAATACACGATCCACGCGAGGGCTCGCATCCAAAGGATGGCGCAACCAGATCCATCTATCGACCACGCAAGCACGCTCTAGCATACGATGCAACACAACAAACATCCGAACAACGCGGTACACCCAGATATAGGGGTGCCGCACACCCCCCTATGTTTCACCGATGAGGTGCTGGACCAAATTTCCAGAGGGATTCAAACCCGTAAACATAGAGGCATACGACGGAACAACAGACCCTTGGGTCTGGATTGAGGACTATATCCTCCATATCCATATGGCTCGAGGAGATGATCTCCACGCCATTAAGTATTTACCCCTCAAACTCAAAGGGCCAGCTCGGCACGGGCTTAAAAGCCTCCCCGAAAGCTCCATTGGAAGCTGGGAAGAGCTCGAAGACGCTTTTCGGGAAAATTTACAAGGGACTTATGTCCGACCTCCGGACGCGGACGATTTGAGTCATATAACTCGACAGCCCGAGAGTCAGCCCGAAAGCTTTGGAACATGTTTCTTACTAAAAAGAACCAAATAGTCGACTGTCCAGACGCCGAAGCCTTAGCGGCTTTCAAACACAACGTTCATGACGAATGGCTTGCCAGACACCTCGACCAAGAAAAGCCGAGAACAATGGCAGCATTAACAAGCCTCATGACCCGCTTTTGCGCGGGTGAGGATAGCTGGCTAGCCAGATGCAGCACTGATACGTCTCCAACGTATCCATAATTTTTGATTGCTCCATGCTATATTATCTACTGTTTTGGACTATATTGGGCTTTATTTTCCACCTTTATATTATTTTTGGGACTAACCTATTAACCGGAGGCCCAGCCCAGAATTGTTGTTTTTTGCCTATTTCAGTGTTCCGGATAAACAGAATATCAAACGGAGTCCAAATGGAATAAAATCTTTGGAAATGTGCTCACCCAACGTGATCCAGGAGACTTGGACCCTACTGCAAGGGATCAAAGAGGTGGTCACGAGGGTGGGGGGCGCCCCCCTAGGGCGCACCCCCTGCCTCGTGGGCCCCTCGGTGCTCCAACGACGTACTCCTTCCTCCTATATATACACATGTACCCCCAAACGATCAGAACAGGAGCCAAAAACCTAATTCCACCGCCGCAACTTTCTGTATCCACAAGATCCCATCTTGGGGCCTGTTCCGAAGCTCCGCCGGAAGAGGGTCGTCATCACGGAGGGCTTCTACATCATCCTAGCCCCTCCGATGAAGTGTGAGTAGTTTACCTCAGACCTTCGGGTCCATAGTTAGTAGCTAGATGGCTTCTTCTCTCTCTTTGAATCTCAATACAAAGTTCTCCCCCTCTCTTGTGAAGATCTATTCAATGTAATCTTGTTTTTGCGTTGTGTTTGTTGATACCGATGAATTGTGGGTTTATGATCAAGTCTATCTATGAATAATATTTGAATCTTCTCTGAATTATTTTATGCATGATTGATTATCTTTGCAAGTCTGTTCGAATTATCCGTTTGGTTTGGCCAACTAGATTGGTAGTTCTTGCCATGGGAGAAGTGCTTAGCTTTGGGTTCAATCTTGCGGTGTCCTTAACCAGTGATAGAAGGGGCAGCAAGGCATGTATTGTATCGTTGCCATCGAGGATAACAAGATGGGGTTTATTTCATATTGCATGAATTTATCTCTCTACATCATGTCATCTTGCTTAAGGCATTACTCTATTTTTAACTTAATACTCTAGATGCATGCTGGATAGTGGTCGATGAGTGGAGTAATAGTAGTAGATGCAGAATCGTTTCGATCTACTTGTCACGGACGTGATGCCTATATACATGATCATGCCTAGATATTCTCATAATTATGCTCAATTCTATCAATTGCTCAATAGTAATTTGTTCACCCACCGTAGAATACTTATGCTCTTGAGGGAAGCCACTAGTGAAACCTATGGCCCCCGGGTCTATTCTCATCATATCAATCTCCATCACTTTTATATTGCTTTGCTATTTACTTTGCCTTTACTTTTTACTTTGCATCTTTATATCAAAAATACCAAAAATATTCTATCTATCAGATCTCACTCTCGTAAGTGACCGTGAAGGGCTTGACAACCCCTAATCGCTTGGTTGCGAGTAGCTATCGCTTTGTGCAGGTACGAGGGACTTGAGCGTGGGCTTCTACTGGATTGATACCTTGGTTCTCAAAAACTGAGGGAAATACTTACGCTACTCTGCTGCATCATCCCTTCCTCTTCGGGGAAAACCAACGCAAGCTCAAGACGTAGCTAGAAGGATTTCTGGCGCCGTTGCCGGGGAGTCTACGCAAAAAGTCAATATACCAAGTACCCATCACAATCCCTATCTCTCGCATTACATTATTTGCCATTTGCTTCTCGTTTTCCTCTCCCCCCAATTCACCCTTGCCGTTTTATTCGCCCTCTCTCTCTCTATCCTCCCTCTCTGTTTGCCTTTTTGTTTGCTTGTCGTCATGGCTAGTCTCATATCTTCTCTGTTGTCTCCAGAGAGTGAAGTTCTAAATTTTAAACAAAGGGAGGGAGAAAATCTAAAAGATGCTTGGTATAGAATTTGCAATGCTCAAAATAGATCTACCAGGAAACAATATACCTTAGTTCTTCTTTGCAATTTTTATGTAGGTGTTGATCCTTGGAATAGATATATCCTCGATACCATTATCGGAGGGAACTTCTTGGGTAGCCATACTTTTGATTCTTATAATTCTATGTTAGATTTATTTGGCTCACCACCTCTTTTGGTTAATGGAACCATGTTAACTTTGGAGCATGTTATGCAAAGACTTGAAATTATTGAAAATAAAGTTGCTACTATTGAATCAATTGAAAATCTAGATAAAAAGATTCACAATCAAATCACTCAATATGGATCTAAGGTAGGAATGACTTTGAAAAATATGAAGGAAAAGGAACCCATAGTTAATGAGAAGATGAACTTAGATTCTACTAGAATTGATAAACTTGAGGGTATAATTACAAATTTGGGAACCTCTTTTTCTTCCGTAAAGAATACTCCTAGTCCTCCTACTAAAATTGCCAAGCTCATGTATGTTCCTAAAAATAAGGGTGAATCTTCTAGTAAGGAAACTGCTGATCTTAAATCTATAAGTATTCATCCCAATCTTTTTGCTATCATTAACGAACCATTTATTACAAATGAATTTTTAGATCTTGTGCCTAAAAGTTTGATAATTAATAAAAAGAAATAAATTCCTAAAGATGGTAGATGCCTAATTGAAGAATTACCTACCAAAGATGGCAATACCTAGATCTATCCTTGCTTGTCATGCCTAGCTAGGGGCGTTAAACAATAGCGCTTGTTGGGAGGCAACCCAATTTTATTTTTATTCCTTGCTTTTTGCTACTGTTTAGTAATAAATAAATTATTTAGCCTCTGTTTTGGTTGTGTTTTTTGTGTTTAATTAGTGTTTGTGCCAAGTAGAACCGTTGGGAAGACTTGGGGAAAGTCTTGTTGAACTTGCTGTAAAAAAACAGAAACTTTAGCGCTCACGAGAACTGCTGTCATTTTTATCTGAAGAGTGCTATATAGTTAATTCTTTTTGAAGATGATTAATAGATAAACTCCTCACGTCCAGAAATTTATTTTAGAATATTTGGGGTTCCATATCTTGCGCTAGCTACAGATTACTACAGACTGTTCTGTTTTTGACAGATTCTGTTTTTCGTGTGTTGTTTGCTTATTTTGATGAATCTATGGCTAGTAAAATAGTTCATAATCCATAGAGAAGTTGGAATAAAGTAGGTTTAACACCAATATTAATAAAGAATGAGTTCATTTACAGTACCTTTAAGTGGTCTTTTGTTTTCTTTCGCTAATGGAGCTCATGAGTTTTCTATTTTGAGTTTTGTGTTGTGAAGTATTCAAGTTTTGGGTGAATTATTTTGATGGATCATGGAACAAGAAGTGGAGAGAGCCTAAGCTTGGGGATGCCCATGGCACCCCCAAGATAATCCAAGGACACTAGAAAGTTAAAGCTTGGGGATTCCCCGGAAGGCATCCCCTCTTTCGTCCACTTCCATCGGTAATTTACTTGGAGCTATATTTTTATTCACCAACATGATATGTGTTTTGCTTGGAGCGTCTTGTATTATTTGTGTCTTTGTTTGTTATTATGCCACAATCATCCTTATTGTACACACCTTTTTAGAGATCCATACATGAATTAAAATTTGATAGAACGCTCTATGTGCTTCACTTATATCTTTTGAGCAAGATAATTTTGCTCTATGTGCTGCACTTATATCTTTTGAGCGTTATAATTTTGCTCTATGTGCTTCACTTAGATCTTTTAGAGCACGGTGGTGGATTCGTTTTAAAGAAACTATTGATCTCTCATGCTTCACTTAAATTAATTTGAGAGTCTCTTAATAGCATGGTAATTTGCTTAATAATAATATGCTTGGTATTCAAGATTTGTGAAACTTTCTTTTGAGTGTGTTGAATACTAAGAAAAGATTGAAGCATGATAATTGTTTTGAGATATGGAGGTGATAATATTAAAGTCATGATAGTTGAGTAGTTGTGAATTTAAAGAATACTTGTGTTGAAGTTTGTGATTCCCGTAGCATGCACGTATGGTGAACCGTTATGTGATGAAGTCGGAGCATGATTTATTTATTGATTGTCTTCCTTATGAGTGGCGGTCGGGGACGAGCGATGGTGTTTTCCTACCAATCTATCCCCCTAGGAGCATGCGCGTAATACTTTGCTTTGATAACTTCTAAATTTTTGCAATAAGTATATGAGTTCTTTATGACTAATGTTGAGTCCATGAATTATACGCACTCCCACCCTTCCACCCTTGCTAGCCTCTCTAATACCGCGCAACTTTCGCCGGTATCATACTCCTACCATATACCCTCCTCAAAACAGCCACCATACCTACCTATTATGGCATTTCCATAGCCATTCCGAGATATATTGCCATGGAACTTTCCACCATCTAGTTCATCATGACATATCCATCATTGTCATATTGCTTAGCATGATCATGTAGTTGACATAGTATTTGTGGCAAAGCCACTGTTCATAATTCTTTCATACTTGTCACTCGTGATTCATTGCATATCCCGGTACACCGCCGGAGGCATTCATATAGAGTCATACTTTGTTTTAGTATGGAGTTGTAATCATTGAGTTGTAAAAAAATAGAAGTGTGATGATCATCATTCAATAGAGCATTGTCCCAAAAAAGCAAGGCCAAAGAAAAAAAAAGAAGGCCCAAAAAAATAAAAAATAAAAAAGGGGCAATGCTACTATCCTTTTTTCCACACTTGTGCTTCAAAGTAGCACCATGATATAGCAAGTCTCATATATTGTTCTTCCAAGTAGCACCATGTTCTTCATATAGAGTGTCTCATATGTTGTCACTTTCATATACTAGTGGGAATTTTATGTTATAGAACTTGGCTTGCATATTCCAATGATGGGCTTCCTCAAATTGCCCTAGGTCTTCGTGAGCAAGCAAGTTGGATGCACACCCACTAGTTCCTTTTGTTGAGCTTTCATACATTTATAGCTCTAGTGCATCCGTTGCATGGCAATTCCTACTCACTCGCATTGATATCTATTAATGGGCATCTCCATAGCCCGTTGATATGCCTAGTCGATGTGAGACTATCTTCTCCTTTTTGTCTTCTCCACAACCACCATTCTATTCCACCTATAGTGCTATATCCATGGCTCACGCTCATGTATTGCGTGAAGATTGAAGAAGTTTTGAAAAAGTTAGAGTATGAAACAATTGCTTGGCTTGTCATCGGGGTTGTGCATAATTTAAATACTTTGTGTGGGGAAGATGGAGCATAGCCAGACTATATGATTCTGTAGGGATAACTTTCTTTGGCCATGTTATTTTGAGAAGACATAATTACTTTGTTAGCATGCTTGAAGTATTATTATTTTCTATGTCAATATAAACTTTTGTCTTGAATCTTTCTAATCTGAATATTCATACCACAATTAAGAAGATTTACATTGAAATTATGCCAAGTAGCACTCCGCATCAAAAATTCTCTTTTTGTCATTTACCTACTCGAGGACGAGCAGGAACTAAGCTTGGGGATGCCTGATACGTCTCCAACGTATCTATAATTTTTGATTGCTCCATGCTATATTATCTACTGTTTTGGACTATATTGGGCTTTATTTTCCACTTTTATATTATTTTTGGGACTAGCCTATTAACCGGAGGCCCAGCCCAGAATTGTTGTTTTTTGCCTATTTCAGTGTTTCGGATAAACAGAATATCAAACGGAGCCCAAACGGAATAAAATCTTCAGAAACGTGATTTTCTCACCAAACATGATCCAGGAGACTTGGACCCTACTGCAAGGGATCAAAGAGGTGGTCACGAGGGTGGGGGGCGCCCCCCTAGGGCGCGCCCCCTGCCTCGTGGCCCCCTCGGTGCTCCACCGACGTACTCCTTCCTCCTATACACACACACACACACCCAAATGATCAGAACAGGAGCCAAAAACCTAATTCCACCGCCGCAACTTTCTGTATCCACGAGATCCCATCTTGGGGCCCGTACTAGAGCTCCGTCGGAAGAGGGCCGTCATCACGGAGGGCTTCTACATCATCCTAGCCCCTCCGATGAAGTGTGAGTAGTTTACCTCAGACCTTTGGGTCCATAGTTAGTGTCGGGGGGCGATGCTGATTCCCGCCAACACCTATGGGGACAGGGCCCCTTTCGGTTCGGTGGGAGGCGGAGAGCGCACAAAGAGCGGATCGAGGCAGTGCACGCGGGTGATTTTACCCAGCTTCGGGCCGCACGGATGCGTAAAACCCTACTGCTGCTTGTTTGTGTATATTGGATTCTTGCTCAGGAGCGATGGACGCTGCCAGACTGAGCGTGAGAGTGTTCCTGGTGTTGAACGAGCCGAACTGGTCGGACCTCTGAACTTCCGAACCTCTTCTACGTTGCGCTTGGGCCTCCTTTTATACTCTTTAGGGGTCACCGACAGGGGGCAACATAGACAAGAAGGGTAAAAATGGAAAAGGATGCGGTAGGTGCAGCTACCGCTACTGTGGATACAGTGCGCCCTACCTAACTCTGATGGCAGGGGACAAGGGCATTAAATGCCTGTCTGAGTCTCCTAAACAGTGCAAAAGGTGACCGTTAGGAGCGCCACCGTTTGCCACGATGGGCTTCTCTTCATCTCTGCTTGCCACCACGTACCCCTAGCTGCACGGCCTCCTGCCACGTGTGCTTGGGAGAGCCCTAGAGCGACACGTTAGCAGGTGTGCTGGAGCGCAGGCACGAAGTGGGGGTTTCCCGTGGCAAACTCCTTGCCGCGGCCGTCGTCTTGTCGCGTCCGGAAGCTTGTCGCTCACCGGTTCTTGCCGGGACGCGGGGCGCGTCGCGGCAAGCTTTCTCGATACGCCTTGAATGGCCTTCCCGGCAAGCTCCTCTTGCCGGGGTCTCGTCTCTTCCCGGCAAGCTCCTCTTGCCGGGGCCTTGGTTGGCCTTCCCGGCAAGCTCCTCTTGCCGGGGCCTTGATTTGAGTACTTTGTTCTTGAATGGTCTTCAAGGGAACCACGGAGGGTTCTGGCGGTCACCCGGCAAGCTTTGCCGCGGGGCGCTGCAACTGCCCGTGCACGAGTTCGGGGTAATAGGGTACCCCTACTCTAGTACACCGACAGGAGCCCCCGGGCCTGGGCCATACACGGTGCCGAGCGCTGTTGGGCCAGGCCCAAAATAGTGCACGGGCATGCGCGGCCTAGGTCACGCCGAATCTAACTCCGCTCCCACCACGCACGCCCAGAACAGCACGCGTCAAACGCGGCGTCGTGGGAGAGATCGTGGGAGGCGTGCGTGGGGCTAAGCTCCCCGAGCATGCGTCAGGCCACGATGATGAGGACGATTCACGCCCTCCTCCTTAAACGGAGGTAGGTGTGAGGGCGTGATGCATTTACTGGACGGGGCCGGTGCTCGGTTTTCGGGACGTCCACTCCCCGCGTTCACGGGGCGGAGCGATGCCGCCTCATGTGTCGCCTTAGTTCTGCATCCCCGCCACGCGGCTCCCATGCGCTTGAGGTCACGGACGGTGGATTGGGAAACTGGGCCGTCGCGAGCGGGTTGGCCCCGACTCCCTGCCCTTCCCGTGCCTTGATTCGCTGAGCGGGGTGGCCGAGCCCCCACTTCGCTCCTTTATAAAGAGCGGGATGGGAGCATGGAAACCTGCACTCTCTCATCTTCTCCTTTCTTCAGCTTCTGCTCCCCTTTCTCTCATCTGCCATGGAGAAAGGGAACCCAGGCCCTTCATCGGTGGCGGCGAGGGTCGCCGCCAGACAGCGCATCTCTCCCTCTTCCGCGCCCGTGGTGGCAGAGCCAGCCATGAGGGGAAGAGGGAGGGGGCGAGGCCGCGGACGAGGTCGAGGACGAGGTCGAGGCGCTCGGGGAAGAGGCGGACGGGGCGGCGCGTCAGCTTCACCTCCGCCGGCGGCTCCCCCCCCACGGCGGTCCATATAGGGGACGACCCTTGCGAGTTCTTCGTCAGGCTGCGCCGGGCGCCTCGTCGTCGCCTCCGGCTTCCAGCTCCGTTTGCGCGCGCGATGGAAGTGGACCCGCCCGAGATGCTGAGATTGCACATGAGGGGCTGTGGGATGAACGGCACGCGAGTCCGCATTGTGTTCCCAGCCCCTAATGTGATGTATCTTGATCGAGGGTGGAAGATGTTCGCCCGCATCCACAGCTTGACGGAGGGGTTTACCCACATTTTAAGTTGATGGAGGGCGATCTCCTCTCCGTCAAGGCCTTCGGGTGCTTCGGCACTCGGGCGAAGTGCTGCGTGGACAGCTCCTCCGACAGCGAAGGCTCCTCCTCGAGCGAGAGCGATGAGGAGGGGAGCGACAGCGACGACGAGGGTAGCGGGCGGCGGGGTAGCGGGTCCGACTAGGCGTCGGGCGCCGCCTTGCGCGGCACCGGCGACTCCACCATCCGCGTCGCCGGCTTCTTGAACTCCCCGGGGTCGTCTCCTTGGGCGGCTGGCGTAGGGAGGCTGCGGAAGGGGAAGAGGGCAGGCGACAAGGCCGTCAAGCCAGAGTACGAGGGCGTGGTGCCCTCGACAGCGTGCTGACGTCCTGTCGCCCCGTCTTCGAGCCCTGCTTCCGGTGCCGCCGTCGCCGTCCAGCCTTCGGACGGCCCCCGGGATGTTCCCTTGGTGTCTTCTGGCACCCGTAGCTCGCCTAGGCACTCCTTTTGCCCTTTTCGCCTCCTTGACCTGCCTCCTAAAAAGAGGGACAGGAAAGGGATTACGGGCACCTTATCTTTTTAATTTGTAAGCCTTCGGGCCTTAACTGTATCTAAAATCTGTAATCCTCTCTTTCATGTTTTTCATCCTCTATGGACTGTACCTGAGTGGGATGTTTTTTAATGAAAGGGGATGCTTGCCGGGTTATTTGTCTCGCGAGTTAAACCCACGGCAAGGAGCAAATCCTTGGCATCCCTCGGACAGACATTTCATCTCCCGGCAACAGACCCTGCCGCCTTCCCACGTCGCTCGACCTTTCTCACGCTTTTGACGGAGGCAGGAACGAGGTGGATGCGGTCTCCTTGTTTCATCCCTTTGCTGCCACGACTACGACCAAACTTGGCCCCGAGAACGAGCCCCAGGGCCTAGAGTCGAGGGAGCACGACAGTTTCCGGGAAGAAACGTGGTTTCGCATTCCCCAGTCCATAAGAGGATGCATGATGAGGGATGAAAGACTTATCTGATAGTGCAGCCCTCGGCAACTCTGGTTTGCCGTGGACGATTCTTGGCGCTCACAGCCCCCCGCGATACTGGCTTGTCGGGAAGGCTCTTATCTTCAGCAGAGAACTTTGTCATTCTCGATGCCGGCTTCCGGCAAGCTGGTCGCCAGGAAGGCTTTTATCTTCGGCAGAGAACTTCGATGTTCTCGATGCCGGCTTCCGGCAAGCTGGTTGCCAGGAAGGCTTTTATCTTCAGCAGAGAACTTTGACGTTCTCGATGCCGGCTTCCGGCAAGCTTGTTGCCAGGAAGGCTTTTATCTTCAGCAGAGAACTTTGACGTTCTCGATGCCGGCTTCCGGCAAGCTGGTTGCCAGGAAGGCTTTTATCTTCAGCAGAGAACTTTGACGTTCTCGATGCCGGCTTCTGGCAAGTTGGTTGCCAGGAAGGCTTTTATCTTCGGCAGAGAACTTTGACGTTCTCGATGCCGGCTTCCGGCAAGCTGGTTGCCAGGAAGGCTTTTATCTTCAGCAGAGAACTTTGACGTTCTCGATGCCGGCTTCCAGCAAGCTGGTTGCCAGGAAGGCTTTTGGCGAAGAACTTCGTTGTTCTTGACACCGACTCCCGGCAAGATCGTTGCCGGAAAGGCTTATGGCGAAGAACTTCGTTGTTCTTGATGCCGGCTTCCGGCAAGATTGTTGCCGGAAAGGCTTATGGCGAAGAACTTCGTTGTTCTTGACGCCGGCTTCCGGCAAGATTGTTGCCGGAAAGGCTTATGGCGAAGAACTTCGTTGTTCTTGACACCGGCTCCCGGCAGGATCGTTGCCGGAAAGGCTTATGGCGAAGAACTTCGTTGTTCTTGACGCTGGCTTCCAGCAAGATCGTTGCCGGAAAGGCTTATGGCGAAGAACTTCGTTGTTCTTGACACCGGCTCCCGGCAAGATCGTTGCCGGAAAGGCTTATGGCGAAGAACTTCGTCGTTCTTGACGCCGGCTTCCGGCAAGATCGTTGCTGGAAAGGCTTATGGCGAAGAACTTTGTCGTTCTTAACGCCGAAGATGTTGGCCCTAAGGGCGTTGCCAGCCCCCGGGCCATAACTGCGTTCAAACACAGCAAGTGATTAGCATCCGAAGTGCACTCAACTTGCTTGCGAATTTTGACTTTTGCTGCATATTCCCTATGCCTGCTGGAATGCTTTCCGGTGCGTACGATCCAGCCAGTAGCGCTTGAGGGAACGGGCCCTTAGCGGCTATTCGGGAACAACGCCTCCCGGAAAGGTTTACCTTCTTGGTTCTAGCGCAACCGCACAAGTTGCCGAGCGGACTCGAGGCAACATGGAGCGCAACTAGCCCCGAGAAGGCTCCTCGGCATACAGGTCTATGCAGAAATCTCAAATAAATAGCGCATGCTATCTTCCTGTTCAACCTCTCTTTGTACGTCCACCCTACGCTTTCTAGGGAAACTTGCCGGTGCAGGCACCCTTGCCGCGAGCGCCGAGTGCGGAACTTCAGCAGCCTGCTGGCGGGGTCGCTACCGACAAGCAATCTTGTCGCAACTAGTTGCAGCTCGCTTAAGTTGTTGAGCGGACTCGAAACAAAGTAAGGGCGCTAGCAGCTCACTTAAGTTGCTGAGCAGACTCGAAGCAAAGTAAGGGCGCTAGTAGCTCACTTAAGTTGTTGAGCGGACTCGAAACAAAGTAAGGGCGCGACTAGCTATGAGTTGATTCCTCCGCGCACAGGTTTTCCGTACAAAGAACAAGATCTCCGAGGCGGATAACCTTATATAGTAAGGAAATATCTAAAGTTTTGCATGACTTAGCTTTTTCTGTTGCCGCCCTGGTGTCGTTCTTTTGCTAGCCCGCTCCTTGGGAGCCATGACGATGAAGATTTAGCTTGCGCGCACGCCGGATCGGGTTCGCACGATCTCGACGCCCCCTACCTGGCGCGCCAGAGATGTCGGGGGGCGATGCTGATTCCCGCCAACACCTATGGGGACAGGGCACCTTTCGGTTCGGTGGGAGGCGGAGAGCGCACAAAGAGTGGATCGAGGCAGTGCACGCGGGCGATTTTACCCAGCTTCGGGCCGCACGGATGCGTAAAACCCTACTGCTGCTTGTTTGTGTATATTGGATTCTTGCTCAGGAGCGATGGACGCTGCCAGACTGAGCGTGAGAGTGTTCCTGGTGTTGAACGAGCCGAACTGGTCGGACCTCTGAACTTCCGAACCTCTTCTACGTTGCGCTTGGGCCTACTTTTATACACTTTAGGGGTCACCGACAGGGGGCAACGTAGACAAGAAGGGTAAAAATGGAAAAGGATGCGGTAGGTGCAGCTACCGCTACTGTGGATACAGTGCGCCCTACCTAACTCTGACGACAGGGGACAAGGGCATTAAATGCCTGTCTGAGTCTCCTAAACAGTGCAAAAGGTGACCGTTAGGAGCGCCACCGTTTTCCACGATGGGCTTCTCTTCATCTCTGCTTGCCACCACGTACCCCTAGCTGCACGGCCTCCTGCCACGTGTGCTTGGGAGAGCCCTAGAGCGACACGTTAGCAGGTGTGCTGGAGCGCAGGCACGAAGTGGGGGTTTCCCGCGGCAAACTCCTTGCCGCGGCCGTCGTCTTGTTGTGTCCGAAAGCTTGTCGCTCGCCGGTTCTTGCCGGGACGCGGGGTGCGTCGCGGCAAGCTTTCTCGATACGCCTTGAATGGCCTTCCCGGCAAGCTCCTCTTGCCGGGGTCTCGTCTCTTCCCGGCAAGCTCCTCTTGCCGGGGCCTTGGTTGGCCTTCCCGGCAAGCTCCTCTTGCCGGGGCCTTGATTTGAGTACTTTGTTCTTGAATGGTCTTCAAGGGAACCACGGAGGGTCCTGGCGGTCACCCGGCAAGCCTTGCCGCGGGGCGCTGCAACTGCCCATGCACGAGTTCGGGGTAATAGGGTACCCCTACTCTAGTACACCGACAGTTAGTAGCTAGATGGCTTCTTCTCTCTCTTTGAATCTCAATACAAAGTTCTCCCCCTCTCTTGTGGAGATCTATTCGATGTAATCTTCTTTTTGCGGTGTGTTTGTTGAGATCGATGAATTGTGGGTTTATGATCAAGTCTATCTATGAATAATATTTGAATCTTCTCTGAATTCTTTTATGCATGATTGGTTATCTTTGCAAGTCTCTTCGAATTATCCGTTTGGTTTGGCCAACTAGATTGGTAGTTCTTGCCATGGGAGAAGTGCTTAGCTTTGGGTTCGATCTTGCGGTGTCCTTACCCAGTGACAGAAGGGGCAGCAAGGCACGTATTGTATCGTTGCCATCGAGGATAACAAGATGGGGTTTATTTCATATTGCATGAATTTATCTCTCTACATCATGTCATCTTGCTTAAGGCGTTACTCTATTTTTAACTTAATACTCTAGATGCATGCTGGATAGCGGTCGATGAGTGGAGTAATAGTAGTAGATGCAGAATCGTTTCGATCTACTTGTCACGGACGTGATGCCTATATACATGATCATGCCTAGATATTCTCATAATTATGCTCAATTCTATCAATTGCTCAACAGTAATTTGTTGACCCACCGTAGAATACTTATGCTCTTGAGAGAAGCCAGTAGTGAAACCTATGGCCCCCGGGTCTATTCTCATCATATAAATCTCCATCACTTATATATTGCTTTGCTATTTACTTTGCCTTTACTTTTTTACTTTGCATCTTTATATCAAAAATACCAAAAATATTCTATCTATCAGATCTCACTCTCGTAAGTGACCGTGAAGGGCTTGACAACCCCTAATCGCGTTGGTTGCGAGTAGCTATCGCTTTGTGCAGGTATGAGGGACTTGAGCGTGGGCTCCTACTGGAATGATACCTTGGTTCTCAAAAACTGAGGGAAATACTTACGCTACTCTGCTGCATCATCCCTTCCTCTTCGAGGAAAACCAATTGAAGCTCAAGATGTAGCAAGAAGGATTTCTAACGCCGTTGCCGGGGAGTCTATGCAAAAAGTCAATATACCAAGTCAAAAGTTCTCGGCCAGGTCAGCAAAAGCCGCCCTCTAAAGGCGCCAGAGATGAACTGTCCAACCTAAATAAAATTCTGGACCAAATATGTCAGATCCATAGCACCCCCGATAAACCTGCAAATCATACCCACGGTGAATGTTGGGTCTTCAAGCAGTCCGACAAGCTCAACACTGTACACAAGGGGGAGGAGACACCAAGCGAAGACGAGGATGAGCCTCTCAAGCAAGACACTGGGGAACAAAAGAAATTTCCACCAGAAGTCAAACAGTGAACGTGTTACACGTGATCAAGGGGAGAAACAAAGCGGCACTCCCAGAGAAATATGCCCAAGGGCCTATCACCGCGGAGTCCTGCCACTGGTCGTCTCAACCGATCACTTTCAACAATTGGGATTACTCAGCAAGTATCCGGCATGCAGGATGGGCTGCCTTGGTATTAGACCCAATAATTGACGGATACCATTTCACACGAGTCCTGATGGACGGTGGCAGCAGTCTAAACCTGATATATCAGGACACAATCCGCAAAATGGGTATAGACCCAATGAAAATTTGCCACAGCAATACTACCTTTAAAGGAGTAACGCCAGGCCCAGGGGCACATTGCACGGGTTCCCTGCTACTCGAGGTTATATTCGGCTTCCCCGATAACTTCCGTAGCAAAAATTTAACATTCCACATTGCTCCGTTCCAAAGTGGCTATCAAGCACTACTTGGACGCGAAGCTTTCGCTTGCTTTAATGCAATACCGCATTATGCCTCCCTCGCGCTTAAGATGCCCGGTCCACGTGGCATCATTACAATGAATGGAAATATTGGGCAATCCTTGTGTGCCGAAGAGAGTGCGACTGCCTTGGCAGCCGCACACTAAAAATGGTCTCACCAACTAAAGCATTTGATAGGTCGTCAAGACCACGGACATGGTTAGACGAGTCCGGCATAGCTATATGTAATTCATACAGGTTTGATGGCCACACCCCTACTACAAATGAAAGGGGTCAACGCACGGACAAGTGGCAATTTTTACTCATCTTGAATTGTACATGGTTTCCTTAAAACCTACCTTTTTGCACGACAACTTTTCACCTAAGTTTCTCTCTTTTACAAATGGCCATCGTGCTACACCCATCCAGGATACGGCACAACGGAGACACAGGCGCAGACATGCAGCAGGGACCCGTTCCAAGGATTCTTTTTAGATTAAGACCCTGCGTAAACCTTTCTTACTGTCTCTTGTTGATACACATCACTCGTATTCTCAGTACTATTGAGAAGGATGCTGACGTCTTGGCATGTGGCCACATCAGAATAATGCACGTACCTGGACACCAGGGGCTTCTTATAAAGGACAGTGTTTAGGCCCGGTTTATGCCATAAAGACCGAATACCTTAGGGAGTGTTCGGCGTCGTGAGTTTGGCCTTATATGCATCAGCTCCGAATCATGTCTTTGGTCAAATGTTGGGTTTGCCAGGCTCCTGTGTTTTGCTGCCTTACATTCCGCTCTATCGGCTAAGGCGACACCAGGAGAACCACTGCGATTGTGCCCCGGTTCATCCGGACGAGCACCTCAGTGGAGAAAGCCAAAAACTGACTGTCATGATATAGCATGAGACTGGTCAACCACTCGATGACCTATCGGAATGTTGGAATTCCTCCGCCTTAACGAAGGGCCATTTCCCAGCCAGGCATGTACGCACCCTGAATTCGGGAGAGTGCGGAGCCACCAGGGGCTATATAGTAGCCCCACCGTCAAACTCCTATGGCTAAGTGAAAGTGTTAAAGTATTATAGTCCGGTTGCCTCGTTTGCTGTGCTCTCACCTCCTTATTAGGACCAAGATGTTGGATTAAGTGTGAACACGCATCTTCTGCGAACACCCACGCATTATATGCGTGGGGGCTGAAGTCGGCGACTGCAATCTTTCAGGTTATATACATATATACATAGCGGCCGCATAGGAGGCATCATATTACTTTCAGGCAAAAGTATAAATACAACCTTAATAAATTTGATAAACATTGTTTTTACAATGGGAATACGTGTGACTCAAACATAATATTTTTCGAGCACTGGGCCTCTATCAAACGAGCACCCTCAAGAACTTCTCCAAAATAGTGCTCGGCAGCCACTCGGCCTATGGCCGAACCCCGCGCCGCAACAGTGGTAGCATCCATCTCCGCCCAGTATGCTTTGACACGGACAAGGGCCATCCGCGAGCCTTCTATACACGCCGACCTCTTCATCGCATTGATGCGCGGCACTGATACGTCTCCATCGTATCTATAATTTTTGATTGTTCCATGCCAATATTATTCAACTTTCATATACTTTTTGGCAACCTTTTATATTATTTATGGGACTAACATATTGATCCAGTGCCCAGTGCCAGTTCCTGTTTGTTGCATGTTTTATGTTTCGCAGAATATCCATACCAAACGGAATCCAAACGGGATAAAAACGGACGGAGCTTATTTTTGGAATATTTGGAAAATTCTGGAAGAAAAATCCACGCGAGGCGGTGCCCGAGGTGGTCACGAGGTAGGGGGGCGCGCCTGACCCCCCTGGGCGCGCCCCCTACCCTCGTGAGCCACCCGTAAGGCGGTAGACGCTCTTCATTTGCCGCAAGAAAGCTAATTTTCGTAAAAAAATCACGGCGAAGGTTTCAGGCCAATCGGAGTTACGGATCTCCACATATACACGAAACAGTGAAACAGAGCCAGAACAGAACACAGAAATAGAGAGAGAGAGAGAGACAAAGATAGATCCAATCTCGGAGGGGCTCTCGCCCCTCCCATGCCATGGAGGCCAAGGACCAGAGGGGAAACCCTTCTCCCATCTAGGGAGGAGGTCAAGGAAGAAGAATACGAAGGGGACCCCTCTCCCCTTCTCTTCCGGTGGCGCCGGAACGCTGCCGTGGCCATCATCATCATCACCGCGATCTACACCAACACCTCCGCCATCTTCACCAACATCTCCATCACCTTCCCCCCTCTATCTACAGCGGTCCACTCTCCCGCAACCCGCTGTACACTCTACTTGAACATGGTGCTTTATGCTTCATATTATTATCCAATGATGTGTTGCCATCCTATGATGTCTGAGTAGATTTTCGTTGTCCTATCGGTGGTTGATGAATTGCTATGATTGATTTAATTTGCTTTTGGTTATGTTGCTGTCCTTTGGTGCCCATCATATGATTGCGCACATGGGTCACACCCTAGGGTTAGTTTGTATGTTGATAGGACTATGTATTGGAGGGCAAGAGTGATAGAAGCTTCAATCTAGCATAGAAATTGATGCATACGGGGTTGAAGGGGGAGCAATATATCTTAATGCTATGGTTGGGTTTTACCTTAATGAACATTAGTAGTTGCGGATGCTTGCTAATAGTTCCAATCATAAGTGCATAGAATTCCAAGTCAGGGATGACATGCTAGCAGTGGCCTCTCCCACATAATACTTGCTATCAGTCTAGTAAAGTAGTCAATTGCTTAGGGACAATTTCGCAGCTCCTACCACCACTTTTCCACACTTGTACTTTATTGTTTCTTAATCTAAACAGCCCCTACTTTTTATTTACGTACTCTTTATTATCTTGCAAACCTATCCAACAAAGTACTTCTAGTTTCATACTTGTTATAGGTAAAGCGAACATCAAGCGTGCGTAGAGTTGTATCGGTGGTCGATAGAACTTGAGGGAATATTTGTTCTACCTTTAGCTCCTCGTTGGGTTCGACACTCTTACTTATCGAAAACGGTTGTGATCCCCTATACTTGTGGGTTATCAGGCACCGCACCAAGGAACTGCTGCACTAAGCTGAAATAGTTGTTCGGCTTCGGCTTTTCCGACCACAGATGATCTATGACGGACCTCATGGCGAGTCCGAACAATCTATTGAGTTCAGCCCATTCGGCAAGTTGATCAGTTAGTGGAAGAGGACGCTCTGGAACATTAAACTGCGACCAGAATAGCTTGTCCACTTCACGATCTGTTTGATCTCGAAAGTATTCGGCCGCATTGACAGCGCTCGCCGCCAAGTCCAGATATGCGTCTGCCGAACTCCACAGCCAATCTAGAGGGGCATACCGCGGATCTTCGAACTTCCTCCGCAGCAAAAAGGGCTTCCCAGCCGCAATATCCCCGGCTTCACTCAGCTCTTCCTTCTTTGCCCTCATAGCAGAGCGGGTGTCTTTGGTCGCCACCGCAGCCTTTTCAAGGTCCGTCGCCTTCGCTCGGTTTTCTTCTTCAAGGAGCTGGCAGCGGTCGGCAGTGTCTTTTAACTTTACAGCCATCTTGGCCATTTTCTCTTTGCTCTCACAATGCGCAGCCTTCTCGGCTCTCAACTCTTCGGCCGCCTTCAAAGCAGCCGCATTACTACTCCTTGCTTGTTCTTTGGCTCGGGAAAGTTCCGCCCGAAGGGTCTCCACGGTGGCAGCTCCATCTGCGGTCACAACATATTAAAGATACTGGCATCATGCTACTCCTACTATGTGACATTCACCAGAAAACATTACTTACCCTGTGCCTCATCAAGCCGCTTGTTAACAAGCTCGATGTTAGCGCCACCGGAGCTTCCACCACCTGCACATAAAGGCGTTTTGGTTATTACCTGGGACTATGATCCTCTATTCGCCACCGTTCTCGATGACAACCAGAGTCTCAGGGGCTACTATCTACACAGGGCACACCTAAAAATGTGCGGTACTATCAAAAAGTATATCATTTCACGTACGTCAAAGCCCGTCAGTAGACTCATAAAAGCTTCATGCAATCCGCTTTCGGCGGACGAAATTCTTTCCATCACCGTACCCATCAACGTACGGTGTTCTTCTGAGATGGCCGCTCGCTCCAACAGCTCCCTCAGTACATCCGACCGCATACCAGACGGTGCCGGACTCTTTTGTTTGCTCTCTTCAAGAGCCAGACGCTGGGGACTTCGGGTGTCTATAGGATTATCTTCTAGCCTCACCGGATCCGGAGAGGCCCTCCGTGAAGACACTTCAAGGTCGCCCGCTTCTTGAGTGGGGGAGTCCGGGGTAGGCGTTTCGCTCTCCATCATCTCCGAAAGAAGATCCCCCAAAGACGAGCTCTGCTGAGAAGGGCTAAGATCCGAACTGCAAGATAAATGCTTCGGTTATTTTCCTCAGAGGTAAGGTAGTATATCTTCACTATTAAAGTACTTTTTGATTACTTACAGCTCGTTAGGGGGCAAATCCCCGCATGGAGTTTGTGCGGCAAGAGCACCCTCCAAGGCAGGACCTTCTGGTGGAGATTTCTTCTCCCGTTTGGAAACCTTGGTTTCCGGATCTTCAGAGGTAGTCCTCTTCCTTCCCCGGGGTGAGAGAATGTCAGATTCCTCCCCTTGGTTATCCTCCCCCACGGAGGCGCTCGTTCCCTCGGTCGGAATAGGTAGCGGTGGAGGCCCGCTTTCGCCCTATTTATTCCCCCCCCTTTATCTTCCTTTGAGGGCTCCGGGCAAGGTGCTAGCTCGAGCATCTTTTCCAGTACTGGATTTTCCAAACCCTCAGGAAGGGGGGCCGAACACCGAATCATCTTCGCCTTTGTTAGCCAGTCCTGGTCAAAGAGCAATTTCTCAGGATGACGTCATGATAAATGAAAGACGGTGTGTTCGGCTAGAGGATTACTTACTTGGTCGGCGGTATGGTTGCTACTCAGGCCCACGTCCTCGGTAGTGTCCGGACACTCTATTTGGGGTTCGAAGAATGATTTATACATCTCCTCGTGCGTCAGGCCGAGGAAATTCTGAATAGTGCACGGTCCTTCTGGGTTGAACTCCCACATGCGGAGGGGCCGGCGTTTGCATGGCTGGATTCATCAAACCAGGATGACTTGCGCCACCATAACCAGACTGAAATCTCCTTCGAAGAGATCTTGAATGCGGCTCTGCAGTACAGGCACAGTCCTTCACTGGACCCCAGCTTAGCCCTCTGCTAATCCATGACATCAGTTGTGGTGGAGGGCCCGAGCGGAAAGCAGGGGTAGCCGCCCACTTGGCACTTCTGGGAGCTGTGATGTAAAACCACTCCCGTTGCCATAATCTGGACACCTCTGGAATGGAACCGTTTGGCCATGGACCTCCAGTGATTTTGCTTATTAATGCGCCTCCGCACGCTACATGCTGCCCCTCGATCATCTTCGGCTTCACGTTAAAGGTCTTGAGCCACAAGCCGAAGTGAGGGGTAATGTGGAGGAAGGCCTCACATACGACAATAAATGCCGAGATGTGGAGAAAGGAGTTCGGGGCTAGATCGTGGAAATCTAGCCCGTAATAGAACATGAAACCCCTAACGAAGGGATCCTGTGTGAGGCCTAGACCATGGAGGAAGTGGGAGACGAACACGACGCTCTCGTCGGGTTCGGGAGTAGGGATGACCTGCCCTCGGGTGGGGAGCCTATGCGAAATTTCGGCGGTCAGGTATCTGGCCTCCCTCAGCTTCTTGATATCCTCTTCCGTAACGGAGGAGGGCATCCACCGGCCTTGAAGGCTAGATCCGGACATGATTGAAGGTCCGAAGCACCTGACCTGGGCTTGGGGTGTTAGAACTCGAGGCGGGAGAAGGAATCGATTAAGCACGGGAGGGAAAAAAGTAAAAGCCTTGTCCCTTTATAAAGAGGGTGAATATCAAGCGTCCTCTCCGTAGCCGTTTGGGATTTGCCTATAATCTAGGAGTCCTAGACACGGTAGGGTTACCCACGACCGTATTGATGAGAATCCCATAATTAGGGGAACACGATCTCTGCTTTGACAAGACGTGTCAAGAAACTGCCTCGCATTATGTGTGGAGTTGGTTGAAGAAAAACGGTTCGAATAATCACCGAGCAATGGCCTGATGTCATGTTGCCAAAGCGTGTCAGCAGATTAAGATTTGTGGAAATATTATTGTCTCTACGGTGGTATGTGGAACTTATTTTATAGGGTTGGACAATTTCCTTGTATTCAAATTCTTCTGTGGTGTATTCGGAGGAGGAACCCGCCTTGCAATGCCGAAGACAGTACTGCGCGCCGAACTCATAGTCATTAAAGCCTGGTTCAGGGGCTATTGAGGGAGTCTGGGATTAGGGTATCCGGACAGCCGGATTATATCCTTTGGCCGGACTGTTGGACTATGAAGATACAAGATTGAAGACTTCGTCTCGTCTCCGGATGGGACTCTACTTGGCGTGGAAGGCAAGCTAGGCAATACGGATGTGAATATCTCCTCCTTTGTAACCGACCTTGTGTAACCCTAGCCCTTTCCGGTGTCTATATAAACCGGAGGGTTTTAGTCCGTAGGACAACATATAATCATACCATAGGCTAGCTTCTAGGGTTTAGCCTCTCTGATCTCGTGGTAGATCTACTCTTGTACTACCCATATCATCAATATTAATCAAGCAGGACGTAGGGTTTTACCTCCATCAAGAGGGCCCGAACCTGGGTAAAACATCATGTCCCCTGCCTCCTGTTACCATCCTCCTTAGACGCACAGTTCGGGACCCCCTACCCGAGATCCGCCGGTTTTGACACCGACACCCCTCAAGGATCAAACCCACAAAAACGACCTTTAAAGGCGTCATACCAGGTGTAGAGGCCCATTGCACAGGCTCAGTCACACTGGGAGTGGTCTTCGGATCCCCGGATAACTTCCGAAGCAAAGAGTTAATCTTCGATATAGTCCCGTTCCGCAGTGGTTATCATGCACTGCTCGGGCGAACCGCATTTGCGAGATTCAATGTGGTACCGCATTATGCATACCTCGAGCTCACGATGCCAGGACCTCGGGGGGTCATTACAGTTAATGGAAACACAAAGCGCTCTCTCTGAACGGAGGAGCACACTGCGACCCTCGCAACAGAAGCGCAAAGCAGCTTCTTAAGGCAATTCACTAGTTTGGCGTTTAAGGACCCGGACACCTTCAAGCGCGCCCGGAGTAATCGGCAACAGGACCGCCTGGCACGTTCCGAGCTCGCATAGCAATGCGGCCCCCACCCCGGTCCCAGCCAAACGGCGAAACCCGTGCCACGCGTACATAATTACGCATTAAAAATACCATGGGCACAGGCGGGGAGGGGGGCACGACGGTGGCACGCCCCAAGTCACGGCTTAAACCACACTAGGGGCTTCCCGCTTTGTTATTTTTCTCTTTCAGGACTTCAATCTCTGGAAACCCTGTCCGGCAGCGTGCTTGCTGAACACATGATGCAGCATCCAAGGAGGCAGAAAGCTACGTCACACCACGGAACTCCCGGGTGGATTACGATAACGAGTGAAATATTTGCTTTACTACCATTCCTCAGCTTGCCCTTGGAAGGGACATGTCAAACAGTCCTACTTTTTGCTTATCGCACTACTTGTATCATTCTACTTTAACGCACCCTTTTTGAATAAAAAATGCATAGCATTAAGACTATTATTGCATTCTTCTTTATATATATATGTTCATTTATGGCATCCAGCACCCGTACACTCTGGTACGGCCAATACGCCAGGGGCTTAAGCATACCCCATAATATGGCGTGAGAAATCCGAACACTTTCGACAGTGTGGCACCCCGAACTTATAGCATTATATGCATCAGCCCTGAATCATGTCTTGGGTCAATAGTTGGGTTTGCCCGGCTCCCATGTTTTGTTACCTTACGTTCCTCTATATCGGCTATGGTAGCACTTGGAGAACTATCGCGATTGTGCCCCGGTCCTGCTGGGCTAAGCACCTCAGTAGAGAAAGCTAAAACTGACTATCATGATAAGGTGAGAGACTGGTCGCTGTTCGAGAGGTTTCAAGTCCCTAAAGGCTTATGCCGCTTAGAGCGAGGAGTCGGCCCTGTCCGGCTTAAGGCGTGTATCGCGCCTCGAATTTGGCCTTCTGAATACTAGGGGCTTCGCTGAAATTTAAAATTATAGAATTGTATGGCTAAGTGAGGGTGATAACGCTTTATAGTCTGATTGCCTTGTTCATTGTGCTGAGCACCTCCCTCGAAGGACCCAAGAATGGGAACAAGAGTGCTCAGGTTTATCCCGAACACCCCAGCACTCGTGGCGTGGGGGAAGAAGCCGACGACTAGCCAATCTCTCAGATTTGATAAACAGTCAAACAGAAGGTAATATTTTAAATTCAAACAAGCGTTGCATAGCACATATGAACAAGTTTTCATAAATACAGGATTACACGAGCAAATTTACTCGAATATTATATCTTTCGTACACTCGTCCGCTACGAGACGAGCACCCTTCAGGACACCCTCATAGTACATCTTGGGGTGGCGATGCTCCTTGCCCTCTGGTGGCCCTTCCTTAATCAGGTTCACGCCGTCCAGCTTGGCCCATTGCATCTTCACACGGGCGAAAGCCCGGCGTGCAACTTCGATGCAGACGGACCACTTGATGACTTCCAGCTGTGGGCAGGCATCCACCAGCCGCCTCACCAGGCCGAAGTAGCTGTTGGGAAGGGCGTCACTAGGCCACATCCGGACTATAAAGCCCTTCATGGCCTATTCGGCCGCCTTGTGCAGCTCGACCAGCTGCTTCAGCTGGTCGCTCAGAGGCATCGGGTGTTCGGTCCCAGTATACTGAGACCAGAACAGCTTCTCCGTTGAGCTTCAATCTTTAGCCTGGTAAAACTGTGCGGCATCCGACACGCTGCAGGGTGAATATGCGAATGCTCCTGGAGAGCTCCGGATTCGGGTAAGTAACAGGTAATTTACTTTCACATGCTTGCTTTGCATATAGAATGCCTTACCCACCGCTATCTTCTTCATCACATCAATCTCCTGGAGGGCCTTTTGGGCTTCGGCCTTGGCATTCTTTGCGCTCTCAAGGGCCGCGGCAAGCTCGGACTCTCGTGTCTTCAAGTCAAGCTCCAACGCCTCGTGCTTCGTCACGAGAGCGTGGAGCTCTTGCTGCACCTCGCCAACCCGTGCCTCATGCCTTTCCCACTCGGTGCGCTCCTTGGCCGCTTTGTTTTCGGCCTCGGATAGCGCTTGCTTCAGGGTCGCCACCTCGGTCGTGGCCCCTGGCAAATTTACGATGATCCTGTCATTTTGCAATCGCATTCTCTTTATACATATCCATAGACTAGGTATTACTTACCTTTGTTCTCCTCGAGCTGCCTCTTGGCAAGGCCGAGCTCATCCTTGGACCCTTTAAGGTCCTGCTTCAGTGCGGCGACCTCCGCAGTTAGTGCAGCAGAGGCCAGCAGCGAAGCCTGCATACGCATATTGACATACTTATATCGGACTCCTGCGATATTGTTTGATCCTCTATTTGGCTTTTCTTTTTGAACACCGAACGGAGCATCAGGGGATATTGTCTATGCGATAATATTTTTCCCATATTTCAAAAACTTACCTCAAAGCCTGTTAGAAGGCTGGCACAAGATTTAGTCAGTTCGCTCTTGGCGGACTGAACCTTCTGGACCACCGCAATCATAATAGTGCGATGCTCTTCGTCGATGGAAGCGCTGCGAAGCACTCCCAGCAGATTGTCCGGTGCCTCTGGTTGGACAGAGGTCACCAGCACAGGCGTCTTGCTCCTTTTGGAAGGAGTCCGCCTGCCTGAGTCTGGAACCATTGGAGGTTCCGGCGCAGTGTTCGGCTGATAGCCGAACTCAGAGCCCTCGGGAGCCTTGCTCCCTCTGCTCCCGGAGTCCGGAAGGTCGCCTTGAGGCACCTCCGGGACTGTCTCCCCTCGACCCGGTGCCTCTTGAGACAATACCTTGGCGTTGTCCGTAGGGCAAGGGGAGGTGGTGGTCGGAAGTGGATCGCTATCCATATCCGACGAGCCCAGGGAGCCGTCCGAAGATACGTCGATACGGGCTCGTGGCGGTCTGCACAATCGTAATTCGGCATTAGGAGAAGCAATGCGACAAAGGAATGCTATGAGTTACTCTGGTATCCGAATACTTACGACTTCGCCAGGGGCTTGGCCCTGAGCAGCCACTCGTCTTCGCCTTCGGCGGCGGTGGTGGAATAGTCCGGAAGGAGAGTCCTTCCCTTCTTGGACCCTTAACCCCCCCAGTAGGGGCGGCCTTCCTTTTCTTGTCTCCCCCGACTGGAGGGGGAACATCTCCATCTTCCTCCTTGTCTTCGGGGAGGAGTGCGTCGCGGAGTTATCGTACGATGAGTCCGATAACACCTGGCGCCGGGAGCTCTTTCGGGTTCCCTTGGCCTTCTTGGTCTTCTCCGGCACCTTTTAAGGAGCCGGAGTCAGCATCTCCGCCAGGAGAGCGTTTGTAGTGTCTTCGGGCAGAGGGGCCGGATAGTTAATCTGCCCTGACGTCTCCACCCAGTCCTGTCAAAGGCATGGAGATCAGACCCCGCACATGGTTAAGCTAGGGGAAATAAATATCCTACCGGATGTATAGAACTCATCGAATGCGCTCGACGCTTCGCGCTTAGCCCATGGTCCTCGGTGAGAGAGGGAGGGACCTCGGCGCCCTTGAACATCACCTTCCAGACGTCCTTGTGCATCGTGTCGAAGAGCTCGCTCAGAGTCTGGTGCTGGGCCGGGTCGAACTCCCACAAGTTGAAGTCCCATTGTTGGCACGGGAGGATCAGGCGGATGAGCATGACCTAGACTATGTTAACAAGCTTGAGCTTCTTGCTTGTCATGTTCAGGATACATTTCTAGAGTCCGTCCAGCTCCACCGATGAACCCCATGACAGGCCCTTCTCTTTCCAGGAAGTGAGCCATGTAGGGAATTCGGATCGAAACTTGGGGGCAGCCACCCATTTGGTGTCGCGCGGCTCGGTGATGTAGAACCACGCCGATTGCCACCCCTTTATGGTCTCCACGAAGGAGCCTTCAAGCCATATAACGTTGGGCATCTTGCCCACCATGGCTCCGCTGCATTCTGCTTGTTGGCCGCCCACCACCTTCGGCTTGATATTGAAGGTCTTTAGCCATAGGCCGAAGTGGGGGCGGATGCGGAGGAAAGCCTCACATACGACGATGAATGCCGAAATGTTGAGGATGAAGTTCGGGGCCAGATCATGGAAGTCCAGCTCGTAGTAGAACATGAGACCGCAGACGAATGGATGAAGGGGAAACCCCTGTCCATGGAGGAAGTGGTGGAGGAAAACTACCCTCTCATGAGGTTCTGGAGTAAGGATGATCTGCCCCGCAGCAGGCAGCCGATGCGCGATATTCGCGGCTAAGTATCCGGCTCCGCGCAGCTTTTTGATGTGTTCCTCTGTAACGGAGGAAGCCATCCACTTGCCTCCCGCTCCGGACATGTTTGGAGGAGGTTGAGGAGAAAGATGTGGACTTGGGCGTTGGGGCTCGAGTGCGCAAGAATGGATGGGCAAGGAGGAAGAAGGCGTGGGTAGAGAAAGGTTAAACCTTGTCCCTTTATAAGGGCGGCCGAAACTATGTGCCCCCACTAGCCTGGTAAAACTCGCTTATCCCCCAAGCGCCATAATCGATGGCGCGGTTGGGTTACCCATGCCCGTATTGATGAGAATCCCGTAATAAGGGGGACACGATGTCTGCTTTGACAAGACGTGTCAAAAAACTGCCTCGCGTTATGTGCGGGGCTAGTTAAAGGAAATGGTTCGAATAATCACCGGGCCATGGCTTAATGTCATGTTGCCAAAACGTGTCAGCAGATTAGATTTGTGGAAATATTATTCTCTCTGTGGAGATATGTGGAACTTGTTTTGCAGGGCCGGACACTATCCTTTTATTTGAACTCTTCTGTGGTATATCTGGAGGAGGAACCCGCCTTGCAATGCCGAAGACAACACTGCGCGCCGGACTCATCGGCATTGAAGCCCGGTTCACGGGCTACTGAGG
Source organism: Triticum dicoccoides (assembly GCF_002162155.2). Classification (NCBI taxonomy): domain Eukaryota; kingdom Viridiplantae; phylum Streptophyta; class Magnoliopsida; order Poales; family Poaceae; genus Triticum; species Triticum dicoccoides. The sequence goes on along the minus strand of NC_041390.1, from coordinate 214,866,277 downwards.
GAGTCCAGGATTAGGGGTCTCCGGAAAGCCGGACTATATCCTTTGGCTGGACTGTTGGACTACGAAGATACAAGATTGAAGACTTCGTCTCGTGTCCGAATGGGACTCTACTTGGCGTGGAAGGCAAGCTAGGCAATACGGATATGTATCTCCTCCTTTGTAACCGACCTTGTGTAACCCTAACCCTCTCCGGTGTCTATATAAACCGGAGGGTTTTAGTCCGTAGGACAACATACAATCATACCATAGGCTAGCTTCTAGGGTTTAGCCTCTCTCGTGGTAGATCAACTCTTGTAATACTCATATCATCAAGAATAAATCAAGCAGGACGTAGGGTTTTACCTCCATCAAGAGGGCCCGAACCTGGGTAAAACATTGTGTCCCCTGCCTCCTGTTACCATCCGCCTTAGACGCACAGTTCGGGACCCCCTACCCGAGATCCGCAGGTTTTGACACCGACAATGGCCTTTTCCATTTTCTCGGGACAAGGACATTTTTGTGAGTCCGGGAAAAATATCCGCGTGTTCAACTTCTTCCACTAACTCCCTCTTTCTTTTTCTTCTCTTTATTTTCTTTTTCGGTTAAAGTTAGAGAGAGAGAGAGAGAGAGAGAGATGAGGGCTGACCCAACCTCCCCTTAGCCCAGTTGGCCTCCCTAGGCCCAACATCTCCCAGCCAGGCCGGCCCACCAACTCTCCTGAAGCCCAGCCGCACCTATAGCCAACCCTAGCCCGAAACCCTTCAGGCTCTCCTCCCCCTTGTCTCGATCCTCTCCTCCCTCCTTGCGCCGTCAGGAGGTGAGATAGAGAGGAGCGCCGCACCTTCTCCCCGTTCCCCCGCGCTCGACCTCCTTCATCTCGCACGACCAGTGCCGACCTCGACCTCCTCCCTCACGCGCGGCTCGCCTCCCGCCTTCCTCTCCTGCACCTCGTCCCCGATCACCCAGGACAGAGCTCCCACCACTGCGCCTTGGACAGGAGGTCCCTCATGGACGCCCGTCTCCTTCTAGCGCCCTCCGTCGCTTGGAGCCTCGCCCCGCCGTTCCTGTGAAGTTCCTCGCTGGAACCGCGTCAAACCGCCATCTCGTGCCACCATGGCCCTCCTCGCGCCTCTGCTCCCTCACCTACAGCTCCACCGCCCCATCTCCACCTCACCGGACCGCCCCAACCCCCTCGTCATCCATGCGACCTTGCAGGAGGCCGCCACCGCGCCTTCTTGCCTCCTCCGCACCCTTCCCCTATTGCATCTCTGTCAGCCTCACCCCCTGTGGTGAGGAGCTCCGCCCGAGGCCTTCGTCTCCCTATGTTGCGCTGTGTGCGACCGTGGCAGCCACATGATCGCCACCTCTGCTGCACTTTCGATGTTGCTGCCGCCGCTGCTTTGACCTCCATCCTTCAGTCACAAACCTCCAAGGCCACTGTTGCAACATTGATACCTCTGCCCCAGAGTACCTCAAGTTCGTCTACATGAAACTGCAAAGTACCTCTACGCACGGATATCGCCAAGTACCACGATACCAATGACATCCACTACTACTGTCACCGAGGGTTTCGTCAAGTTCAACTACATTGGCTACGAACGGTGACGACCCCGAACATCTACAGACGTGTACGACTACCGTTGCCCGAAGAACCGCGGGTCACAAGCGCCGTGTACAACTACCGTCGCCGTGCATGATTACTTCCCACGATGACCCGTAAACGTCTACTTTGACTACCCTCGCGAGAACAACTACTTCAACTATGGCCCGTGTACCACTACTTCCTTCAACGAACTTGATCCATTCCGAAAACACACGCTTCGAAGGTATAACCACCGAGACGACGCCCGTGAACGAATGCATGTGTGTTGTATGAGATGCCCCTGTTTGCACCATGCCCGATTTGTTCGTCGCACATCAGCACTCTTTTCCCTGCCACCGTCATGTGGGACACCCGGTATCTGGGATCACTCCCCGTTGCTCTTGCACATTTCCATCACCCCCACTTGTTCCTTGGACCGAGTTATTGTAACCTGGATGTTGCAGTGGCGCCATGTCCATTTTCACCGCCGTGGCACCATTCCCGTTTCGCCGCCGTGGCACCCTTTTGTACCGCCATGGCGACAAATGCTCTAATATGCTCATGTGAACTTTTTCATAAAATTACTTATAACTTGCATATGTCACCCGCATCATGTTAACAACATTTAAAATGCTTAAAAGTGTTGTTTGCAGTAAATTGCTGAATGCTCATGGGGTTTTTCCAGAATTATAGTTGTTATTTCCAGCCTCATTTAAACTTGCCTAAATAGTTAATTTAATTATGTTTCACCTCTTGCCATGTTAAACAACATTTAATATTGGTGAGTACCTAAACGGGAGTGAACTAAATAAGTCATGTGGTGTTTCGTCAATATGCAACTCGTTGCATATTGAGCTCCACTTAACATGTAGTTTTGTTTGTGCACTTTGCTATGCCATGCCTCATTAAACCGGACATGCATCATACTTTATTGTGCATCATGCCATGTTTATGCTTGTGTGTTTACCATGTTGCTTGCTTCTTTCCGGTTTGCTTCTCTCGTTAGCTTTGGTTTCGTTTCGGAGTTGTGAGGATTCGTTGCACTACGTCAGTTTGTCTTCTTCGTGGACTCGTTCTTCTTCCTTGCGGAATCTCAGGCAAGACGACCATACCCTCGAAATCACTTCTATCTTTGCTTGCTAGTTGTTCGCTCTATCGCTATGTCGTGCTACCTACCACTTGTTATATCATGCCTCCCATATTGCCATGTCAAGCCTCTAAACCACCTTCCTAGCAAACCGTTGTTTGGCTATGTTACCACTTTTGCTCAAGCCCTCTTATAGCATTGCTAGTTGCAGGTGAAGTTGAAGATTGTTCCATGTTGGAACACGGATATGTTGGGATATCATAATATCTCTTATTTTAATTAATGCACCTATATACTTGGTAAAGGGTGGAAGGCTCGGCCTTATGCCTGGTGTTTTGTTCCACTCTTGCCGCCTTAGTTTCCGTCATACCAGTGTTATGTTCCTTGATTTTGTGTTCCTTGCGCGGTTGGGTATTATGGGAACCCCTTGACAGTTCGCTTTGAATAAAACTCCTCCAGCAAGGCCCAACCTTGGTATTACATTTGCCACCTAAGCCTTTTCCCCTGGGTTCTGCAGACTCAAGGGTCATCTTTATTTTAACCCCTAGGCTAGTGCTCCTCTGAGTATTGGTCCAAACTGGGCGACGTCCGGCTCCCCCTGGGCAACCAGGGTCTATGCCAACCCGACGTCTGGCCCATCCGGTGTGCCCTGAGAATGAGATACGTGCGACTCCTATCGGGATTTATCGGCACATCGGGCGGCTTTGCTGGTCTTGTTTTACCATTGCAAAATGTCTTGTAACCGGGATTCCAAGACTGATCGGATCTTCCCAGGATAAGGAATATCCTTCGTTGACCGTGAGAGCTTGTGATGGGCTAAGTTGGGGCACCCCTGCAGGATTTAAACTTTCGAAAGCCATGCCCGCAGTTATGTGGCAGATGGGAATTTGTTAATGTTCGGTTGTAAAGAACTTGACACTTGACTTAATTAAAATGCATCAACCGCGTGTGTAGCCGTGATGGTCTCTTTTTGGCGGAGTCCGGGAAGTGAACACAGTTCTTGTGTTATGGTTGTGTGTAAGTAGTTTCTGGATTACTTCTTTATCACTTCTAGCTTCACGACCGTTGCGTTGCTTCTCTTCTCGCTCTTATTTCCGTATGTTAGCCACCATATTTGCTTATCGCTTGCTGTAGCTCCACCTCACTACCTCATCCTACCCATAAGCTTAAATAGTCTTGATCTCGCGGGTGTGAGATTGCCGAGACCTCGTGACTCATAGATACTTCCAAACAGTTGCAGGTGCCGATGATGCCAGTGCAGGTGACGCAACCGAGCTCAAGTGGGATCTTGATGAAGATCTTGGTCATTGTTATGTGTCTTTTCCGGTTGATCAGTAGTGGAGCCCAGTTGGGACGCTCGGGGATCTAGCATTTGGGGTTGTCTTCCTTTATTTTGGTTCCTTAGTTGGACCTTTGACTGTACTCTGGATGATGTATGTTTAACTTGTATTTGTGTGAAGTGGCAATTGTAAGCCAACTCTTTATCCCTTTCTTATCTAGTACATGGGATTGTGTGAAGATTACCCCACTAGCAACTAAACCACCATGCGGTTATGCCTGTAAGTTGTGCCTCGACACGTGGGAGATATAGCCGCATCGTGGGTGTTACAAGTTGGTAATCAGAGCCATCACCTACTTAGGAGCCCCCTGCTTGATCGAATCGCTGACGTTGTTGAGTCTAGAACATAATGTTTTGAGTCTTAGGATTATATATATCGGAGAGTAGGATTCTTTTTACTCCTCAGTCCATTCGTCGCTGAGGTGAGGCCTCCTGACATAGAAGTTGTGACTTACCTCTCCTCAAATTTCACGAATTTTTTTAGGATCACGCGGGTATCTTGGAATTGTTCCTATAGTCTTGTGACGAGAACATTGTTCTTGGTGCCTCCTGACATTTAGGGGTTGTGGCAGTGTCCCGGGGAGTTGAGCTCCGAGGTGTTGTCGTCACAATTTTATCGTTGCAGTTCTGGAATACCTAAGTTCGCCGACATCGAAAATCTCTTTTATGCAGTTGTTGGTGAGATAACCTCGACGCCACCCAGTACTGGGGCGGGGGTTCGGGAGTATTACCATAACTCGTATAACAGATGCTTTTCGAAGGTTGAGGTACACGATTTCCGAAGGTTTCTTGGTTATTTGTTGAAGAATGGATACATCTGGATGTAGGGATTGTTAGTTTGGGTGAGATATTATGCTTCCCCTGTATCCCCAACACCTGATTGCATAACCAGAAAGTTTCGGGAGTTCATAAGTGGGAATTCAAGTAGCTCCTAGAATAATCTTTCCAACAAACACATGATACGATATGGGATCTATCACATGCTTGTTTCGGGATTTGTCGGCACATCGGGCGGCTTTGCTAGTCTTATTTTACCATTGTCGAGATGTCTTGTAACCGGGATTCCGAGACTGATTGGGTCTTCTCGGGAGAAGGAATATCCTTCTTTGACCATGAGAGCTTGTGATGGCTAAGTTGCGACACCCCTGCAGGGTTTAAACTTTCAAAAGCCGTGCCCGCGGTTATGTGGCAGATGGGAATTTGTTAATGTCCGGTTGTAGAGAACTTGACACTTGACTTAATTAGAATGCATCAACCACGTGTGTAGCCATGATGGTCTCTTTTTGGCGGAGTCCAGGAAGTGAACACGGTTCTTGTGTTATGGTTGTGCGTAAGTAGTTTCAGGATCACTTCTTGATCACTTCTAGCTTCACGACCGTTGCGTTGCTTCTCTTCTCACTCTTATTTGCATATGTTAGCCACCATATTTGCTTAGAGCTTGCTGCAGCTCCACCTCACTACCTTATCTACCCATAAGCTTAAATAGTCTTGATCTCACGGGTGTTAGATTGCTGAGTCCTCGTGACTCACAGATACTTCCAAACAGTTGCAGGTGCCGATGATCCCAGTGCAGCTGGAGCAACCGAGCTCAAGTGGGAGCTCGATGAAGATCGTGATCGTTGTTTTGCGTCTTTTCCGGTTGATCGGTAGTGGTGCCCAGTTGGGACGATCGAGGATCTACCAATTGGGGTTGTCTTCCTTTATTTTGGTTCCGTAGTCCGACCTTGATTGTACTTTGGATGATGTATGTTTAACTTGTTATTTGTGTGAAGTGGCGATTGTAAGCCAACTCTTTATCCCTTTCTTATTCAGTACATGGGATTGTGTGAAGATTACCCCATTTGCGACTAAACCACCATGCGGTTATGCCTCTAAGTCGTGCCTCGACACATGGGAGATATGCCGCAT
>NC_041390.1:214824189-214859973 GCF_002162155.2 Triticum dicoccoides | reverse complement strand
GTAAAAACAGTGAATATGATATATGTCAAACATATCCTAAGAGGGAGCATAAGTGCGCATTACGGGACGTCTACGCCATAGAGCCGGTCGCCCCAAAATTCAACCGATGGTCGGCTTACCCGATCACCTTCGATCGAAAGGACCACCCAACCAGTATCCATCATGGAGGTTCGGCAACTCTGGTCCTCGATCGAATCATCGATGGATTCCATCTCACGCGAGTCCTCATGGACGGCGGCAGTAGTCTCAATCTACTTTATCAAGACACCATCCGCAAAATGGGCATCAATCCATCAACAATCAAGCCCACTAAAACTTCCTTTAAAGGAGTAATACCTGATGTAGAGGCCCGCTGCACAGGCTCAATCACGCTGGAAGTTGTCTTCGATTCGCGGACAACTTCCGAAGTGAAGACTTGACCTTCAATATCGTCCCGTTCCACAGTGGCTATCACGCACTACTCGGGCGAACCGCTTTCTCCCGCTTTAACGCGGTCCCGCACCACTCCTATCTAAAGATTAATATGCCCGGACCATGTGGCGTCATACAATCAACGGAAACATGGAACGCTCCCTCCGTACTGAGGAGCATACCACAACCATCGCGGCCGAAGTACAAAGCGGCCCTGTCAAGCCGCACACCTCATCGGCTATTAAGCCGCCAGACTCTATTACACAATGTCGGCCAATTCCATTTGCCAAAAACTCGGCAATTCCAGAGCTGGATTAGCAATATCGCCTCCATCGATCGCCATGTATATCCGTGAAATCCGTACCGCGCGTGCATAATTACGCACTCAAAGTACCTTGGGCATCAACAGAGGCACAATACAGACAGGCCTATAGTACGGCTCGACCCTATACGGCCTTCCCCTTTCTTTAATTATTCTTTATCTTTTACCATAGGTGCATCAAAACCTACTCATCCTACGAACTCACAAGGACTCTCTTCGAGCCCGGTTCCGTACAAATAGTCGAAGACCATTCCTCACAAGGAATATTTCTTACTCAGACGAAAGTGGCGCAGATGTGCGGCAGGAAGGTGCAAAGGACTTCATAGACCACAACTTCACTCAAGAACCTGTATAAAGCTTTTCCCCTTAGACTTAGACCCCCGACATGTAAAATGGCCTTGGTGATTATGGTACCCTCTGTAAGATAATGTTTTGACGTATCAATCAGATTCCAGTGAGCCAAAATCCTTATTCGGTATTGTACTTACTTATAGACTTTATTCCGTCTCTTCAGTTGCCTCACTCACACACACCTCGGCACAAAATTGACAGGGGCTCTATATGGCAACACATGTGTCGCCAAACAAAGGCCCGAACAACTTTATAGCACAATTCGGCATCTCGAGCTTGACACTATATGCATTAACTCCGAATCATGTCTTGGGTCAATAGTTGGGTTGCCCGACTCCTGTGTTTGCTACCTTATGTTCCGTCTAATCGGCTAGGGTAGTAAAGGGAGAACTACTGCGATTGTGTTTGTGGTTCGTCCGGTTAAGCACCTCAGTAGAGAAAACCGAAAACTGACTGTCATGACTAAATCTGAGAACAGTTTTTTTAAAAACTGGTTAAAAAGGGTTGGTTTTTTCTTTAGGCTTAATTGGTTGAGGTTTTATTGGGTTGAGCTTTTTTTGGTTCAAGTTTGGTTTGGGTATATAGAAAAACCAGTCTGGGTATAATTGGTTATGGGCTTAAAGAGTTTGGGCCTAACCGCTGGAAACTATGGGTTCCAACCCGGTTCCTCTCCCCGGAGCGCAACTCAGAAAACAAAAAAAGAGAAAGCCCCATCGAGGGGTCGAGTTGACCTACCCATTCCCGATTCTGATCCCTCCATGACCGCCGGCCTCCCTCCACCGTCGCTATTGCCCTTCACCGCCGGCCTATGCCCTCTCCCCCTCCCCCTCCCCTCACCTCATAGATCAGTGCCCCCGTCCTCCTCCTGCTCGCCTTCTTTGCCCCCTCCTCGACGTCCTCGGCGGCGGCACTGGGCATCATCCGGCTGCCGCACGCCAGGTTCTGCGTCGTGCTGGCTTCCACGCGTCAAGTTCGTCGAGTTTGGCGGCACTTGCGCCATCCCACTCATCTACAAGACTACAACGAGCCCGCGAGCGCCTCCTCGAGGTCACTTCCTCCAGATCCCCCTCCCCCTCCCTTCGTCTCTCATTTTGCTCTAGAAATTCCAGTTCTTTCGAAGTCAACCCGAAGTAGATCTCGGTGGTATCTTGATTATTCAGTGCAGTAGACCACTTTGTTAATTACAAACTAAGGTACATGGGTTCCTGTTCATGAACAACACAAGTAGCAGACATTTGGGTAATGTTCATGGATTGCTGTTTCAAGAACAGATAATTGCTATTAGTTGCTCAATTCAACTGATTAGGATTTAGAGTTACTGTAATTAACATGTTAGTATGGCACTAAACGCATGAATTTTACAATCTACTGGACATCCTTTGCAAATTCCTGTAATAGTGAAGAAATAGCTTCAAGATCATTTACATTAACAATGACATATTTCTGGACATCCTTTGCAAATAGTACTATTGATTGTTTAAATGCTACACTTTAGTTCCATGACTGTAATATCACCTAACAACATACTATCTCCATATGTATTTTCCATATGAATTATATTAACTATTCTAGCATTTTCTAACAGCAATCTTCCATATGTATTTTCACATGCAGTGTGCTCTGAAATTTGAGGCATGTCTACCTCAGAGGTTTCCGAGAGTGCCGATTCCATGGATGAGGATATGAGTCAAGTACCACGTGTTAGAAGTTCCAAGGTGTGGGAGCATTATGAACAAGATCTGGTTCGCATACATGGTGATCTCAAGGCTGTGTACAAATATTGTGGGACACAACTTCACACCAAGTTTGGGACTATGAGTTTGAGAACCCATATTGTAGAGTCTTGCAAATCAATTGAGGATGGTTGCAGGGAGAATTTTCTGTTGACTATGAAAAAAACAACTTCCGAAGGCCCGTTTGTGTTTGATCAAAAAGTTTGCCGTGATCTATTGTCAAGTTTTGCATCCATGCTGAGATCCCCTTTCTTAAGTTTGAATATCCATACCTTCAGCCATGGATTGACTCAATGCAGCCATCATTTCAAGTCATGGGTCATCACACAATTCGCGATGATGCAGTGAAGATGTACAAGGGAATGAAGAAAGATATCGAAGTCGAGTTACAAAATTTGGATTCTCGGATTTGCTTAACATTTGATATGTGGACTTCATCACAGAGCTTGGGCTATATGTCCATCACCGCCCACTATATCAATGTAGAATTCATCTACAAGAAGAAGATCATAAGTTTCGCAGAGGTGAAGTATCCTCACACGGGCTATGCGATAGAAGAGGAACTTGTTGGTTGCCTAACAGAATGGGGCATAAGGGGCAAGCTATTCACTTTGACACTAGATAATGCCAGCAATAATACTAATGCACGTGATGAGTTAATAAAATATCACAAACATGAGCTACTCCTTGAAGGTCAACATTTGCATGTGAGGTGTTGTGCACACATTCTCAATATCTTGGTTCAGGATGGAATGAATATAATCCATGAAGCTATTGACATGATATGGGAGTTGCTGAAGTTTATTGACTCTTCTCCTTCAAGACTTCAGGATTTCAATACAATTGCAAGTGGGATGGGTCTACCTTCAAAGAAAGGTATCTCTGTTGATACACCAACTAGATGGAACTCAACATGGAAAATGCTTGTAGAAGCATTGATATACAAATCTGTACTCACTAGTTATGCAACTCGAAAGATGATAGAATCTCCAAGTGAGCAATAATGGGAAAGGGCAGCGGCTATTTGTGAGTTTCTAAAAGCTTTTGAAGAGCTTACCTTAATTGTTTCAGCTCATCGGAAGCCAACTGCACATAAGTTTCTGCCGGTTGTACTTTGTATTCGCCATGCATTAAAAGATCCAGGTTGGCAAACCTCTGATGTCTTGAAGGAATTGGTGGCAGCGATGCAAACAAAGCTCGATAAATATTAGGATTCCGAGGAGAAGGAGAATGCAGATCCTAACCGTCATAGAAAAAGCAAGGGCATTGAGTTTAACCACTCACTTGTCATTGCTACATTCCTGGATCCAATGAGGAAAGAAGATTATTTGTATTTCTTCTATTGCAAGTTGTCTACCAATGAGGAGCAGGTTTCAAAACAAGTGGAGATTGCTTTAGAATGGGTGAGAAAGTATGTCAAGGAATATGAGCTACTTGCAGCGACAAGCACTGCTCACTCGACACCTTCTAGTCAAGGCAATACCACTATTGGATCACCTATTGCAGGGAAAACAAAGTTGCAAGAAGAGTTTGCCCAACACAAGTCTCGTTGGAGGTCACGTGTACACAAATCAGAACTTGACACATACTTGGAAGAAGCAAGGTAGCAGGATTGTGCTGACTTTGATGTCTTGGGTTGGTGGAAGAGGCATGCTGAAAAGTTTGCTATATTGGCATCGATGGCCCGTGACTTTCTCGCAATTCCTTTGAGCACATTGGCATCCGAATCAGCCTTTAGTTGTGGTAAGAGGATACTTGGCGACACGAGAAGTTCTTTGACCCCTGATATGCTAGAAGCGCTTGTTTGTGCTAAAGATTGGTTGTTCAAACCAAAGGAAGGTGAGTTAATTGCTTACATTTTGGTTCTACTACTTGTGTAGAATGTGATATATAAAACATGTAGTATAGAAGTGTTGATATGCCTTTAAATTAATATTTTATTTCATTTGCAGGAGATGGAAAGTAAGGATGCAGCTAAAATTTTGGAACCAATAAAAGGTAAAAATATAATCTTGATCATCGTTATATATAATCAAGGGCTAGTGAAGTTCCCAATTTGGTGGCCAAGCCAGCTCTTTAGAAAACCCCGATCATTTTTAGGTGTTTATTAGTCTATTGTTATGTTTGTTTATGTTTATTAGTTGGCTCTTTAGAAAAATTAAGAGTTGGCCAATTTGGTAGCAAACTATTATATTTATTAGTCTACCTTTTTTGTGATGTTGCACAAGTTAGTGGCACCTCTTTGGTGTCCTTTCTTCGGTCTGTTAATTTTTCTGAAGGTTGTCGAGGAATAGAATAGAATATGTTCTTTTCGTTTTGGATTTAGGTGTTTGGAGACAATACTATGACCATGTACGGCCAAATATATTTGTACTATTTTATGTACTTGTTAAGGCATATATGGGTAAACATTTAAAGTCTAGTAGTTGCTTCTGCAACCACATTTTTCCAACAGGAGGGGATTGGTTTGTGTGATTGACAAAACTCAGGGCATCTCTCTTTTGTGTTGGTGCAGACATTTGTTCCTCCAGCATTAGACTATTCTGGTTCTTCTCTTGCCTAGAAATCATGCTTTCAACAAGTTCAGAAGCACCCGACATGACATTTTCGGTTAATCTGGAGAACAATGGCTCCAAGTTGAAACATGCAGCCATCTGCACAGAAGTGGTAGTCTAATCTATATCATTGTTGCCATGAGCCCATGACATGAGGAGTTACTATTATCCTCTATAATCAAGTTCTGAACCTTTGAAGAAAATGTTATTCTTGTAATGATGGACGTGAACTCCAAGCATCTGATCTCAACCTGAATCAAATTTTAACTATCAAGTGCATTCTTGTTCTGATTGTACATATACCGATACTTTACATGTATGGGTGGGGAACTGATCTAGAACCATAGGCTACAACCATAGTTCCTAGAATGGGTTAGTTTGGTTTTGGTGAATTTGTCATATGGTATAGTTTGGGTTGGGTGCCAATGCCAATTACGTGGGTTCAGTTTGGTTTGGTTTCTGAAATGTCATCATGTGGGTTTAGTTCAGGTTTGGTTCGGTTGCCCACCCACTCTCAGATTTAGTCATGACACGGCGAGAGCTGGTCAACCACTCGGTGACTTATTGAAATCTTTGGCGATTTTTTCCGTCTTACACGAATGACTGTTTCCCGGTCACATATGCAACACATCCGCATTGGGATAGCAACATACATACCAGCGGCTACTTTGTAGACCCATCATCAAATTCCTATGGCTTCTGTGAGAGCAATAAAACCGCATAGTCTGATTGCCTGGTTCACCGCACTAACACCTCCTTCACGGACCAAGACGTTGGGTTAAGTGCAGTCATGTGCAATTCCAAACACCCTAGTAGTATCTACATGGGGGTTGAAGCCGATGACTGGGAACTCTCATATATAAACACGGCTGCACAGGAGGATAAAACTCTTCATAAAGACATGAATATATTACAAAATCCTTAGTTCATAATACAAACTCCCGAATAGTTCGGACTCGCTCACTCGAACACTACATCCTTCGAGCATTGGCCTTCTACCAGGCGGGCACCTTTTAGTATGTCCTCAAAATAGCACTCGAGTGTGCGATGGTCCTTGCTTTCAGGTGGACCCTCAACTGCCACCTTTTCGGCTTTCATCTTCGCCCAGTGCATCTTGACACGGGCGAAGGCCATTCGCGCTCCTTCTATGCAGGACCACTTTTTGACGACGTCGATTCAGGGCAGTGCATCGACGAGACGCCGCACAAGGCCGAAGTAGCTGTTGTCGGTGTCAAAACCGGCAGATCTCGGGTAGGGGGTCCCGAACTATGCGTATAAGGATCGATGGTAACAGGAGACAAGGGACAAGATGTTTACCCAGGTTCGGGCCCTCTTGATGGAGGTAATACCCTACGTCCTACTTGATTGACTTTGATGAGTATAGGGGTTACAAGAGTTAATCTACCACGAGATCGTGATGGCTAAACCCTAGATGTCTAGCCTATATGATTATGATTGTGTCTAGTCTCCACGGACTAAACCCTCCAGTTTGTATAGACACCGGAGGGGACTAGGGTTGTACAAAGTCGGTTTATAGAGAAAGGAATCTTCATGTCCGCATGCTAAGCTTGCCTTCCATGCCAAGGAGAGTCCCATCCGGACACGAGGGAAGGCCTTCTATCTTGTATCTTCACGTCCCATCTGTCCAGCACACGTCATGTAGCCCGGACACCCGAGGACCCCATAATCCAGGACTCCCTCAGTAGCCCCTAAACTAGTCTTCAATGATGACGTGTCCAGCACACAGATTGTCTTCGGCATTGCAAGGCGGGTTCCTCCTCCGAATACTTCAAAGTAGTTGATCGTCAGTACTATATCCGGCTCTGTACAATAGTCATACCTTTGAATCATAAGGGCAGAATACCGATAAGTTCTATCTTCTGAAGATTTCACTAGTGAGACATTACGTCTGGCCATTTTATTATTTCGAACCGCTTTTCGGCCTCCCGTTTCGCGTTTCGAGACGCAACCTCCGACGACACGTCTTGTCAAAACAAAGATCGTGCCCACTTATTACGGGATTCTCATCAATACGGGTTTGGGAAACCCAACCGTGTCGCTTCGCATGACAACTTGGAAATAGGCGAGCTTTAAGGCTCGTGGGGGACGGATGATATTCACTACCTTTATAAGGAGATAAGATTCCCCCTTTTTACCCCACGCCTTCCCCTTCCTCAGTCCATCCGCCCTCAAGCTCTAGCGCAGCTTCGATCCACTCTGTTCCCAGAAAGTACTCCAGCCATGTCCGGATCCGGAGTGCAGGGCAAGTGGATGGCCTCCTCTATCACGGAGAAAAACATCAAGGAACTCCGGGAAGCGGGGTATCTGGACAAAGAGATCACCCACCGGCTCCCGGCCAAAAAACAGGTCATCCCACTCCAAAGCCTGGCGAGAGGATAGTATTTACCCCTCATTTTCTTCGCGGACTGGGGTTTCCCCTTCATCCTTTTGTCCGCGGCCTCATGTTATACTACGGGCTAGATTTCCATGATCTAGCCCCAAATTCTTTCCTCAACATTTCGGCGATTATCATCGTATGCGTGGCATTCCTCTGTGTTTCCCCCCACTTCGGCGTATGTCTCAAGGTCTTCAAAGTGAAGCCGAAAGTGGTGGACGGGTAGCATGCGGATTGCGGTGCCGCTATGGTGAGCAAATTGCCCAATGTCACTTGGCCCAAGGGCACCTTCGTGGAGACCGTGAAGGGATGGCAGTAGGGGTGGTTCTATGTCACAGAGCCCCGTGACTCCACATGGGTTGCTCCTATGGAGTTCAAGTCTAGGCCCCAATGCGGCTGACATCCTGGCTCAACAAGGGCCTGGACTGGACATCGTCAGACGAGGTAACGATGCTGGAGAAGCGCATCAAGAGCATGGTAGATAAAAATACCAGCCTCGCTAGCGTGATTCAAGTGATGCTCTTCCGCCGGATACTCCCGTGTCAGGCGCGTCAAGAGCCCATGTGGAAGTTCGACCCGGCCGGACCTCGGACCCTGCAGCCATTCTTCGGCATGTAGCACGAAGACATGTGGAAGCTGCTCTTCAAGAACCAGAAGTCATGGCCGGAGACAACCGACGACCTCGGCTACGACAACACCCATGTTGCGACCCTCATAAGTTCTTTGATAACATTACTTCACGAGCCCAAGGAGCACACTAAACTCTCCATTTTCTTTCACAAGGCTAGACAAAGAAAGCGGAACGGATTCACTGTCTGGCTTCGCTGCCCGAAGATGAAGCTATTCCTCTGTTGACGAGGATGCTAGTCCCAGCGCCGTACCAGGTGCCGTAAAAGAAGGCCAAGGAGAAGGTCAAGGAGGCCAAGAGTGGGCTCCGCCGTAAAGGCGCCTCGGACATAGTGTCCGAAGACACCAAAACTCTCTCCTCCCCTTACGAAGAGGAAGAGGAGGAGGAAGAGAGCGATCCCCCACCCAAGGGGGAGAAGAAGAAGAAGAAGAATAGGGCAACTTCCGTTGATCCAGAGGCGGAAGTGTCCAAGAAAGGGAGGACTTCCCTTACGGATGACTAGAGTCGGACATTGATGAGTGGAACCCCAAGCCGAAGCCCCTGGCCGGATTGTAAGTACTCAAAGGTTATAGTTGTAATGTATTTAAATTGTATGATGCAGTCCGGTTAAGGTCCTCCCCCAGCGATCCTCCTCTTCCGGGAATCCGCTGGGTCCGAACATGACGGAGAGCTAATCATCTCCACCAGCTTCCTCACCCATTGCCGCGGATAACACCAAGGTGTCGTCCCAAAGGACCCTTCCGAAATAGGGAGAGGTGCTAGAGGCTGCCAAGAACATGGGGGAACCGACCCCCATGGAGACTGGAGACGATGAACATGTCCAGTTTGGCCCCTAGCCAAATGTCATTCCAGAAACCCACACGGTCCGGAGACAGAGGAGCAACCCTCTTTACCAGAAGGGGGCGCGCCTACAACACCGGCGTCCTCTATCAATGCGGAGGTGACGGACACTCTGATGAGAGCGCTTCAGAGCGCCATCATTGTGGAAGAACATTGTACCCTTACAGGTACGGTTCCGCGAAAAGTGGACTAAGCGAAGCCTACACTAGCCTTTTACGAGGCTTTGAGGTATGTGTCTTACAGTATTTTTTTAGCTATGTAAAAGAATTCCTGTGTATAGATAGTAGCCCTCGAGACTCTGTTCGGTGTTTGGAAAGAAAACCGAACAGAGGATCTAATAACTCATGCAGCAGACTAACACACATATTTGTTTGAACAAGAAGGCTACAAAGCAGGTGTCAGCTGCCCATGCCGCCGAAGCATTCGAGCTAAGGCGGAAGCTAGAAGAAAAGCAAGGTATGTAATACCGAAGGACGTCTGAAATGATGCCAGCTATGATGTAGTATCTCAATGAGTTTGTAGGATCGAAAGTATGTCTAGAGGGGGGGGGGGTGATTAGACTACTTGACCAAATAAAAATTTAACCTTTTCCCAATTTTAGTTCTTGGCAGATTTTAGCTATTATAGGACAAGTCAAGCAATCATCACACAATTCAAGCAAGCATGCAAAGAGTATATTGGCAGCGGAAAGTAAAGCATGCAACTTGCAAGAATGTAAGGGGAAGGGTTTGGAGATTTCAAACGCAATTGGAGACACGAATGTTTTTCCCGTGGTTCGGATAGGTGGTGTTATCTTACATCCACGTTGATGGAGACTTCAACCCACAAAGGGTAACGGTTGCGAGAGTCCATGGAGGGCTCCACCCACACAGGGTAACGGTTGCGCGAGTCCACAAAGGGCTCCACCCACAAAGGGTCCACGAAGAAGCAACCACCCACAAAGGATCCACGAAGAAGCAACCTTGTCTATCCCACCATGGCCATCGCCCACACAGGACTTGCCTCACTAGCGGTAGATCTTCACGAAGTAGGCGATCTCCTTGCCCTTACAAACTCCTTGGTTCAACTCCACAATCTTGTCGGAGGCTCCCGAGTGACACCTAGCCAATCTAGGAGACACCACTCTCCAAGAAGTAACAAATGGTGTGTAGGTAATGAACTCCTTGCTCTTGTGCTTCAAATGATAGTCTCCCCAACACTCAACTCTCTCTCATAGGATTTGGATTTGGTGGAAAGAATATTTGAGTGGAAAGCAACTTGGGAAGGCTAGAGATCAAGATTCATATGGTAGGAATGGAATATCTTGGTCTCAACACATGAGTAGGTGGTTCTCTCTCAAAACATATGAGTAGGAATTGTGTATGTGTTCTGATGGCTCTCTCCACGAATGAAGAGGAGGTGGAGGGGTATATATAGCCTCCACACAAAATCCAACCGTTACACATAGTTTTCCAATCTCGGTGGGACCAAATCAACAAACTCGGTCGGACCGAAAATGTAAACCTAGTGACCGTTGGAGATTTTCGGTGGGATTGACATGCAACTCGGTGGGACCGATATGGTTAGGGTTTGGGCATAACGTAATCTCGGTGAGACCGAATTTGGTAATTAGCTAACCAGAGAGTTGGTTAGGCAAACTCGGTGGGACCGATTTGCTCTTTCGGTGAGACCGAAAAGTTACAAAAAGGAAACACTGAATTTACATTGCAATCTCAGTGGGACCGATTCGCTCTTTCGGTGAGACCGAAAAGTTACGAAAGGGAAACAGAGAGTTTGCAATCCCATCTCGGTGAGACCGAGATCCCTATCGGTAGAACCGAATTGGTAGGGTTTGGCAGTGGCTTATGACAAATGAAACTCGGTGGCGCCGGATAGGAAGAATCGGTAGGACCGAGTTTGGCTTTAGGGTTTAGGTCATATGTGGATATGGGAAAGTAGTTGAGGGTTTTGGAGCATATCACTAAGCACATGAAGCAAGAGGCTCATTAAGCAACACCTCATCCCTCCTTGATAGTATTAGCTTTTCCTAAAGACTCAATGTGATCTTGGATCACTAAAATATAAAATGAAGAGTCTTGAGCTTTTGAGCTTGAGCCAATCCTTTGTCCTTAGCATTTTGAGGGTTCCACTTTCACATCCATGCCATGCCAATCGTTGAGCTTTCTTGAAATAATCATCTTGGAATAGCATTAGCTCAATGAGCTATATGTTGTTATGAATTACCAAAACCACCTAGGGATAGTTGCACTTTCAGAGTTTCATAATTATGTTTGCAGCTGACACGTCTGAGGTCGAAGCCCTCAAGAGTGCGCTGGCCAAGGCCAAGAAGGAGGCGGAGGAGGAACGAGCCTCCCACCTTAAACATGAATCGCGGGTGGAGGAAGTCCAACAAGAGTTCAAGGATGCCATAGACAAATGCGAGTCCTTAGAGCGGAAGAGTTCAGAGCAAAATTCTAAACTTGCTAAGGCACTCCAAAGTGCAGAAGAAGCCCGAGCTGAAGCCCAAAGCGCTGTCCGGGAGATCCAAGAGGCAAGGAAAATTGCGGCGGGTAAGGCCTTTAACATGCAGAGCAAATTTGTGAAGAAGAGGTATATCTTTCTAACCCGGATTTGGAGTTCTACAGGAGTGTTTGCAGACCTGCCCTGGAGTGTTGCTGATGCCGCGGAGTTCTTCCGGGACAAAGAGGGGAGCTCAACATAGAAGCTGTTCTAGTCGCAGTACCTTCCGCCACAGCATCCTATGCCCCTCAGCGATCAGCTGAAGCAATGGACCGAACTGCATAGGGTGGCTGAATTGGCTATGAGGGATTTGATAATCTGTCTTTGGCCCGCCGAACCCATGCCTAGTAGCTACTTCGGTCTCGTCAAGCGGCTGGTCAGCACCTGCCCTCGGCTTGATGTCGTGAAGCAGTCGGTCTGTATTGAAGGTGCACGGATGGCCTTCGCCCGTGTCAAGGTGCAATGGGCGAAGATGGACGCAGTCAAGCTTGCAACCGAGGGATCGCCCGCTGGAAAAGAGCATCGCACGCCGGAGCGGTACTTTGATGATGTCCTAAAAGGATCTCGCGTTGTAGAGGGCCAATGTTCGAAGGACATCATTTTTGAATGAATGTATTTATGTTGTCCAATCCTGTATCATGAGACAAGGCTTATGTATGATATATTACTTATTTTTACTTTAAAATATCTCCTCCTGTGCGGCTGTTTGTGATATCTGAGAGTTGGCTAGTCGTCGGCTTCAGCTCCCATGTAGGTAGTACGGGGGTGTTCGGGATAACACTTAAAAACACTTGACCCAATGTACTGGTCCGTGAAGGAGGTGTTAGTGCGGCGAACCAGGCAATCGGACTATATAGCTTTATCGCCCACACTTAGCCATATGAGTTTTATAATGGGAGTGTGGGCGCAGCCCCTAGTATTGTTCGATTATACGAACTTGGGTGTTGTGAATGCCTGGCCGGGTGGAGGCCAGCCTATCGCATAATGCGGAAAAAATTTGCTAAAGATTTATACTTAGTCACCGAATAGCTGACCAGCTGTCATCGCATCATGACAGTCAGTTTCGGCTTTCTCTGAGGTGTTTGTCCGGGTGAACTAGAAACACAATCATAGTAGTTCTCCCTTTACTACCCTAGCTGATTAGACGGAGCGTAAGATAGCAAGCACAGGAGCCAGGCAACCTAACTATTGACCAAAGATATGATTCGGACCCAATGCATATAATGCTATATTTGGGATACTGAATTGCACTGTTAAAGTGTTCGAACTTTTTTTTAATATTTATAAGATGTACGCGGCTTAATAAAGCCCCTGGCAATTTAGGCCATACCGAGGTGTACATGACAATAAGAAAAAATAGGGAAACATATGTTAAGAGATAAGCCAATGCCATGTTGGTTTGGGCTAAAAAACTGTTTCTATTGTAGTCTAATAGATACGTCAAAATGTATTGATACAAATGGTGCAATAAGCAACAAGGCTATTTTACATGCCGAACACAAGGGGAAGCCGTGCATGCGTACTGAAAGCGGACGAGGTGATCTTTAAGGATCCTTTAGGTACTCTGGCACGCATCTATGCTGCTTTTTCCCTTGGTGTATTATCCTTTGAGAGGATCATCGACCGGTGTTTTCATAATAGGCCACAGAAAGAAGCCTTGGTACCGTCGAAAGGGTGATGTGGTTTGAGGGAACCTGAAAGAAAATTAAAAGAAAAAAGGAAGAAGAGGAATGTGAGTTTCCTGGTAGGGTCTGGCCGTATTGCAGGCATTGTCCTTATTGTGCCTCCATCCTTTCCCATTGTATTTTAAGTGCGTAATTATGTATGCATGACACATATGCCACAATTCGGTAGGGGATGAGATGGAGGCCGAATTGCTAATGAGCTCTTGACGAGCTAGACTGTCGTACAATGGGGTAGTCCAGACTCGTTTGACAGTGTTCGAGGACTTGGCCGCCAACGTAATAGTTGGATTAATGAGGCCACCCTGTACTTCCGCTTCTAGGGTCGCGGTGTGCTCCTCAGTGCGGAGGGAGCGTTCCATGTTTCCATTCACTGTTATGACTCCACATGGTCCGGGCATCTTGAGTTTGAGAAAGGCCTAGTGCGGGACTGCTTTGAAGCGGGCGAACATGGTTCGTCCGAGCAGTGCATGGTAGCCACTGTGGAAGGGGACGATATCAAAGATCAAGTCCTCTCTGCGAAAGTTGTCCGGCGATCCGAAGACCACTTCCAATGTGATTAAGCCCGTGCAGCGGGCCTCTACTCCAGGTATCACTCCTTTAAAGGTAGTTTTAGTGGCTTGATTCTTGACGGATCAATACCCATCTTGCGGACCGTGTCCTGATAGAGCAGGTTAAGGCTATTGTCGCTGTCCATGAGGACTCGCGTAAGGTGGAATCCATCGATGGTTGGATCGAGGACTAATGCGGCCGACCCTCCGTGACGGATACTGGTCGGATGGTCCTTGCGATCGAAGGTGATCGGACAGGCTGACCATGGGTTGAATTTTGGGGCGACTGACTCTATCACATAGACGTCCCTTAGCGCGCGCTTGCGCTCCTTCTTGGGGATATGGGTGACGTATATCATATTCACCATTTTGACTTCGGGCGGAAATTTCTTCTGACCCCCTGTTTTCGGTGCGCGAGGTTCCTCGTCCTCGTCCTCACTAGGCGACCCTTTCTCCTTATGTTCGGCATTTAACTTGCTGGCCTGTTTGAAGACCCAACAACTTTTGTTGGTATGGTTGGCAGGCTTATCAAGAGTGTCGTGGATCTGGCAGGGTCGATCAAGTATTCGGTCCAGGCTTGATGAACCGTCTTTGTTTCGTTTGAATGGCTTCTTCTGTTGACCAGATTTGGAGCCGCTGAACTGTCGTATTATTTGTATCATCATTGTTGTTCCGACGTTTATGTTTGTTGCGTTGAGGCCTTCCGTTGCCGTTTCGGGCTTTGGAAGTGTCGGGGTCACTGGTATTGTTACCGCTACGGGCTAGCTAGCTATCCTCGCCCGCGCAGAAGCGGGTCATTGTGCTATAAGGGCTGCCATGGACTTTGGCTTTTCTTGGCCGAGTTGTGGGGCGAGCCATTCGTCGCGGATGTTGTGTTTGAAGGCCTCTAGGGCTTCGGCGTCCGGACAGTCGGCAATCTGGTTCTTTTTAATTAGGAACCTGGTCCAGAATTTCCTAGCGGACTCTCTGGGCTGTTGGACTATATGACTTAGGTCATTGGCATCCGGAGGCCAGACATAAGTGCCTTGGAAGTTGTCTCTAAAGGTGTAACGCCCGAGACCATTGCGCCAGGTGTCTTCCAGTTATTCGATGTTGTTGCCTTGTCATTCGCTTGCGTGTTGCATCTAGCCATGTCATCATGTGCATTGCATCATCATCTTTTCAAAACATGCATCTGTCCCGGTCTCCTTGTTTTTTCGATTGTCCGTTCTGAGCCCAGACACACTTGCAGGCACCCGCGGCACGCCCGAAATAGTATTTTATAAGTGGCCGGAGAATGTTCTCGGAATGGGATGAAAGTTGGCATGCGGTGTTGTTATGTTGTTAGTAGGTCGCCTGCCAAGTTTCATCGCATTCAGAGTTTGTTTGATGACCCAAGAGATAACTATAGCGACAATATAGTCGGTCAAACGTCGAACATTTTTGGTCTCCAGAAACAGTCGCCAGGCCGCTTTTCGACTCTCTCTTCTCGGCCCAAGGCCCCTCTTCACAGCCCACTTGCATCCCACCTAATCCCCCTCCGCTCCGGACCGTCCTCTTGCCTCTTGGATCCGAAACGGACTAAAAACCCCTCTCCTAGGCCCACTTGCCTTTGTCGACCTCTCTCAGACCCCCTCGCGTGCGCATCCGAAACTTCCCGAATCCGACCGGGCACTCATGACTGTTGAGTCCGGATCGTCACCCTATATCCCTAAAGCGTCTGCGTTTATTTGTTGGACTCGCCCACCCTAATTATCTCGAGTGTCTGATCTAAATCGGAGGGTCATTCTAGTCCCTTTCTAAATTTCTTTTGCTATATAATAGACCAACCCTAAAAATTAGGGAGATGTCCCATCCTCCCAGCCGCCGCCACTCCACCGAATCCACATCGGTATCTTACCTGCCCAGATCCGCCGCCACCTCCCCCCTTGCTCTCCATGCCCAACCAACCACGCCGTGCCCCTGATCCAAAAATTCCACTCGGCCTCCGCACCTCGAGCTCCTCCCAGATCATCACGCCGCCTTCACGAGCCTTCCCCTTGATCCACCATCCACCTCGAGCACCAGTAGGTGCCTCCGCCCGCGCGCCACAGGATCCCCGAGCCGCCACCACGTCGCCCTTCGTCCTCACAACCGTCTTCGCCTATGACCATAGAAGCCCCTCCCGAGTGGGAACGCTCGCGCCCGAGGCCCCAGCTGGCCCAAGCTCCTTCGCCTGCAGCACCGGGGCAGCAGGACCGCCCCATCCTCACCTCGCATCATGCCGCTGTCGGTGACCACAAGATAAGCTCCCATGCCCGGCACCGCATCGACCACGGCCAAGGTCGTGCCCTTGCTTCCTTCTCCTTCTTTGCTATCTTCTTCTCTGAATGCCCCCTCCCTGTCTTTCTTCCACAGGGAACCGACGCTGCCGGAACTCCCCTCACTGCCCCCCATGGCCTCGTCTTCGGCCAGAACGAGCCGTCCCCGACCTCCCCTCATCGCCCGTCACGGGTCATAGTGCCATGGTCTTCTCACCTCACCGGGAGATCCTCCTGCTGATCGGAGCCGCTGGAGCCGGGTCCTCTGCCTCCTCAGTTCTACTGGGTCCCTGCTCCATCCCGCGTTCCCGAGCTCGCCCATGCATTTTCCTCTGCTCACACGACAGGATGACCCAGTGCCAAGTTCCTCTTCGCCCCCCTGCGGACCCCGACGCCACCTCATTTTGCCGCCGCTAGCGACCAGCAGGTCATTTCGCCGTGCCCTGCCTCCTCTTCTTCGCGTTCTGCTTCTTCCCGTCGTCTTCTCTCTGCTTCTCTCGCTCAACTCTCTTTGTTGTTTTTCTTCAGGTAGCAGCAACCTACATGGCCTCGCCTCTTCTTCGAGCAGCTCCATCGCCGGAGTTCCTCGTCGCCGGGAACCAGTGTCCCAACCCTCGGACTGCCCGAATCCGCCGCTCCTACTGGTCCCTGCCTTTGTATTGCGCCCCTGCTTCCATCTCCGTCGGCCCCGGCTGCATCGAGTAGCAGCAGCGAGCGCGTCGCTCGACCGGGTCCTGCCCGCGTTGACCGTGCCTCGGCCCGGCTCTCCAGATCTGGCCCAAGCCGCTCCCCTCACCGGCCTGCCTGCCTCTCCACCGACCTGGGCTTTGGCCCGTGGTGGGCAGCCCAGCCGATCCAGATTTCGGCCCGTGATGTGTTTTTTTTCGTGGACGAATTTGCTAATTGTCCAGAGACTGCCAGTTTTACAGAAAAGTCCCTCTAGATCATGCATTTAATAACTCACAATTAGGGCATCGGTTTGAAATGTTTTATATATGAAAAATGCTTAGAATTTCATCTACTTTAATAATATCCAACTTTCATCCATGTTAAAAATGTTAAAAATGTTGTTTGATTAAATTTTCTTAAATAACTTGCTAAAATGCTTTATTTCATAACTAAATGACCGTAGCTCAGAACTTAATAAACTTGATGTGTAAATGGGGTATAAAAATGCATAGTTTATCATGGTGGCATTACTTTGCATGTTTAACAACTCTAAAATATGATTTAGGGCAGAACAGTACCAAATTCATAATATGCGCATGGGGATTTTCCGGAATTGTTGTTTGTTGTTCCAGCCTCATTTAAACTTGTCTAGATAGGTAGTTTTCATATGCTTCAAACCTTGCCATGTTTAATAACATTTAATATTGTTGCATACATAACCGAGAGAGAACTAAATAAGTTATGTGGTGTTTCGTCAATATGCAACTCGTTGCATATTGAGCTCCACTTAACTTGTAGTGTTGTTTGTGCAGTTTGCCATGCCATGCACTTTTAAACTGGACATGCATCATACTTGGTTGTGCATCGTGTTTATGTGGTGGTTGTTTACTATGTTGTTTGCTTCTTTCCAGAATGCTTCTCTCGTTAGCTTCGGTTCCGTTCTAGAGTTGTGAGGTTCATTCGACTACGTCCGTTTGTCTTCTTCATGGACTCGTTCTTCTTCCTTGCGGGATCTCAAGCAAGATGACCATACCCTCGAAATCACTTCTATCTTTGCTTGCTAGTTGCTCGTTCTATTGCTATGCCGCGATACCTACCACTTGCTATATCATGCCTCCCATATTGCCATGTCAAGCCTCTAACCCTCCTTCCTAGCAAACCGTTGTTTGGCTAAGTTACCGCTTTTGCTCAGCCCCTCTTTTAGCGTTGCTAGTTGCAGGTGAAGCTGAAGTTTGTTCCATGTTGGAACATGGATATGTTGGGATATCACAATATCTCTTATTTTTAATTGATGCATCTATATACTTGGTAAACCGGACATGCATCATACTTGGTTGTGCATCATGCCATGTTTATCTGATGGTTGTTTACTATGTTGCTTGCTTCTTTCCAGGTTGGTTCTCTCGTTAGTTTCGGTTTCATTTCGGAGTTGTGAGGATCCGTTAGACTACGTTTGTTTGTCTGCTTCATGGACTCGTTCTTCTTCCTTGCGGGATCTCAGGCAAGATGACCATACCCTCGAAATCACTTCTATCTTTGCTTGCTAGTTGTTCGTTCTACCGCTATGTCGCGATACCTACCACTTGTTATATCATGCCTCCCATATTGCCATGTCAAGCCTCTAACCCACCTTTCCTAGCAAACCGTTGTTTGGCTATGTTACCGCTTTGCTCAGCCCTCTTATAGTGTTGCTAGTTGCAGGTGAAGATGGAGTTTGTTCCATGTTGGAACATGGATATGTTGGGATATCACAATATCTCTTATTTAATTAATGCATTTATATACTTCGTAAAGGGTGGAAGGCTCGGTCTTATGCCTGGTGTTTTGTTCCACTCTTGCCGCCCTAGTTTCCGTCATACCGGTGTTATGTTCCTTGATTTTGCGGTCCTTACGCGGTTGGGTGTTATGGGAACCCCTTGACAGTTTGCTTTGAATAAAGGGACAATTGCATTTTTACCCCTAGTTGGTTCCTACCCATGGGTTTTGCCCTTACTTTTCGAGCTTGCTCAGTTTTGCCCTTACTTTTTTAGTCGAGGTCCCTCGAATGCCCTTTGACCGTTTGACCAAAACTTTGAAAATTCATAACTAATTCATATGAACTCAGAAAAATGCAAATAAGATATCAAAATGTTTAGATAAACATTACCTTTATGTGCATATCATTTGCATTCAGGACAAAAGCACCCTTTAAACTACCTGAGGTAATTAATGTTATTAACATTATTAAAAAAGGCATAAACAATTTTTTTCATGAATAAAAATTACATGCAAATGTAGGTGATGTTTTCTGAACATCCAGATATCTTATTTGCATTTTTCTAAGTTCTTATCATCTTGTTATGAATGTTCTAACGACTTTGACCATTATTTGGAAACTTCATAACAAATTTATACGAACTTCAAAAAATGCAAATAAGATATCAGGATGTTCTAGAAACATCACCTACATTTGCATGTAATTTTTATTCATAAAAAATATATATTTTTATACCTTTTATTTTTAATAATGTTAATAACATTAATTACCTTAGGTAGTTTAAAGGGTGCTTTTGTCCTGAATGCAAATGATATGCACATAAAGGTAATGTTTATCTGAACATTTTGATATCTTATTTGCATTTTTTTGAGTTCATATGAATTAGTTATGAATTTTCAAAGTTTTGGTCAAACGGTCAAAGGGCATTCGAGGGACCTCGACGGAAAAGGTAAGGGCAAAACTAAGCAAGCTCGAAAAGTAAGGGCAAAACCCGTGGGTAGGAACCAACTAGGGGCAAAAATGCAATTGTCCCTTGAATAAAACTCCTCCAGCAAGGCCCAACCTTGGTTTTACCATTTGCCTCACCACCTCCTATACTTTTCCCTTGGGAGTCACGCTCCCGAGGGTCATCCTTATTTTAACCCCCGGGCCAGTGCTTCTCTAAGTGTTGGTCCGAAGTAGAGTCCTTTGCAGCACCACCTCGGGGAAACTTGAGGGCTGGTTTTAGTTGTATGGAGTGCTCATCCGGTGTTGCCCTGAGAACGAGATATGTGCAGCTCCTATCGGGATTGTCGGCACATCGGGTGGTCTTGATCTTGTTTTAGCATTGTTGAAATGTCTTGTAACCGAGATTCCGAGACTGATCGGGTCTTTTCGGGAGAAGGAATATCCTTTGTTGACCGTGAGAGCTTGTGATGGGCTAAGTTGGGACACCCCTGCAGGGTATAAACTTTTGAGAGTCGTGCCCACGGTTATGTGGCAGATGGGAATTTGTTAATGTCTGGTTGTAGAGAACATGACACTTGACTTAATTAAAATGCATCAACCGCGTGTGTAGCCATGATGGTCTCTTTTTGGCAGAGTCCGGGAAGTGAACACGGTTCTTGTGTTATGGTTGTGCGTAAGTAGTTTCAGGATTACTTCTTGATCACTTCTAACTTCACCACCGTTGCGTTGCTTCTCTTCTCGCTCTTATTTGCGTATGTTAGCCACCATATTTGCTTATCGCTTGCTGCAGCTCCACCTCACTACCTGATCCTACCCATAAGCTTAAATAGTCTTGATTTCGCGGTTGTGAGATTGTTGAGTCCTTGTGACTCACGGATACTTCCAAACAGTTAAAGGTGCCGATGATGCCAGCGCAGGTGACGCAATCGAGCTCAAGTGGGAGCTCGATGAAGATCTTGGTCATTGTTATGTGTCTTTTCCGGTTGATCAGTAGTGGATCCCAGTTGGGACGCTCGGGGATCTAGCATTTGGGGTTGTCTTCCTTTATTTTTGTTCCATAGTCGGACCTTTGATTGTACTCTGGATGATGTATGTTTAACTTGTATTTGTGTGAAGTGGCGATTGTAAGCCAACTCTTTATCCCTTTCCTATTCAGTACATGGGATTGTGTGAAGATTACCCCACTTGTGACTAAATGATGACCCACAAGTATAGGGGATCACAACAGCTTTCAAGGGTAGAGTATTCTAACCAAATTTATTGATTCGACACAAGGGGAGCCAAAGAATATTCTCAAGTATTAGCAGCTGAGTCGTCAATTCAACCACACCTGGAAACTTAGTATCTGCAGCAAAGTGTTTAGTAGAAAAGTAATATGATAGTGATGGTAACGGTTACAAAAGAGTAACGAAAGCAAAGTAATGTTTTTGGTATTTTGTAGTGATTGTAACAATAGCAACGGGAAAGTAAATAAGCGTAAACTAGTATATGGAAAGCTCGTAGGCATTGGATCAATGATGGATAATTATGCTGGATGCGGTTCATCATGTAATAGTCATAACATAGGGTGACACAGAACTAGCTCCAATTCGTTAATGTAATGTAGGCATGTATTCCAAATATAGTCATACGTGCTTATGGAAAAGAACTTGCATGACATCTTTTGTCCTACCCTCCCGTGGCAGCGGGGTCCTAATGGAAACTAAGGGATATTAAGGCCTCCTTTTAATAGAGAACTGGAACAAAGCATTAGCACATAGTGAATACATGAACTCCTCAAACTACGGTCATCACCGGTAAGTATCCCGATTATTGTCACTTTGGGGTTAACGGATCATAACCCATAATAGGTGACTATAGACTTGCAAGATAGGATCAAGAACACTCATATATTGATGAAAACATAATAGGTTCAGATCTGAAATCATGGCACTCGGGTCCTAGTGACAAGCATTAAGCATAGCAAAGTCATAGCAACATCAATCTCAGAACATAGTGGACACTAGGGATCAAACCCTAACAAAACTAACTCGATTACATGATAAATCTCATCCAACCCATCACCGTCCAGCAAGCCTACGATGGAATTACTCACGCATGGCGGTGAGCATCATGAAATTGGTGATGGAGGATGGTTGATGATGACGATGGCGACGAATCCCCCTCTCCGGAGCCCTGAACGGACTCCAGATCAGCCCTCCCAAGAGGTTTTAGGTCTTGGCGGCGGCTCCGTATCGTAAAACGCGATGAAATCTTCTCTCTTATTTTTTTTCTCCCTAAAAGCAGTTATATAGAGTTGGAGTTGGAGTCGGGAGGTTTCCAGGGGGCCCATGAGGTAGGGGGGGGCGCCCCCCCCCACCCTCGTGGAAAGGGTGTGGGCCCCCTGGTCTTCATCTTTGGCGAGGATTTTTTATTATTTATTGTAAGATATTCCATGGAGTTTCAGGTCATTCCGAGAACTTTTGTTTTCTGCAAATAAAACAACATCATAGCAATTCTGCTGAAAACAGCGTCAGTCCGGGTTAGTTCCATTCAAATCATACAAGTTAGAGTCCAAAACAAGGGCAAAAGTGTTTGGAAAAGTAGATACGACGGAGACATATCAACTCCCCCAAGCTTAAACCCTTGCTTGTCCTTAAGCAATTCAGTTGACAAACTGAAAGAAATAAAGAAAAACTTTTACAAACTCTGTTTGCTCTTGTTGTTGTAAATATGTCAGGCTAGCATTCAAGTTTTCAGCAAAGATTATAACTAACCATATTTGCAATAATTCTCACGTCTCATGATTACCCATATCAATAGCATAATCAACTAGCAAGCCATAATAATAAATCTCGGATGACAACACTTTCTCAAAACAATCATAATATGATATAACAAGATGGTATCTCGCTAGCCCTTTCTGAGACCGCAAAACATAAATGCAGAGCACCTTTAAAGACCAAGGACTGACTAGACATTGTAATTCATGGTAAAAGAGATCCAATCATAGTCACACCCAATATAAATTAACAATGATGAATGCAAATGACAGCTGCGCTCTCCAGCTAGTGCTTTTAATAAGAGGGTGATGACTCAACACAGAAGTAAATAGATAGGCCCTTCGCAGAGGGAAGCAGGGATTTGTAGAGGTGCCAGAGCTCGGTTTTGAAATAGAGGTGAATAATATTTTGAGCGGTATACTTTCATTATCAACATAACAACCAAGAGATGGCGATATCTTCCATGCTAAACACATTATAGGCGGTTCCCAAACAGAATGGTAAAGTTTATACTCCCCCTCCACCAACAAACATTAATCCATGGCTTGCTCGAAACAACGAGTGCCTCCAACATAAATCAGGTCCCAGGGGGGGTTTTGTTTTGCAATTATTTTTTATTTAGTTTTCATAAAGCATGGGACTGGGCATCCCGGTGACCAGCCATTTATCTCGTGAGTGAGGAGCGGAGTCCACTCCTCTTGAGAATAACCCGCCTAACATGGAAGATACAGGCAGCCCTAGTTGATACATGAGCTATTCGAGCATACAAAACAGGATGATTATTTGAAGGTTTAGAGTTTGGCACATACAAATTTACTTGGAACGGCAGGTAGATACCGCATATAGGAAGGTATAGTGGACTCATCTGGAATAACTTTGGGGTTTGAGGAGTTTGGATGCACAAGCAGTATTCCCTCTTAGTACAGGTGAAGGCTAGAAAAAGACTGGGAAAGCGACCAACTAGAGAGCGACAACAGCCATGTACATGCATTAAAATTAATAAACATTGGATGAAAGCATGAGTAGGATATAATCCACCATGAACATAAATATCGTGAAGGCTATGTTGATTTGTTTCAACTACATGCGTGAACATGTGCCAAGTCAAGTCACTTAAATCATTCAAAGGAGGATACCACCCCATCATACCACATCATAACCATCTCAATAGCATGTTGGCACGCAAGGTAAACCATTATAACTCATAGCTAATCAAGCATGGCACAAGCAACTATGATCTCTAATTGTCATTGCGAACATGTTTATTCATAACAAGCTGAATCAAGAACGATGAACTCATCATATTTACAAAAACAAAAGAGGTCGAGTTCATACCAGCTTTTCTCATCTCAGTCAGTCCATCATATATCATCATAATTGCCTTTCACTTGCACGACCGAACGATGTGAATAATAATAAGAGTGCACGTGCATTGGACTAAGCTGGAATCTGCGAGCATTCAATAAACAGGAGAAGACAAAGCACTATGGGCTCTTGGTTAAATCAACAATAAAGCATATAAGAGCCACTTCAACAATTTAATCATGGTCTTCTCCTACTGACCCCCAAAGAAAATAAAAGAAATAAAACTATTTACACGGGAAAGCTCCCAACAAGCAAAAGAAGAACGGGAAATATTTTTGGGTTTTCTTTTTAATTACTACTACAAGCATGGAAAGTAAATTAATTAAAAGCTACAACTAATTTTTTTGGTTTTTTCTTAAGGTTTATCAAACATACAAGAAGAAAGCATAAAAGGAAATAAACTAGCATGGATGATACAATGAAAAAGTATGAGCACCGACATCTAGCAATGAGTGTGTGTGAACATAAATGTAATGTTGGTGAGAAATACGTACTCCCCCAAGCTTAGGCTTTTGGCCTAAGTTGGTCTATGGCCACGGTTGGCCTGGCTGATATCCATAATAATAGTTGTTGGGGTCGTACTGTGATGCAGCGGCTATCGCCTCCTGAGCTGCAGTGTGGCGATGAGCGGCCTCCACTCTCCCCTCATACTCATCTGCCCCCTCTCTGGTAATAGTATATCCTCCTCTTGCCTGATAATCAAAGAAAGCAGGAGCAGGGAGCATAATACGGACAACACGGCGTCTGTCAAAGATTAGTCGGTACTGGAGAGGCGATTCGTTCCTCTTGACAAAATGGTGAGAAACCAAAGAATCAAAATCTAAATAAGGAGGAGGCAACTCCATGTCTCCTTCATGAACGTCTATCTCAAGAAATTTAGCTAAGCGGGTTGCATAAATTCCTCCAAAGAAATCTCCATTATATCTATTATGATGCAACCTACGAGCTACAATGGCTCCCATATGATAAGATTGGTCTCCTGATACAGCACTCCTGAGAATGCTAAGGTCAGGGACACACATGTGTCATGCTTCATCCTTAGCATTTATGCACCTACCTATGAACAGAGCAAAATAATGTATAGCAGGAAAGTGAATGCTCCCTTTGGTAGCTTGCGTTATATCTCTAGATTCCCCTACAGTTATACTAGCAAGAAACTTTCTAAATTCAGATTTAGGGGGATCCCTAGCACTACCCCATTGTGGAAGTTTGCAAGAAAAAGTGAAATCCTCTAAGTCCATGGTATAAGATTTGTCATAAAGATCAAACATGACTGAAGGAGAATTACGCGAAGATGAATACTCAAACCTCCTCAGAAAAGAGCTTGTGAGATCATGATACTGGGGGCATTTGTCTGCCTCAAAGTCCTCAAGACCAGCATTACGCAAATATGTGTTAAATTGTTCTTTAATTCCTGCTCGATCCATAAAATTTTCAGAAGGCCACTCGCAAGGATGCACTGGAGCGTCTCTTGGTGGCTCTTCGTCAGCATCACGCATTGCAAGCCTGGGTCCTTGCTTCTTTGAAGAACCAGCTTGGAACATTTTCCTAAGCATATTTCTTCCTCTGAAAAATTCTGAATTTTTTTAGTAATTTCAAAGTAAAAGTAAACCAAACTCAATAATATTGATAGCAACCACTCCTACAAGTGCCTAGGTCCTATATCATGTATCAAAACTACTTTTAACCATATAAATTTGACATGCAAGCTCAAGAACAGGGTCACCTAAGTAGCAAAAATTTGCAATGAATAAAGCACTAGAAAAAAAACTAATTGGACCAATGGAGGAGTCACATACCAAGGAACAATCACCCCAAGCAGTTTTGTGAGAGGTGCTTTGAGCAAGGAGATCGAAAATGGCAGCAAAGAGGGCTGGAACTCGTGCATGAGTTGGTTTTTCGTGTTTGTGGGAGGAAGAAGAAGAGGATGGGTGCAGGAATAAGTGGAGGAGGGCCACCGTGAGCCCACGAGGCAGGGGGCGCGCCCTCCACCCTCGTGGCAAGGTGGTTGGCCCCCTGGTGTGTTCTTTGTTCCATAAATCCTCAAATATTCTAGAAAAAATCATATTTAATTTTTAGGGCATTTGGAGAACTTTTATTTTCGAGGTATTTTTGTATTGCACGAATAATCAGATAGCAGACAGAAAAATACTATTTTTACTTTATTTCAACTAAATAACAGAAAGTATAGAGAGGGTACAGAAGGTTGTGCTTTTAGTTTCATCCATCTCATGCTCATCAAAAGGAATCCACTAACAAGGTTGATCAAGCCTTGTTAACAAACTCATTCCGATTAACATGAAACTGGAAATTTTTCGAATAGCACTAGGTTACCTCAACGGGGATATGCACATCCCCAATAATAAGTATATCATATTTCTTATTGACAGTAGGAAGAGGAAATTCAAACCCTCCAAATATAATCAATGGAATTTTTCCGATAGAATTGATACTATGAACTTGAGGTTGCTTCCTCGGAAAATGTACTGTATGCTCATTACCATTAACTTGAAAAGTGGCATTGCCTTTGTTGCAATCAATAACAGCCCCTGCATTATTAAGAAAAGGTCTTCCAAGAATAATAGACATGCTATCGTCCTCGGGGATATCAAGAATAACAAAGTCTGTTAAAATAGTAACGTTTGCAACTACAACAGGCACATCCTCACAAATACCGACAGGTATAGCAGTTGATTTATCAGCCATTTGCAAAGATATTTCAGTAGGTGTCAACTTATTCAAATCAAGTCTACGATATAAAGAGAGAGGCATAACACTAACACCAGCTCCAAGATCACATAAAGCAGTTTTAACATAGTTTCTTTTGATGGAGCATGGTACAGTAGGTACTCCTAGATCTCCAAGTTTCTTTGGCATTCCACCCTTAAAAGTATAATTAGCAAGCATGGTGGAAATTTCAGCTTTTGGTATCTTTCTTTTATTTGTAACAATATCTTTCATGTACTTAGCATAAGGATTCATTTTGAGCATATCAGTCAATCGCATACGCAAAAAGATAGGTCTAATCATTTCAGCAAAGCGCTCAAAATCCTCATCATCCTTTTTCTTGGATGGTTTGGGAGGAAAAGGCATGGGTTTCTTAACCCAAGGTTCTCTTTCTTTACCATGTTTCCTAGCAACAAGGTCTTTCTTATCATAACATTGATTCTTTGATTGTGGGTTATCAAGATCAACAACAGGATCAATTTCTACATCATTATCATTACTAGGTTGAGCATTATTAGGAACATCATCATTAACATTTTCATTAGGTTCATGCTCATTGCCAGATTGTGTTTCAGCATCAGACATAGAGATATCATTTGGATTATCAGGTGGTTCAGCAATAGGTTCACTAGAAGTTTGCACAGTTCTATCATTTTTCTTTTTCTTCCTTTTAGAAGAACTAGGTGCATCTATATTATTTCTCTGAGAATCTTGCTCAATTCTCTTAGGGTGTCCTTCAGGATACAAAGGTTCCTGAGTCATTCTACCAGTTCTAGTAGCCACTTTAACATCATAATTATTTTTCTTACTATTCATCTCATTGAGCAATTCCTTTTGAGCTTTAAGTACTTGTTCTACTTGAGTGGTAACCATAGAAGCATGTTTGCTAACAAGTTTAAGTTCACCTCTAATATTAGCCATATAATCACCCAAGTATTTAATCATATCAGCATCTTGTTTTAATTGTCTACCAAAATAAGCATTGAAATTTTCTTGCTTAAACATAAAATTATCAAACTCGTCAAAGCATTGACTAGCAATTTTAGCAGGAGGGATTTCAGCTTTATCATATCTATAGAGAGAAATTACCTTTACTACCTGTGTCGGGTTATCGAGGTCTGGAGGTTCTTCAATAAATAGAGGATTAAGATCATATGTTTCTTCGGCGGGCGGTAAATTAAGACCATGTATTTCTTCAATAGGAGGTAAATTCTTAACATCTTCAGCTTTAATACCTTTTTCTTTCATAGATTTCTTTGCCTTTTGCATATCTTCGGGACTGAGAAATAGAACACCTCTCTTCTTCGGAGTTGGTTTAGGAATAGGATCATTAATTGGAGCAGGTGCTGGCTCAGGAGGTGCCCAATTATTTTCATTTGTCAACATATTATTCAATAAGATTCCAGCTTCATCCGGTGTTCTTTCCCTGAAAAGAGAACCAGCACAACTATCCAGGTAATCTCTGGAAGCATCGGTTAGTCCATTGTAAAAGATATCAAGTATTTCATTTTTCTTAAGAGGATGATCAGGCAAAGCATTAAGTAACTTGAGAAGCCTCCCCCAAGCTTGTGGGAGACTCTCTTCTTTAATTTGCACAAAGTTGCATATTTCCTTTAAAGCAGCTTGTTTCTTATGAGCAGGGAAATATTTAGCAGAGAAGTAATAGATCATATCCTGGGGACTACGCACACAACCAGGATCGAGAGAATTAAACCATATCTTAGCATCACCCTTTAATGAGAAGGCAAATATTTTAAGGATATAAAGGTAGCGAGATCTCTCATCATTAGTGAACAGGGTGGCTATATCATTTAATTTAGTAAGATGTGCCACAACAGGTTCAGATTCATAGCCATGAAAAGGATCAGATTCAACCAAAGTAATTATATCAGGATCAACAGAGAATTCATAATCCTTATCATTAACACAGATAGGTGAAGTAGCAAAAGCAGGGTCAGGTTTCATCCTAGCATTTAGAGATTGCTTATTCCATTTAGCTAATAACCTTTTGAGTTCATATCTATCTTTGCAAGCTAAAATAGCTAAAGAAGCTTCTTGATCAAATAAATAACCCTCAGGAATAACAAGTGATTCTTCATCATCACTTTCATCATCATCATCAGATTCAATATTTTCAATCTCTCTAGCCCTAGCAAGTCGTTCCTCGAGAAAATCACCAAGTAGCACAGTAGTATCAAGCATAGAAGTAGGTTCATCATAAGTATCATGTATAGCAGAAGTAGCATCATCAATAACATGTGGCATATCAGAACGAATAGCAGAAGCAGGTTTAGGTGTCGCAAGCTTACTCATAACAGAAGTTGAATCAAGTGCAGAGCTAGATGGCAGTTCCTTACCTCCCCTCGTAGTTGAGGGATAAATTGTTATCTTAGCGTCTTTCAAATTCTTCATAGTGTCCAGCAGATATAAATCCCAAGTGACTCAAAGAATAGAGCTATGCTCCCCGGCAATGGCGCCAAAAATTAGTCTTGATGACCCACAAGTATAGGGGATCGCAACAGCTTCCGAGGGTAGAGTATTCAATCCAAATTTATTGATTCGACACAAGGGGAGCCAAAGAATATTCTCAAGTATTAGCAGCTGAGTTGTCAATTCAACCACACCTGGAAACTTAGTATCTGCAGCAAAGTGTTTAGTAGCAAAGTAATATGACAGCGATGGTAATGGTAACAAAAGAGTAACGAAAGCAAAGTAATGTTTTTGCTATTTTGTAGTGATTGTAACAATAGCAATGGGAAAGTAAATAAGCGTAAACCAGTATATGGAAAGCTCGTAGGCATTGGATCAATGATGGATAATTATGCCGGATGTGGTTCATCATGTAATAGTCATAACATAGGGTGACACAGAACTAGCTCCAATTCGTCAATGTAATGTAGGCATGTATTTCGAATATAGTCATACGTGCTTATGGAAAAGAACTTGCATGACATCTTTTGTCCTACCCTCCCGTGGCAGCGGGGTCCTAGTGGAAACTAAGGGATGTTAAGGCCTCCTTTTAATAGAGAACGGGAACAAAGCATTAGCACATAGTGAATACATGAACTCCTCAAACTACGGTCATCACCGGTAAGTATCCCGATTATTGTCACTTCGGGGTTAACGGATCATAACACATAATAGGTGACTATAGACTTGCAAGATAGGATCAAGAACACTCATATATTGATGAAAACATAACAGGTTCAGATCTGAAATCATGGCACTCGGGCCCTAGTGACAAGCATTAAGCATAGCAAAGTCATAGCAACATCAATCTCAGAACATAGTGGACACTAGGGATCAAACCCTAACAAAACTAACTCGATTACATGATAAATCTCATCGAACCCATCACCATCCAGCAAGCCTACGATGGAATTACTCACGCATGGCGGTGAGCATCATGAAATTGGTGATGGAGGATGGTAGATGATGACGATGGCGATGAATCCCCCTCTGCGGAGCCCCGAACGGACTCTAGATCAACCCTCCCGAGAGGTTTTAGGGCTTGGCGGTGGCTCCATATCGTAAAACGCGATGAAATATTCTCTCTTATTTTTTCTCCCCGAAAGCAGTTATATAGAGTTGGAGTTGGAGTCAGAGTCGGGAGGTTTCCAGGGGGCCCACGAGGTAGGGGGCGCGCCCTAGGGGGGCCACCCTCGTGGAAAGGGTGTGGGCCCCTGCTCTTCATTTTTGGCGAGGATTTTTTATTATTTATTGTAAGATATTCCGTGGAGTTTCGGGTCATTCCGAGAACTTTTGTTTTCTGCACATAAAACAACATCATAGCAATTCTGCTAAAAACAGCGTCAGTCCGGGTTAGTTCCATTCAAAGCATACAAGTTAGAGTCCAAAACAAGGGCAAAAGTGTTTGAAAAAGTAGATACGACGGAGACGTATCACTAAACCACCATGCGGTTATGCCTCTAAGTCATGCCTCGACATGTGGGAGATATAGCCGCATCGTGGGTGTTACAAGTTGGTAATCAGAGGCATCCCCGACTTAGGAGCCCCCTGCTTGATCGAATAGCTGATGTTGTTGAGTCTAGAACAGAATTTTTTGAGTCCTAGGATTATATATATTGGAGAGTAGGATTCTTTTTACTCCTCAGTCCCTTCGTTGCTGTGGTGAGGCCTCCTGACGTAGAAGTTTTGACTTCCCTCTCCTCAAATTTCACGAATTTTTTTAGGATCACGCGGGTATCTTGGAATCGTTCCGATAGTCTTGTGACGAGAACATTGTTTTTGGTGCCTCCTGACATTTAGGGGTTGTGGCAGTGTCCCGGGGAGTTGAGCTCCGAGGTGTTGTCGTCATAATTTTATCGTTGCAGTTCTGGAATACCTGTGTTCGCCGACATCGAAAATCTCTTTTATGCAGTTGTTGGTGAAATAACCTCGATGCCACCCAGTACCGGGGTGGGAGTTCAGGAGTATTACCATAACTCGTATACCGGATGCTTTTCGAAGGTTGAGGTACACAATTTCCGAAGGTTTCTTGGTTATGTGTTGAAGGATGGATACATCTGGATGTAGGGATTGTTAGTTTGGGTGAGATATTATGCTTCCCCTGTATCCCCAACACCTGATTGCATAACCAGAAAGTTTCGGGAGTTTATAAGTGGGAATTCAAGTATCACGTAGGATATCCTTCCAACAGACACATGATACGATATGGGGTCTATCATATGTTTTTTTCCGGTTTATTCTGCAAGCCAATCCTTTGTTTTGTTTTGGCTTGTGGTATTCGAGTTGCTTCGAAGTCAAGTGTTGATTCCATACCTTCCCTAAGCGGTGTTCTCATATTCCTATGTGTATACTAATCCTTCTTCCTCATCGAGGTTGTGATGTCAATTCTTTTCCAACCGGCGTGTTGCTCTTCAAGTGGATCTGATCATTTTCAACATCCGCAAGATCAACTCTAAGTTTTCTCAATGGTGTTTATTCCATCTGTCAAGTTGCCATTGTTTTCTTGCCCTCCCACCCTTTTCTTTAAGGACTCAGATTTCTTAATCAAGTATCATCGTATGAATGTGAAGTCTCTTCATTCTTTTCAATCAAAGTTGTCACCCGGTGATTCTCATGAAGATGCTAAGGAAGCTTCAGGCTCATTATTCTTCAACTTTTCTTCTTCGGTGGATTCAATTCAAGCTTTGT
Source organism: Triticum dicoccoides (assembly GCF_002162155.2). NCBI lineage: Eukaryota > Viridiplantae > Streptophyta > Magnoliopsida > Poales > Poaceae > Triticum > Triticum dicoccoides. The sequence continues at coordinate 214,828,343 of NC_041390.1, read as the reverse complement.
CGATCATATCCTTTTCTCATTTCAAATGTTTTCTCATGCCGGTGCACCTCTTAATCGTTCATCTCTCTCTATTCATATCCGTAGTGCCGAAGATATCTCGGAAGATTTGTGTTTCCATTCTTAATCCGTTCAAGTTATTTCGAGGTTGTTATCTCATTCAAGCCATTTAATTCAACCGGCGCAATCTCTCTTTTAAATCGTTCAATGGTGTATCTTTGAGTGGGCCCTAACCCACAGGTCTTTTCCCACGATCTTACCCGACTCTTCTAATTTTTCCGGAGCTATCCTCAAATTCTTTCAAATTTGACGTAAGAATGAATTATCATCAGTCAAATGTCTTTCTCCAAGATCTTTCAAATTATTTTCATCGTTGGTTCAACCTTTAGAATTTTCATTCTGGAGTGCCTCAACAATTCATGGTGGTGTTTCTCACCGTCATTCTCGGATTTTAAAGACCGAAGAAGAGTTCCTCTTAAAATATTGTCCATTGTTTCGAAGATTCATGGTTCTAGCTTCACGCTATCCTCTCAAATGACAGTAATTCTTTTTCTACCCATTCGGGGTATTTCAGGAGTCTTTTCAGTTTGATTCTCCAAAGGCCATCATTTCGGGTTTATTCATTCTCAGCTTTCAGCTCTCATTCTCCAAATTTTACCGGTACATCATTCAAGTATTCTCTAATCAGTTCATGATCTCTTTGTTCTCTTGTATCTAAATCCCCTCAAGTATCTTCATTCATTTTGCAATTCTTCTCGGTGAATTGTGCTTCTGCTACTTTCATGTTCAATTCTTACAGTGGTTTGTTCAAGAATTCTCTTCCGTTGTTATTGTATCAATTCATTCGTTCTTTCCAAATCCTACCGGTGGTTCGTTGAAGTCTTTCTCAAGATTACGCTATTCCTCTCTTTAATCCTTTCTACGAGAATAAGTAGTATGCCAAATCCATTGTGTGTCATCAATTTAATTGATGAAGGATAAGCATAATGTAATTCTTATTCTTGTTTCATCAAGTGAATTCAATTCCTTATTCCGGAGGTGCATCAAAATTCTCGGTTTCAATTGTTTCATATTTCTTTTCCGGAGCTCCAAGTTATTTAAATTATATCATTTGAAAGCTCCATCTAATCATTGCAAGGCTTCAATCTTATTCTTTTTTATCGTTCTTTTATTACCGAAGTTCTTCATGGAGGCTACATGGTGGTTCCTCAAGGACTCCTTTCATTCTTTAATTGTTCTTCAAGATTTCTCTCCAATTTAAGATCCGCCAAGCTATACTCTAAAATAAACATGGTGTTCAACACATGTTTTGTTTTGTGGAGTCCAAGCATTCTTCATCTTGCATTCTGAAGTACAATTCGTTCTACCTTATCATTTGAGGTGGTGTTATGTCATTCTTGACAATTTGAGTTCGTGTTTCATGATTCAACAGTTGTCAAGAATGAGATAGTTAAACCCATCAATTTCGTCGAGAATGAGCTCTTCTCAATCCATCAATCTCTTCATTAGAGTTAGCTTGGGTTATATTTCACCTAAAGCTTTGCCTAAGGATTATTGCTATTTATGGTGCTTATAAATTACCCAAGTTCTTCTTTTATCCTCCCGGTGAAATAAGTTTCTCGTCTCCTTGTTCATATCAATCCAATCTATTGTTTCCGTTAGTGGAATAATTTCACCTCGTAGTTTTGAGTTGTTCTCCATAAGCCCACTACAAGCTTGTTATTTTCGTTGTTGGCTTTCCAACAACTCCGTTATAACCTTCTTGGAAGGGTGCCTTCCAAGCTAAGTTGTGGCAGAAGTTGTCATTTTCTTCTCCATTCTTTTATTCGAATGATCTATCTTATATTATTTCTTCCGAAGGCATTGTGATGTTGCTCTCTTCGACCCATCATCTTGTTTTGTCAAGATCATGTTCAATTCCTTCCATTTACAGTCGGAGTGCTCCCCAAATTAAATCATTCTTATTCCTTCTCTATCTTGTTTTAACCGGAGTGGTTTCAATATCTATCTTGTCACTTAACCTCTTGGTTCTCGTCGTATCCCGTGTTCTTCTTTTCTAACGGGAGTGTTGTTTGAATTTGTTCTTCCTTGTTTCTTGTTTATCTCATTTCAACCAGAGTGTTTTCAATTCCTTCTTGTCCATTGTGCTCGTCATTCAATAGCTTTGCAACCTCCAAGGTTCACATGGTGTTCCTTGTTTCTCTTTTCTCCCTGAGTGCTCTCAATTTCGTTCAACTCTGTTGTGTTCCTCTTTCAAGTTTTCAACCTCTCAAGGTTGTTTGTTTTTAGTCATTTGTCAAAGAAGCAACTTAGTTTTACCTCTTATCTTCCTCTTCCGTTTCCTCTGGTGCTATCCCTAGATCTCGGGACGAGATCCTCTCGTAGTGGTGGAGTGTTGTAATGTCCCGAGACTGTTACGCCAGGTGTCTTCCAGTTATTCGCTGTTCTTTCCTTGTCATTCGCTTGCGTGTGGCATCTTGCCAGGTCATCATGTGCATTGCATCATCATGTTTTCAAAACTTGCATCCGTCCCGGTCTCCCCGTTCTTTCCGTTGTCCATTCTGAGCCCAGACACACTTGCACGCGCCCGCGGCACATCCGAAATAGTATTTTATAAGTGGTCGGAGAATGTTCTCGTAATGGGATGAAAGTTTGCATGCAGTGTTGTTATGTTGTTAGTAGGTCACCTGCCAAGTTTCATCGCATTCAGAGTTCGTTTGATGACCCAACGGATAACTATAGCGACAATATAGTCGGTCAAACGTCAGACATTTTCGGTCTCCGGAAACAATCGTTGGGCCACTTTCCGACTCTCTCTTCTCAGCCCAAGGCCCCTCTTCACAGCCCACCTAATCCCCCTCCACTCCAGACCATCCGATAGCGATCGAACGACTCCGAAATGGACTAATACCCCCTCTCCTAGGCCCGCTTGCCTTTGTCGACCTCTCTCAGACCCCCTCGCATGCGCGTCCGAAACTTCCCCGAATCCGACTGGGCACTCATGACCGTTGAGTCCAGATGGTCACCCAACATCCCTAAAGCGTCTGTGTTTATTTGTTGGACTCGCTGATAACCCACAAGTATAGGGGATCAATTGTAGCCTCTTTCGATAAGTAAGAGTGTCGAACCCAATGAGGAGCTAAAGGCAGAAAAAATATTACCTCAAGTTCTATCGACCACCGATACAACTCTACGCACGCTTAACGTTCGCTTTACCCAGAACAAGTATGAAACTAGAAGTATTATGTAGGTGTTGTTGGATAGGTTTGAAAGATAATAAAGATTACGTAAATAAAAAGTAGGGGCTGTTTAGGTAAAGACACAACAAAGTTAGTTTTAGTAAGGAGCTTTTTGTTACGAGAAAGTTATTTGTCCCTAGGCAATTGATAACTAGACCGGTAATCATTATTGCAATTTTATATGAGGGAGAGGCATAAGCTAACATACTTTCTCTACTTGGATCATATGCATGTAACACCCCGGATGTAACTTTCCCAATTTGTACTCCAACTCTTGCCATTTCCGGCGTTAAGTTATGTTTATTTCCTCGGGTTCGGGTTTTGTCTCCGTGTGTTGTTGTCGTTGTCATGCATCTCATATCATGTCATCATGTGCATTGCATTTGCATACGTGTTCGTCTCATGCATTCGAGCATTTTCCCCGTTGTCCGTTTTGCATTCCAGCGCTCCGTTCTCCTCCGGTGGTCATTTCCAGCTTTCTTTCGTGTGTGGGGATTAAACATGTCCGGATTGGACCGACACTTGCCAAGCGGCTTTGGTTTACTACCGGTAGACCGCCTATCAAGTTTCGTATCATTTGGACTTCGTTTGATACTCCAACGGTTAACCGAGGGACCGAAAAGGCCTCGTGTGTGTTGCAGCCCAACACCCCTCCATTTTGGCCCAAAACCCACCTAACTCTGCTCCATCATCTAGAGCGTTCGATCATGATCGCGTGGCAGAAAACCGCACCTCATTTGGACTCTCCTAGCTCCCCCTATGCCTATATATACACCCCCCATTCCAAATTCACGGATCCTCTCCCCCTAACCCTAAAAAAATCCACCGCGCGCGCCGGACGTGTCCATTCTGGCCAGACACGCCGCAGCCGCCGCCCGCAGCCAGTGGCAGCGCACCACGTGGCACCCGGCCGCCACC
>NC_041390.1:214814052-214823590 GCF_002162155.2 Triticum dicoccoides | reverse complement strand
CGCCACCCGGGCCGCGCACCCCGCGCCTCTCCCTCCGCCGCCACCCGCGCCAAGCCGCCGCCTCCGCCGCCTCCGGCGCTGCGCCGCCGCGGTCCGCCCCGCTACCGCCGTCGCCACCTCGTCGACCGGGCTGCCGCAGCCGCCGCCGGCCCCGGCCGCTCGCCGTCCCGGCCGCCGCCTCTCGCCTCGCCCCCGGCCATCTTCTTCCTCTCCGACGAACTCCGGCGAAGACTTCGGCCGGCGATCCTCGGGCTCCGTGCGATCCCGATCTAGATCTGGCGTGAACAGTAAACCCTAACCCTAGGTCGTTTTTTCACCAAGTCCCAGAAATTGCAGATCCAAGTGCTCATGTTTGTAGCTCCGTAACTTTGCATCCGTAGCTCCGATTCATGCATATAGCATATCAAAATGTTCATCTCAGAGAGTACATCTTCCATTGCATCATTTTCATTTGAGCTCATGTTGATGCCCAAAATGCTGTTAGAAGAGGGCTACTTGAGTTAATTGTCAGATCTGCTACTCCGTTTAGCACTTTTGTCATTTTTGCCATGATTCTTGTGTGCATGATATGCCCGTGAGTTCTACATGTGTTTTGTTAAGAGTTTTGTCATCTTTCCATAGGTGCAACCCATGTATTTTTAGGATGTGTGTGGTGTCTTGTGCAAGCTTGCAAAGTGGTGCACTTGCTAATTCTGTTTTCAGGGACTTAGTATTTTCACTAAGTCCTGCAGCTGTTTATCTCATGATGCCATATGTTCATGTTGTTTCCTAGTGATCCGTGCCTCTTTTGAGGATGATTAGTAAGGGAGTTTTGTTAATATTGTAGTGCTCTATCCTTTCATGTCTTTGTTTGCAATTATGGAGTACCCTAGCTTGAGTCAATCGAGCTCTACTTTTGCTACTTTGTGAATCTGGGCAGATTGTCAACTTGTTTGCAATTTTGCCGATGATGTTGTAGTTGACCCGTGCATGTTATGCTATTGTTCTTGCCATGTCTAGCTTGTATTTTGTGCCTTCTTGATGGGTGTATGCTTGTCTTTCCATGACTTGCACCATAGTGAGTGCATCGAGCTCGTAAACATGCCTACTTGAGTTATATTTCAGCATGTGCCAGTTTTCACCAAGTATGAAAACTGATTATGTTTTTGCTATGTTCACGTGCTTGCAATTGTATTTTCTGATCCCTTTTGGCTCAAGGTCACTAAGGGACTTTTGTTAATCTCTTTGAGTAGCTCCATGCCATGCTTTACTTTGCCATGTTCAGGTCCTGTAGCTTGTGTTTTTGTGGCTCCGAAGAGGGCTATCTGATCTGAAATTCCAGACAATTGTTGATTTCACTAAGTCTGAGATCTGTTTGCATTTTGCATTTTTGCCATGCTTGTTTGAACCTGTTAATAGATGAATTGGTCGTAGCTTAGTGCTAGACTTTTGTTAAGCATCTTGTGTGCATCCCTGCCATGTATTTTGTTTGTCATGTTTGGTTGCTGTAGCATGTTCATTTCATTGCATTTAGGTGCCTACTTGCTGTAAATCGCAAACCGGTGTCATTTTGAATCGCTTGCCATTTCCAAACCGTAACTCCGATTCCGGCGTTCTTTATATCGTTTTCAAGCGATTTCATCTCATCTTTCCAGTGGCACACTTGGTTTTCCAAGTTGAGGCCAGGTTCATGCATTTCCTGACATATCTTGCATTTTGCATCCCGCATCGCATCCCGCATAGCATATCATCATTGCATCATATCGCTTGATCCTTGCACGTGGTTGATTGTGTCCTTGTTGCTTGTTTGTCTTGTTTGGGTAGAGCCGGGAGATGAGTTCGCTAACGAGGATCCCGTTGAGTTTGCTTTCGAGGATCCAGTCAACTCTGACAACTGTGCAGGCAAGACGATCATACCCTCGAAATCACTACTATCTTTGCTATGCTAGTTTGCTCGCTCTTTTGCTATGCCAATGCTACGATGCCTACCACTTGCTTGCAAGCCTCCCAAATTGCCATGTCAAACCTCTAACCCACCATTGACCTAGCAAACCATTGATTGGCTATGTTACCGCTTTCCTCAGCCCCTCTTATAGCGTTACTAGTTGCAGGTGAAGGTCGGAGGCCGTTCCTTGTTGGAACATTTATTTACTTGTTGGTATATCATTATATTATTTTGTTATCTTAATGCATCTATACACTTGGTAAAGGGTGGAAGGCTCGGCCTCTTGCCTAGTGTTTTGTTCCACTCTTGTCGCCCTAGTTTCTGTCATATCGGTGTTATGTTCCCGGATTTTGCGTTCCTTACGCGGTTGGGTTATAATGGGAACCCCTTGATAGTTCGCCTTGATTAAAGCTTTTCCAGCAATGCCCAACCTTGGTCTTACCATTTGCCACCTAGCCTCTTTTTCCCTCGGGTTTCCGGAGCCCGCGGGTCATCTTATTTTAAACCCCCCCCCGGGCCAGTGCTCCTCTGGGTGTTGGTCCAAACTAGAGTCCTGTGCAACGCCCCCTCGGGGAAACTCGAGGTTTGGTTTTAATTGTATGGAGCGCTCATCTGAGTGTGCCCTAAGAAAGAGATATGTGCAGCTCCTATCGGGATTTGTCGGCACATTCGGGCGGTGTTGCTGGTCTTGTTTTAACCTGTCGAAGTGTCTTGAGTTACCGAGATACCGAGTCTGATCGGAACGCCTTGGGAGGAGGTCTATTCCTTCGTTGACCGTGAGAGCTTGTCATGGGCTAAGTTGGGACTCCCCTGCAGGGATTGAACTTTTGAAAGCCGTGCCCGCGGTTATGGGCAGATGGGAATTTGTTAATGTCCGGTTGTAGATAACTTGAACCTTAACTTAATTAAAATGAATCAACTGAGTGTGTTACCGTGATGGCCTCTTCTCGGCGGAGTCCGAGAAGTGGACACGGTGTTGGAGTAATGTTTGCGCAGGTTGCTCTCTAGTTTCCCGCTCGTGCTTTGCCTTCTCTTCTCGCTCTCTTTTGCGAATAAGTTAGCCACCATATTTGCTAGTCGCTTGCTGCAGCTCCACATATTTACCTTGCCTTACCTATAAGCTTAAATAGTCTTGATCGCGAGGGTGCGAGATTGCTGAGTCCCTGTGGCTCACAGATTACTATTACACCAGATGCAGGGCCCGATCATTCCGGTCCAGGAGACGCATATGAGCTCAAGTGGGAGTTCGACGAAGACTCTCAACGATACTATGTTTCCTTTCCCGATGATCAGTAGTGGTGCCCAGTTGGGGGTGATTGGGACCGTGTCGCATGTTGGGTTATCTTTCATTTTGGCGCCGTAGTCGGGCCATGAGTGTTTGGATGATGTAATGTTATTTATGTACTTGATTAACATGGCGAGTGTAAGCCAACTATTGTTATCTCCCCTTTATTATTTATATTACACGGGATGTTGTGAAGATTGCCTAACTTGCGACATATGCCTTCAATGCGATTATGCCTCTAAGTCGTGCCTCGACACGTGGGAGATATAGTCGCATCGAGGGTGTTACAAGTTGGTAATCAGAGCCTTCCCCGACCTCAGGAGCCCCATTGCTTGATCGTTTTTAGCGGCCGAGTTGTGTCTAGAAAAATGTTTTGAGTCTTTTAGGAATTATATATTGGAGAGTTTAGGAATTCTTTTTACTTCCCAGTCTCCTCATCGCTCTGGTAAGGCATCCTGACGTAGAGTTTTGACTCTTCTCTTCTCAAACTTCACAAAAAAAAATTAGGATCACGCGGGTATCTTGGAATCGTTCCGATGGTTTTATGATGAGAACATTGTCTTGGTGCCTCCAGTCAGGGGTTTAGTGGAAGTGTCCCAGGGAGTTGAGCTCTGAGGTGTTGTCATCATAATTTTATCGTTGCAGTTCTGGAATACCTGAGTTTAGTACGCCAACATCGAAAATCTCTTTTATGCAGTTCGTTGGTGAGATAACCTCGATGCCACCCAGTACTGGGGCGGGAGTTCGGGAGTATCGCCATAACTTGTATAACGGATGCTTTTCGAAGGTCGAGGTAGATGGTTTCCGAAGGTTTCTTGGTTATGTGTTGAAGGATGGATACAGCTGGATGTAGGATTTGCTAGTTTGGGTGAGATATTATGCTTCCCCTGTATCCCCAACACCTGATTGCATAACCGGAAAGGTTCGGGAGTTTCATAGGTGGGAATTCTAGTAGCTCTAGTTCTTCTTCCACGGATATTGGTTTGAGATTGGGATTTCTTACCGACTATCTGTTCTTGATCCGTACCTTGTTGATTTATTTCTCTACCTTAATTCTACGTGGCTTCTCAATTTATGGATATGTGACCATTTCAAGATGAATGCATTCGTTCATTTTGTTCGGATGTGAAGACTATATGTTGCAATTTTCATTCCGTTGGATTCAGCTTCAATATTTGTCTATCAATGTGCTAATGGTGGTCAACCTCTTCAGGATGGCTCCTCCAATGCGCATGACTCCGAATCCTGATCCGCCACCACCTCCACCTCCTCCGGAGGCATGGCAAGTTGTGATGGCCGCAACCAATGCAAATACACAGTTGATCATGCAAATTCTCCAAGAGCGCAATCAAGGCAGTCAAGGGAATCAAGGCAGCAATCAGAATCACTTTGCTACACTCAACCAGTTCCTTGCTAACGGGCCAAAGACTTTCAGCAATTGTGTTGAGGCAACCGATGCTGACGATTGGCTTGTGGATCTGTGTAAGCATTTCGAGTGCAGTAATGTCAGGCCTGAGGACTTTGTTAAGTTCGCTTCCTTCCAACTCAAAGATCAAGCTGCAGAATGGTTCCAGCAGTACAAGGACTCCAGAGGTGGACGTGTTATCACTTGGGATGATTTCCGTCGAGATTTCCAAGCTCATCACATTCCTCAGAGCATGGTTGAAAGCAAGCGTGAGGAATTCCGCAATCTGAAGCAAGGCTCTTTGTCTGTCTATGACTACAACAAGTTGTTCCATAAGCTCGCCCTCTTTGCCAAGCAGGACGTCCTTGATGAGAAGAGCATGATATATCAGTTCAGGGGGGGTCTCAGAGAAGAAATTCAGCTAGCTCTTGTTCTCTTCGAGCCCTTGAGGTACGATGAGTTCTACAACATGGCATTGAAGCAAGAGGCTGCTCAGTTGAGGTGTGATGCTTCCAAGAAGTGAGTCAGAGATGTTACTCCTTCTTCCTCTACTCAAGTGGCCAAGCAGCAGAAGTATTGGCTTCCTCCTCCTCCGTTCCGTCAGCCGTATCAGCAGAAGAGTAAAGGTGGCAGTGGTTCTTCCCACCCACCCAACCCTGGCTTTCAGAACAAGACTTCGTCTCAACCTCCAAGATCGAGTGCTCCGTATCACCGTCCGCTTTCAGAGGTCACGTGCAACAAGTGCCAACAGAAGGGTCACTATGCCAACAAGTGTTTCAACCAGAGGCGTCTTCCCCCTCCTCCTCCTGTCAGATCGGCAAGTACAGCTGTGGTCAAGCATAAACCCAAGTTCGCCAAGGTCAATATGGTGAATGCAGCTCAGGCAGAGGACTCACTAGATGTCATCATGGGTAACCTTCCTAATAATGATATTCCTGCAAAAGTTCTTTTTGACACGGGTGCATCGCATTGCTTCATTTCCAAACCTTTTGCATCAAAGTATGAGTGTGATTATCAGTATCTGCAAAGTTCCTTGCAAATTATGTCACCGGGCAAGCAGATGACAGCTAACACCTGCGTCCCGGAGGTTACTATCACATTGGGTGACTACAAGTTCCTTTCTTCCCCAATTGTTCTTGGTAACTCGGATATTGATCTTATTCTCTGAATGGATTGGCTATCTAAGCACAAGGCACATCTTGATTGTGCTGCTAGGCAGATTCAATTGACTCATTCGTCTGAGGATGTAATTGTCTTTGCCGCTCGGGATAATACCATCCGTCTGTTTTCTCTCAATGAGAAGGGTGAATTGGATGCCATCTCGCAAATTCCAGTCGTTTGCGAATATCAAGACGTCTTTCCAGAAGAGCTTCCAGGAATGCCTCCGCACCGGCCGGTTGAATTCGTTATTGATCTTGAGCCTGGCACGGAACCTGTGTGCAAACGTCCTTACAAGCTTGGACCTGAAGAGTTCAAGGAGCTGAAGAAGCAACTCGATATTGAAGCGAAAATGGGTCTCATCTGGCCTAGTTCTTCTCCATGGGGTTGTGGTGTTCTTTTTGTGAAGAAGAAGGATGGAACGGACCGACTTTGTGTTGATTACCGTCCAGTAAACAAGAAGACCATCAAGAACAAATACCCACTTCCCAACATCAATGAGCTGTTCGAACAACTCAAAGGTGCCCAAGTATTCTCCAAGCTTGATCTCCATATGGGTTATCACCAGATTCGCATTCGTGAAGAAGATATTCCCAAGACAGCATTCAGAACAAGCTTTGGTTCATATGAATACACTGTCATGTCTTTTGGCCTCGCCAACGCTCCTCCGACGTTCTCTCGCATGATGAACTTCATCTTCAATGCCAACACCAATGACTTCGTTTTGGTCTATCTCGACGACATTCTAGTTTTCTCGAAGAACAAGGAAGATCATGCCAAGCACTTGCGTTTGGTTCTTGATAAGCTCAGAGAACATCAGTTCTACGCCAAGTTCTCCAAGTGTGAATTTTGGCTCGATGAGGTTCTTTATCTTGGTCATATCATCTCTGCCAAGGGCATTGCCGTGAATCCTGAGAAGGTGTCTGCAATTGTGAATTGGGAACCTCCTCAGAATGTGAAGCAACTCCGCAGTTTTCTCGGTCTCGCAAGCTATTGCTGAAGATTTGTTGAAAGCTTTTCTAAGATCGTGAAGCCTCTCTCAAATCTTCTCCAGAAGCACGTCAAGTACGTTTGGTCTCCGGAGTGTGATATTGCTTTCAACACTTTGAAAGAGAAATTGATTACTGCTCCAGTTCTGACTCCGCCTGATGAATCCAAGCCGTACGAGGTCTTTTGTGATGCCTCTCTCCAAGGTCTTGGCACAATATTGATGCAAGAGAAGAAAGTTGTTGCTTATACATCTCGCCGGTTGAAGCCTAATGAGAAGAACTACCCCACTCATGATCTCGAGTTGGCGGCAGTTGTGCATGCTCTTTTGACTTGGAGACATCTTCTATTGGGAAGAAAAGTGGACATTTTCACTGATCACAAGAGTCTCAAGTACATCTTCACTCAGCCTAATCTCAACCTCAGGCAAACTCGATGGGTCGAAATGATTCAAGAGTATAATCCGAGTATCGAGTATACTCCAGGCAAGGCCAATGTGATTGCTGACGCTTTGAGCAGAAAGGCCTACTACAACAGTCTGATTCTCAAGCCTTATCAACCCGAGCTTTGTGAAGCTTTTCGCAAACTTAATCTGCAAGTTGTTCCTCAAGGTTTCCTCGCCAACCTTCAAGTCTCTCCTACCTTGGAAGACCAGATTCGCCAAGCCCAGCTTCTTGATGCTATGGTGGAAAAGGTGAAGATTGGGATTGCCAAGAGTCAGTCCAAGTACAAGTGCTACCGCCTTGATGACAAGGACACTCTCTTCTTCGAGGATCGTATTGTTGTACCCAAAGGTGACCTTCGTAAAGTGATCATGAACGAGGCTCACAATTCTCTCCTCTCCATCCACCCTGGGGGCACGAAGATGTATCAGGACCCCAAGCAAGGTTATTGGTGGACTCGAATGAAGCGCGAGATCACTCAATTCGTGAATGAATGTGATGTCTGCAGAAGAGTGAAGGCAGAACACCAAAGGACAACTGGTCTCCTCCAACCTCTTGCCATTCCAGAATGGAAGTTTGACCACATTGAAATGGACTTCGTGACTGGGTTTCCAAAGTCCAAGCATGGCAATGATGCTATATTCGTTGTCATCGACAAACTCACCAAAGTGGCTCATTTTCTGCCTATCAAAGAGTCGATCACTGCAGCTCAATTGGCAGAACTCTATACCTCTCGGATTGTCTCTCTGCACGGTATTCCTCAAGTGATCTCTTCAGACCGTGGCAGCATCTTTACCTCGAAGTTTTGGGATTCTTTTCAGAAGTCCATGGGCATCAACATCCGCTTCAGCACAGCTTTCCATCCTCAAACTAGCGGTCAAGTCGAGCGTGTCAACCAGATTCTTGAAGATATGCTCAGGGCTTGTGTGATCTCCTTCGACATCAAGTGGGAGGATTGTCTTCCTTATGCTGAATTCTCCTACAACAACACTTTTCAAGCAAGTTCGGGCAAGGCCCCATTTGAAATTCTGTATGGCAGGAAGTGCCGTACCCCTCTCAACTGGTCCGAAACTGGTGAACGTCAGCTTTTGGGTAATGACTTAATCACAGAGGCAGAAGAAATGTGCAAAGTCATTCGAGATAACCTCAAAGCGGCCCAATCCCGCCAGAAGAGCTATAAGCACCGTGATTTGGCTTTCGAGATCGGAGATCATGTTTACCTCCGCGTCTCTCCTATGAAAGGTACTCGTCGCTTCGGTATCAAAGGGAAGCTTGCCCCTAGATACATGGGACCTTTCAAGATTGTCAGCAAGAAAGGCGACCTCGCCTATCAACTCGAGCTTCCTTCAAACTTTGCAAATGTTCATGACGTGTTCCATGTCTCTCAGCTTCGAAAGTGCTTCAAGACTCCTGACCGCACCGTCAACTTCGAGGACATTGAGCTCCAAGAAGATCTCTCTTATCGTGAGCACCCAGTTGCTATTCTTGAAGAGACTGAACGCAAGACTCGCAACAAGTCAATCAAATTTCTCAAAGTCAAGTGGTCACACCATTCCGACCATGAAGCTACCTAGGAACGCGAGGATCACCTCCGTTCTGAGTACCCGGCGTTCTTTCAGTCCTAGATCTCGGGACGAGATCTTTTCATAGTGGTGGAGTGTTGTAACACCCCGGATGTAACTTTCCCAATTTGTACTCCAACTCTTGCCGTTTCCGGCGTTAAGTTATATTTATTTCCTCGGGTTCGGGTTTTGTCTCCGTGTGTTGTTGTCGTTGTCATGCATCTCATATCATGTCATCATGTGCATTGCATTTGCATACGTGTTTGTCTCATGCATTCGAGCATTTTCCCCGTTGTCCGTTTTGCATTCCGGTGCTCCGTTCTCCTTCGGTGGTCATTTCCAGCTTTCTTTCGTGTGTGGGGATTAAACATTTCCGGACTGGACCGAGACTTGCCAAGCGGCCTTGGTTTACTACCGGTAGACCGCCTGTCAAGTTTCGTATCATTTGGACTTCGTTTGATACTCCAATGGTTAACCGAGGGACCGAAAAGGCCTCGTGTGTGTTGCAGCCCAACACCCCTCCATTTTGGCCCAAATCCCACCTAACTCTGCTCCATCATCTAGAGCGTTCGATCACGATCGCGTGGCCGAAAACCGCACCTCATTTGGACTCTCCTAGCTCCCCCTATGCCTATATATACACCCCCCATTCCAAATTCGCGAATCCTCTCCCCCTAACCCTAAAAAAATCCACCGCGCGCGCCGGACGTGTCCGTTCCGGCCGGACACGCCGCAGCCGCCGCCCGCAGCCAGTGGCAGCGCGCCACGTGGCAC
>NC_041390.1:214790553-214813690 GCF_002162155.2 Triticum dicoccoides | reverse complement strand
CGGGCCGCTCGCTGTCCCGGCCGCCGCCTCCGGCCATCTTCTCCCTCTCCGACGAACTCCGGCGAAGACTCCGGCCGGCGATCCTCGGGCTCCGTGTGATCCCGATCTAGATCTGGCGTGAACAGTAAACCCTAACCCTAGGTCGTTTTTTGCGTTCCTTACGCGGTTGGGTTATAATGGGAACCCCTTGATAGTTCGCCTTGATTAAAGCTTTTCCAGCAATGCCCAACCTTGGTCTTACCATTTTCCACCTAGCCTATTTTTCCCTCGGGTTTCCGGAGCCCGCGGGTCATCTTATTTTAAACCCCCCCGGGCCAGTGCTCCTCTGGGTGTTGGTCCAAACTAGAGTCCTGTGCAGCGCCCCCTCGGGGAAACTCGAGGTTTGGTTTTAGTTGTATGGAGCGCTCATCTGAGTGTGCCCTGAGAAAGAGATATGTGCAGCTCCTATCGGGATTTGTCGGCACATTCGGGCGGTGTTGCTGGTCTTGTTTTAACCTGTCGAAGTGTCTTGAGTTACCGAGATACCGAGTCTGATCGGAATGTCTTGGGAGGAGGTCTATTCCTTCGTTGACCGTGAGAGCTTGTCATGGGCTAAGTTGGGACTCCCTGCAGGGATTGAACTTTCAAAAGCCGTGCCCGCGGTTATGGGCAGATGGGAATTTGTTAATGTCCGGTTGTAGATAACTTGAACATTAACTTAATTAAAATGAATCAACTGAGTGTGTTACCGTGATGGCCTCTTCTCGGCGGAGTCCGGGAAGTAGACACGGTGTTGGAGTAATGTTTGTGCAGGTTGCTCTCTAGTTTCCCGCTCGTGCTTTGCCTTCTCTTCTCGCTCTCTTTTGCGAATAAGTTAGCCACCATATTTGCTAGTCGCTTGCTGCAGCTCCACATATTTACCTTGCCTTACCTATAATCTTAAGTAGTCTTGATCGCGAGGGTGCGAGATTGCTGAGTCCGTGTGGCTCACAGATTACTATTACACCAGATGCAGGGCCCGATGATTCCAGTCCAGGAGACGCATATGAGCTCAAGTGGGAGTTTGACAAAGACTCTCAACGATACTATGTTTCCTTTCCTGATGATCAGTAGTGGTGCCCAGTTGGGGGTGATTGGGACCGTGTCGCATGTTGGGTTATCTTTCATTTTGGCGCCGTAGTCGGGCCATGAGTGTTTGGATGATGTAATGGTATTTATGTACTTGATTGACGTGGCGAGTGTAAGCCAACTATTGTTATCTCCCCTTTATTATTTATATTACACGGGATGTTGTGAAGATTGCCTAACTTGCGACATATCCCTTCAATGCGATTATGCCTCTAAGTCGTGCCTCGACACGTGGGAGATATAGTCGCATCGAGGGTGTTACAATGCACTTATGATTGGAACTGTAGCAAGCATCCGCAACTACTAAAGATCATTAAGGTAAAACCCAACCATAGCATTAAAGCATCAAGTCCTCTTTATCCCATACGCAACAACCCCCTTACTCGGGTTTGTGTTTCAGTCACTCACGCAACCCACTACAGCGAATCATGAACGTATTGCAACACCCTACAGTGGGGATCTGATACGTCTCCAACGTATCTATAATTTTTGATTGCTCCATGCTATATTATCTACTGTTTTGGACTATCTTGGGCTTTATTTTCCGCTTTTATATTATTTTTGGGACTAACCTATTAACTGGAGGCCCAGCCTAGAATTGCTATATTTTTTTGCCTATTTCAGTGTTTCGGAGAAACTGAATATCAAACGGAGTCCAAACGGAATGAAACCTTCGGAAACGTGATTTTCTCATCAGATAAGATCGAGGAGACTTGGACCCTCCATCAAGAAAGCCACGAGGCGGTCACGAGGGTGGAGGGCGCGCCCCCCCTAGGGCGCGCCCCCTGCCTCATGGGCCCCTCGAAGCTCCACTGATGTACTTCTTCCTCATATATATACCTACGTACCCCCAAAAAATCGGGGACGGAGCCAAAAACCTAATTCCACCACCGCAACTTTCTGTATCCACGAGATCCCATCTTGGGGCCTGTTTCGGAGCTCCGCCGGAGGGGGCATCGATCATAGAGGGCTTCTACATCATCATCCAAGCCCTTCGATGAAGTGTGAGTAGTTTACTTCAGACCTACGGGTCCATAGTTAGTAGCTAGATGGCTTCTTCTCTCTTTTTGGATCTCAATACAATGTTCTCCCCCTCTCTTGTGGAGATCTATTCGATGTAATCTTCTTTTTGCGGTGTGTTTGTTGAGACCAATGAATTGTGGGTTTATGATCAAGTCTATCTATGAATAATATTTGAATCTTCTCTGAATTCTTTTATGTATGATTGGTTATCTTTGCAAGTCTCTTCGAATTATCAGTTTGGTTTGGCCTACTAGATTGGTTGTTCTTGCCATGGGAGAAGTGCTTAGCTTTGGGTTCGATCTTGTGGTGTCCTTTCCCAGTGACAGAAGGGGCAGCAAGGCACGTATTGTATTGTTGCCATCAAGGATAAAAAGATGGGGTTTTTATCATATTGCATGAAACTATCCCTCTACATCATGTCATCTTGCTTAAGGCGTTACTCTGTTTTTAACTTAATACTCTAGATGCATGCTGGATAGCGGTCGATGAGTGGAGTAATAGTAGTCGATGCAGGCAGGAGTCGGTCTACTTGTCTTGAACGTGATGCCTATATACATGATCATACCTAGATATTCTCATAATTATGCTCAATTTTTTCAATTGCTCAACAGTAATTTGTTCACCCACCGTAGAATACTTATGCTCTTGAGAGAAGCCACTAGTGAAACCTATGGCCCCCGGGTCTCTTTCTCGTCATATCAATCTTCATCACCTTATTATTGCTTTGCATTTACTTTTTACTTTGCATCTCTATACCAAAAATATCAAAAATATTATTTATCATCTCTATCAGATCTCACTTTCGTAAGTGACCATGAAGGGATTGACAACCCCTAAGCTCATTGGTTGCGTTGAGCTATTGTTTTTGTGTAGTTACGAGGGACTCGCGCATAGCCTCCTACTGGATTGATACCTTGGTTCTCAAAACTGAGGGAAATACTTACGCTACTTTGCTGCATCATCCTCTCCTCTTTGGGGAAATCCAACGCAGTGCTCAAGAGGTAGCAAGAAGAATTTCTGGCGCCGTTGCCGGGGAGTCTGCGCAAAAGTCAACATACCAAGTACCCATCACAATCCCTATCTCCCGCATTACTTTATTTACCATTTGCCTCTCGTTTTCCTCTCCCCCACTTCACCCTTGCCGTTTTATTCGCCCTCTCTCTCTATCCTCCCTCTCTATTTTTCTATTTTTCTTGTTTGCCTTTTGTTTGCTCGTGTGTCAGTTTGCTAGCTTGTCGTTCTGTCAAGTCCTTTACCTTCTGCCTCTATGTCTGAAATTGGGGAAATTATTGTCGATATGGACAATAATAATATCATGACAAATTCTGATGCTCCTGCTAAAGAACCTACCATCTTTCATACAAAAAATTTCTGTGTTGGTAGTGGTAATATTATTGGAAAAGGAGTTATTCAAGATTTGTTTACTTGTGCTGGTGCTTTACCTTCTATGGGAAGTTCTATCCTTCACAGAACTAGTAGTCTTGCGGACGCTATTTCCATGCTTGTAGTTGAACTTGAAAGACAATTCATGCACATACATCCTTCCATACAAAGGATTTTTCTAGAATTTTCTAATATTGAGCATTCTTCTGTTAAGCGTGCCGCTACTATCTTTTTGGCTGATGAGTTTAGATTCATAATAAAAGAAGCCAAATAAATCTTTGCGCATTACAGGGTGGACGCTTGCCGTCCTCCCATAGAGGCTATCCTCTTTGATCAAGAAGAGATAATGCGTTTTCAATCTCTAGACTATGTTGCTTTCAATGAAAATCTTAGAAAAAGGGTTCCTACCAATGTTTTAGTTGATAGAATTTCTGAACTTAATGATGATTTGGCTATTCGAAATAATGAACTAGGATATTATCTTGAATATAGGCTCACAAAGTTCTGTCAAAAGAATGCTTATAATGATGAATTGGTTGTGCATTATGAAGGACCAAAGGAGGAACCTATACCTCCCAAGGTTGATCTTGGGGACTTTTGTCCCATTAAATTTAGCCCTTTTGATTACTTTTGCTTGACTCAAAGAAAACTTGCTGCCGAACGTAGAGAATATGAAATGAGTTTTAATAATCTATCTTACTATTATGGCAATACCTAGATCTATTCTTGCTTGTTATGCCTAGCTAGGGGCGTTAAACGGTAGCGCTTGTTGGGAGGCAACCCAATTTTATTTTTATTCCTTGCCTTTTGCTCCTGTTTAGTAATAAATAAATTATTTAGCCTCTGTTTTGGTTGTGTTTTTTGTGTTTAATTAGTGTTGTGCCAAGTAGAACCGTTGGGAAGACTTGGGGAAAGTCTTGTTGAACTTGCTGTAAAAAATAGAAACTTTAGCGCTCACGAGAACTACTGTAATTTTTATTTAGAAAGTGCTATTTAGTTAATTCTTTTTGCAGATGATTAATAGATAAATTACTCATGTCCAGAAATTTATTTTAGAATTTTTGGTGTTCTAGATCTTGCGCTAGCTACATATTACTACAGACTGTTCTGTTTTTGACAGATTCTGTTTTCCGTGTGTTGTTTGCTTATTTTGATGAATCTATGGCTAGTAAAATAGTTTATAATCCATATATAAGTTGGAATACAGTAGGTTTAACACAAATATAAATAAATAATGAGTTCATTACAGTACCTTGAAGTGGTCTTTTGTTTTCTTTCGCTAACGGAGCTCACGAGATTTTCTACTTTAAGTTTTGTGTTGTGAAGTTTTCAAGTTTTGGGTAAAGATTTGATGGATTATGGAACAAGGAGTGGCAAGAACCTAAGCTTTGGGATTACCATGGCACCCCCAAGATAATCTAAGGACACCTAAAAGCCAAAGCTTGGGGATGCCCCGGAAGGCATCCCCTCTTTCGTCTACTTCTATCGGTAACTTTACTTGGAGCTATATTTTTATTCACCACATGATATGTGTTTTGCTTGGAGCGTATTTTATGATTTGAGTCTTTGCTTGTTAGTCCACCACAATCATCCTTGATGTACACACCTTTTTAGAGAGCCATACATGATTTGGAATTTGATAGAATACTCTATGTGCTTCACTTATATCTTTTGAGCTTTATAGTTTTGCTCTAGTGCTTCACTTATATCTTTTAGAGCACGGTGGTGGATTTGTTTCATAGAAACTATTGATCTCTCATCCTTCACTTAGATTATTTTGAGAGTCTTAATAGCATGGTAATTTTCTTAAAATCCTAATATGCTTGGTATGCAAGATTAGTAATAAAACTTTCTTATGAGTGTGTTGAATACTAAGAAAAGTTTGATGCTTGATGATTGTTTTGAGATATGGAGGTAATAATATCAAAGTCATGCTAGTTGAGTAGTTGTGAAATTGAGAAATACTTGTGTTGAAATTTGCAAGTCCCGTAGCATGCATGTATGGTAAACGTTATGCAACAAATTTGAAACATGAGGTGTTATTTGATTGTCCTCCTTATGAGTGGCGGTCGGGGACGAGCGATGGTCTTTTCCTACCAATCTATCCCCCTAGGAGCATGCGCGTTGTGCCGAGGTTTTTGATGACTTGTAGATTTTTGCAATAAGTATGTGAGTTCTTTATGACTAATGTTGAGTCCATGGATTATACGCACTCTCACCCTTCCATCCTTGCTAGCCTCTTCGGTACCGTGCATTGCCCTTTCTCACATTGAGAGTTGGCGCAAACTTCGCTGGTGCATCCAAACCTCGTGATATGATACGCTCTTTCACACATAAACCTCCTTATATCTTCCTCAAAACAGCCACCATACCTACCTATTATGGCATTTCCATAGCCATTCCGAGATATAGTGCCATGCAACTTTCCATCATTCCATTCATCATGACACATTCATCATTGTCATATTGCTTAGCATGATCATGTAGTTGACATAGTATTTGTGGCAAAGCCACCATTCATAATTCTTTCATACATGTCACTCTTGGTTCATTGCATATCCCGGTACACCGCCGGAGGCATTCATATAGAGTCATCTTTGTTCTAGTATCGAGTTGTAATCATTGAGTTGTAAATAAATAGAAGTGTGATGATCATCATTATTAGAGCATTGTCCCAAGTGAGGAATAAAAAAAAGGAAGGCCATAAAAAAGAGAAGGCCCAAAAAAGAGAAAGGCCATAAAAAAGGTCCAAAAAATGAGAGAAAAAGAGAGAAGGGACAATGTTACTATCCTTTTACCACACTTGTGCTTCAAAGTAGCACCATGATCTTCATAGTAGAGAGTCTCTCATGTTATCACTTTCATATACTAGTGGGAATTTTTCATTATAGAACTTGGCTTGTATATTCCAACAATGGGCCTCCTCAAGTGCCCTAGGTCTTCGTGAGCAAGCAAGTTGGATGCACACCCACTAGTTTCTTTTGTTGAGCTTTCATACATTTATAGCTCTAGTGCATTCGTTGCATGGCAATCCCTACTCCTTGCATTAACATCAATCGGTGGGCATCTCCATAGCCCATTGATTAGCCTCGTTGATGTGAGACTTTCTCCTTTTTTGTCTTCTCCACATAACCCCCATCATTATATTCTATTCCACCCATAGTGCTATGTCCATGGCTCACGCTCATATATTGCGTGAAAGTTTATAGGTTTGAGATTACTAAAGTATGAAACAATTGCTTGGCTTGTCATCGGGGTTGTGCATGATGAGAGCATTCTTGTGTGAAGAAAATGAAACATGACTAAACTATATGATTTTGTAGGGATGAACTTTCTTTGGCCATGTTATTTTGAGAAGACATAATTGCTTAGTTACTATGCTTGAAGTATTATCATTTTTATGTCAATATGAACTTTTGTCTTGGATCTGAATATTCATACCACAATTAAGAAGAATTACACTAAAATTATGCCAAGTAGCACTTTGCATCAAAAATTCTCTTTTTATCATTTACCTACTCGAGCATGAGCAGGAATTAAGCTTGGGGATGCTTGATACGTCTCCAACGTATCTATAATTTTTGATTGCTCCATGCTATATTATCTACTGTTTTGGACTATATTGGGCTTTATTTTCCACTTTTATATTATTTTTGGGACTAACCTATTAACCGGAGGCCCAACCCAGAATTGCTATTTTTTGCCTATTTCAATGTTTCGGAGAAACGGAATATCAAATGGAGTCCAAACGGAATGAAACCTTCGGAAACATGATTTTCTCATCAGATAAGATCCAGGAGACTTGGACCCTCCGTCAAGAAAGCCACGAGGCAGTCACGAGGGTGGAGGGCGCCCCCCCCCCCTCCTAGGGTGCGCCCCCCCCGTCTCGTGGGCTCCTCGAAGATCCACCGACGTACTTCTTCCTCCTATATATACCTAGAATACCCCCAAACGATCGGGGATAGAGCCAAAAACCTAATTCCACCGCCGCAACTTTCTGTACCCACGAGATCCCATCTTGGGGCCTGTTCTGGAGCTCCGCCGGAGGGGGCATCGATCATAGAGGGCTTCTACATCATCATCCAAGCCCCCTTCGATGAAGTGTGAGTAGTTTACTTCAGACCTACAGGTCCATAGTTAGTAGTTAGATGGCTTCTTCTCTCTTTTTGGATCTCAATACAATGTTCTCCCCCTCTCTCGTGGAGATCTATTCAATGCAATCTTCTTTTTGCGGTGTGTTTGTTGAGACCGATGAATTGTGGGTTTATGATCAAGTCTTTCTATGAATAATATTTGAATCTTCTCTGAATTCTTTTATGTATGATTGGTTATCTTTGCAAGTCTCTTCGAATTATCAGTTTGGTTTGGCCTACTAGATTGGTTGTTCTTGCCATGGGAAAAGTGCTTAGCTTTGGGTTCGATCTTGCGGTATCCTTTCCCAGTGACAGAAGGGGCAGCAAGGCACATATTGTATTGTTGCCATCGAGGATAACAAGATGGTTTTTTTTATCATATTGCATGAAACTATCCCTCTACATCATGTCATCTTGCTTAAGGCGTTACTCTGTTTTTAACTTAATACTCTAGATGCATGCTGGATAGCGGTCGATGAGTGGAGTAATAGTAGTAGATGCAGGCAGGAGTCGGTCTACTTGTCTCGGACGTGATGCCTATATACATGATCATACCTAGATATTCTCATAACTATGCTCAATTCTGTCAATTGCTCAACAGTAATTTGTTCACTCATCGTAGAATACTTATGCTCTTGATAGAAGCCACTAGTGAAACCTATGCCCCCCGGGTCTCTTTCTCATCATATCAATCTTCATCACTATTATTGCTTTGCTTTCACTTTGCTTTTACTTTTTACTTTGCATCTCTATACCAAAAATACCAAAAATATTATTTATCATCTCTATCAGATCTCACTTTCGTAAGTGACCATAAAGGGATTGACAACCCCTAAGCGCGTTGGTTGCATTGAGCTATTGTTTTTGTGTAGGTACAAAGGACTCGCGCGTAGCCTCCTATTGGATTGATACCTTGGTTCACAAAAACTGAGGGAAATACTTACGCTACTTTGCTGCATCATCCTCTCCTCTTCGGGGAAATCCAACGCAGTTCTCAAGAGGTAGCAGGATCCCTCATGCTTGCGCGACACGGAGAGCAGCATAGGACAGCACCAATAATAAAACATGCAACTCAAACCAATCTTGATCATCAAATAGCCCATAGGACAAAACGGATCTACTCAAACATCATAGGATAGCCATACATCATTGGGAAATAATATATAGCGTTGAGCACCTTGTTTAAGTAGAGATTACAACGGGTCAGAGAGATGTTACACCGTTGCATAGAGGGGGGGATAGTTGGTGATGATGGTGGTGAAGTTGTTGGTGAAGATTGCGGTCATGATGATGGCCCTCGGTGGCACTCCGGCGCCACCGGAAGCGAGGGGGAGAGAGCCCCCTCCTTCCTCTTCCTTGACCTTCTCCCTAGATGGGAGAAGGGTTTCCCCTCTGGTCCATGGCCTCCATGGCGTGGGAGGGGCGAGAGCCCCTCCGAGATTGGATCTGTCTCTCTGTCTCTCTCTGTTTCTGCGTTCTCTTCTGCTGCCCTTTCACCGTTTCGTATATATATATATATATATATATATATATATATATATATATATATATATATATATATATATATATATATATGGATATCCGTAACTCTGATTGGCCTGAAACCTTTGCCGTGATTTTTTACCAAAAATTTGCTTTCTTGCGGCCGAAGAAGGGCATCAACCGCCTTACGGGTGGCCCACGAGGGTCAGGGGCGCGCCCAGGGGGGCAGGCGCGCCCCCTGCCTCGTGGCCACCTCACGCACCATCTCGCGTGGATTTTTCTTCCGGAATTTCCCAAATATTCCAAAAATAAGATCCATCCGTTTTTATCCCGTTTGGATTCCGTTTGATATGGATATTCTACGAAACATAAAACATGCAACAAACAGGAACTGGCACTGGGCACTGGATCAATATGTTAGTCCCAAAAATAGTATAAAAAGTTGCCAAAAGTATATGAAAGTTGTAGAATATTGGCATGGAACAATCAAAAATTATAGATACGACGGAGACGTATCAGCATCCCCAAGCTTAATTCCTGCTCGTCCTCGAGTAGGTAAATGATAAAAAAAGATAATTTTTGATGTGGAATGCTACCTAGCATAATCTTGATCACATATCTAATCATGGCAGGAATATTAAGATACAAGTTATTCAAAGCAATAGTCTATCATTTGACATAAAAACAATAATACTTCAAGCCTACTAATAAAGCAATCATGTCTTTTCAAAATAACATGGCCAAAGAAAGTTATCCCTACAAAATCATATAGTCTGGCTATGCTCCATCTTCACCACACAAAATATTCACATCATGCACAACCCCGATGACAAGCCAAGCAATTGCTTCATACTTTTGACGTTCTCAAACCTTTTCAACTTTCACGCAATACATGAGCGTGAGCCATGGACATAGCACTATAGGTGGAATAGAATGGTGGTTCTGGAGAAGATAGTCTCACATCAACTAGGCATATCAACGGGCTATGGAGATGCCCATCAATAGATATCAATGTGAGTGAGTAGGGATTGCCATGCAACGGATGCACTAGAGCTATAAGTGTATGAAAGCTCAAACTGAAACTAAGTGGGTGTGCATCCAACTTGCTTACTCATGAAGACCTCGGGCGTTTGAGGAAGCCCATCATCGTAATATACAAGCTAAGTTCTATAATGAAAATTCCCACTAGTCTATGCAAGTGATAACTCAAGAGACTCTCTATATGAAGAACATGGTGCTACTTTGAAGCACAAGTGTGGTAAAAGGATAGTAACATTGCCCCTTCTCTCTTTTTCTCTCATTTTTTGTTTTTTGTTTTTTGGGTCTTCTCTTTTTTTGACCTTTCTCTTTTTTTATTTTTTTATTTTCTTTATTTTTTCGTCCGGAGTCTCATCCCGACTTGTGGGGGAATCATAGTCTCCATCATCCTTTCCTCACCGGGGCAATGCTCTAATAATGATGATCATCACACTTTTACTTACTTACAATTCGATATTACAACGCGATACTAGAACAAAGATATGACTCTATATGAATGCCTCCGGCGGTGTACCGGGATGTGCAATGATCTAGTGTAGCAATGACATCAAAAAACGGACAAGCCATGAAAACATCATGCTAGCTATCTTACGATCATGCAAAGCAATATGACAATGAATGCTCAAGTCATGTATATGATGATGATGGAAGTTGCATGGCAATATATCTCAGAATTGCTATGGAAATGCCATGATAGGTAGGTATGGTGGCTTTTTTGAGGAAGGTATATGGTGGTTTTATGGTACCAACGAAAGTTGCGCGATACTAGAGAGGCTAGCAATGATGGAAGGGTGAGAGTGTGTATAATCCATGGACTCAACATTAGTCATAAAGAACTCACGTACTTATTGCAAAAGTTTATTAGCCCTCGAAGCAAAGTACTAATATGCATGCCCCTAGGGGGATAGATTGGTAGGAAAAGACCATCGCTCGTCCCCGACCGCCACTCATAAGGAAGACAATCAATAAATACCTCATGCTCCGACTTCGTTACATAACGGTTCACCATACGTGCACGCTACGGGAATCACAAACCTCAACACAAGTATTTCTACTAATCCACAACTACCCACTAGCATGACTCTAATATCACCATCTTTATATCGCAAAACTATTGCAAGGAATCAAACATATCATATTCAGTGATCTACAAGTTTTATGTAGGATTTTATGACTAACCATGTGAATGACCAGTTCCTGTCATCTCTCTAAATAGGTATAAGTGAAGCACGAGAGTTTAAATATTTCTACAAAATATATGCCCACGCTCTAACAAATATAAGTGAAGCAAAAGAGCATTCTACAAATGGCGGTTTTCTATGTAAAGAGAAATAGGCAATCCAAACTTCAATAGATATAAGTGAAGCACAAGAAGCATTCTATAAAGCCATACTCAAAAGATATAAGTGAAGTGCATAGAGAATTCTATAAATAAACCAAGGACTATCTCATACCAGCATGGTGCATAAAAGAAAAATGAAAACTAAATGCAAAAGACGCTCCAAGATTGCACATACCGCATGAACGAAACGGATCCGAAAACATACCGATACATGTTGAAGAAAGAGGGGATGACTTCCGGGGCATCCCCAAGCTTAGACGCTTGAGTCTCCTTGAATATTTACTTGGGGCGCCTCGGGCATCCCCAAGCTTGAGCTCTTGCCTCTCTTCCTTCTTCTCACATCGAGACCTTCTCGATCATCGAACACTTCATCCACACAAAACTTCAACAGAAAACTCGGTAAGATCCGTTAGTATAATAAAGCAAATCACTACTCTAAGTACTGTTGTAAACCAATTAATATTTTGTTTTTTCATTGTGTCTACTGTAATATAACTTTTTCATGGCTTAATCCACTGATATAATTCGATAGTTTCATCAAAACAAGCAAACTATGCATCAAAAGAATCTATCTAAAACAGAACAGTCTGTAATAATCTGAACATTCACCACACTTCTGGTACTTGAAAAATTCTGCCAAAATTAGGAAAAATAAACAATTTGTATAGAAAGCCAGTGCAAAAAGTATCAGAACCATTTGACGTTCCAGCTAAAAATGTAAAATCGTGCACTACAGCCAAAGTTTCTGTCCTGCACCGTACAAACCATCAAGCAAATGTAAACATCCTAAAGGCAAACCTTGGAACATTATTTTTATAATACAATGTAATTGTACAAGGGTATAATTATTTTTGTTGAAAAGTTTCTGTAATCAAGATTCACAAAGTTGCCGTGAGCATGAACAAAGTTCAAGGAGCTCTCCCACTTCAACAATGCTTGTCTTTCTCACTTTCACTTTCGTTTTTGAAAAAGTTTTGGGTTCCCCTCTTTATTTTTGTTGTTTTTAAACTATATGAAAGCACTCAACAGAAATAAATAACTCTCTAAAACTTCCAGGTTGTCTCCCAGGCAGCGCTTTCTTTAAAGCCATTAAGCTAGGCATATAGTGCTCAAGTAATGGATCCACCCGGATCCCAAGGCATATCAAAGCCATTTTTAATTAACAATGATTTGTAATTTAGTAGTGAGCACAAAGTAACATATATCATGCAACAATGAATTCTAACTCTCTTCCTATGCATCGGCATGTCATAAAAGAATAATTCATGCACACATAGTAAAGGCCAATGCATAGTACAAACAGTTTCTTGCAATTTATCATGCGGGAAACATAGAGAGGTGGAGATATAGTTCCTCTCTCGTAATAATTACAAGTAGGAGCAGCAAGCACATGCATATTATATCTATCAAAATCATCATGTGTAGTAGTAAAACGCAACCCATCAATGTAATCCTTAATAAGGGCAAACTTCTCCGATATAGTGTAGTCGGGAGAATTCAAAAAGATAATAGGACTATCATGCATGGGTGCAATAGCAACAATTTCATGTTTAACATAAGGAACTATAGCAAGTTCATCTCCATAAGCATAATTCGTATTGGCATCTTGGCCACAAGCATAGCAAGCATCATCAAAAAGGGATATTTCAAAAGAATCAACGGGATCATAGCAATTATCATAGCATTCATCCTTCGGTAAGCATGAAGGGGAATTAAATAATGTATGAGTTGAAGAGTTACTCTCATTAGAAGGTGGGCACGGGTGATCAATCCGCTCTTCCTCCTTTTGTTCTTCGCTCTCCTCCTCATCTTTTTCATCCAATGAGCTCACAGTTTCATCAACTTCTTCTTCCATAGATTCCTGCAAAATATTAGTCTCTTCTTGGACCGCGGAGACTTTCTCAATAAGTGCATTAATATCGGAATTGTATTCATAATTCTCATCGCAATATTTAAGGATAGCTAAATTTTCAGGTCTATAAACCGAATCATCAAGATCTTCAAACTCTTTAAACAAAGATTCAATTTCATAAGCACCCATAAAAGCAACAAATTCTTCTATTTGTTCCACATCATAGTAATCATATATACCATTAGCATAAAAAGCTAAGGTTTTATTATCATTAAATTCGCATAAAAAGGGAAGGTGTGGAGCCTTCATCCTAGAGCAACAAGTATAATGATATCTCAAGCATAGTTTCCTAGCATACCAATTCAATATATGAATTTGATCTCATAATAGTTTCCCTTTTTGTGTCAAGCAGTAATCCCTAAAGTATTCACGTTGATCCAACGTTACTCCCATTACATAATTGAATGGGGTTTCCTAAGTATTATTAAAGTAGTACATAATATCTTTCACATAACCAGCATCGAGGGTTTTACGAGGTTCCCCATCTCCATGAGTAGCAAGTACACCTAATTTTTTTGGTATTTCGTGTTCCATATCCATAACGAAAGATAAAGAACAACTAAGAACAACAAATAAAAATTACTTAGTGATAAAGCAAACAAGCACACACGAGAATATTCACCCCATGCTATTGCTCCCCGGCAACGGCGCCAGAAAAAGGTCTTGATAACCCACAAGTATAGGGGATCAATTGTAGCCTCTTTTGATAAGTAAGAGTGTCGAACCCAACGAGGAGCTAAAGGCAGAACAAATATTTCCTCAAGTTCTATCGACCACCGATACAACTCTACGCACGCTTAACATTCGCTTTACCCAGAACAAGTATGAAACTAGAAGTATTATGTAGGTGTTGTTGGATAGGTTTGCAAGATAATAAATATTATGTAAATAAAAATTAGGGGCTGTTTAGGTAAAGACACAATGAAGTTAGTTTTAGTAAAGGGCTTTTTGTTATGAGAAATTTATTTGTCCCTAGGCAATCGATAACTAGACCGGTAATCATTATTGCAATTTTATATGAGGGAGAGGCCTAAGCTAACATACTTTCTCTACTTGGATCATATGCGCTTATGATTGGAACTCTAGCAAGCATCTGCAACTACTAAAGATCATTAAAGTAAAACCCAACCATAGCATTAAAGCATCAAGTCCTCTTTATCCCATAGGCAACAACCCCCTTACTCGGGTTTGTGTTTCAGTCACTCACGCAACCCACTATCAGCGAATCATGAACGTATTGCAACACCCTACAACGGGGATCCCTCACGCTTGCGCGACACGGAGAGCACCACAGGACATGACCAATAATAAAACATGCAACTCAAACCAATCTTGATTATCAAATAGCCCATAGGACAAAACGGATCTACTCAAACATCATAGGATAGCCATACATCATTGGGAAATAATATATAGCGTTGAGCACCATGTTTAAGTAGAGATTACAGCGGGTAAGAGAGAGGTTACACCGCTGCATAGAGGGGGGGAGTTGGTGATGATGGCGTTGAAGTTGTTGGTGAAGATTGCGGTGATGATGATGGCCCCCGGTGACACTCCGGCGCCACCGGAAGGGAGGGGGAGAGAGCCCATCCTTCTTCTTCTTCCTTGACCTTCTCCCTAGATGGGAGAAGGGTTTCCCCTCTGGTCCATGGCCTCCATGGCGTGGGAGGGGCGGGAGCCCCTCCGAGATTGGATCTGTCTCTATGTCTTTCTCTGTTTCTGCGTTCTCTTCTGCTGCCCTTTCACCGTTTCTTATATATATGGAGATCCGTAACTCCGATTGGCCTGAAACCTTCGCCGTGATTTTTTACCAAAAAATAGCTTTCTTGCGGCCGAAGAAGGGCATCAATCGCCTTACGGGTGGCCCACGAGGGTCAGCGGTGCGCCCAGGGGGGGCAACCACGCCCCCTACCTCGTGGCCACCTCGGGCACCGTCTCGCGTGGATTTTTCTTCCGGAATTTTCCAAATATTTCAAAAATAAGCTCCGCCCGATTTTATCCCGTTTGGATTCTGTTTGATATGGTTATTCTGCGAAACATAAAACATGCAACAAACAGGAACTGGGACTGGGCACTGGATCAATATGTTAGTCCCAAAATTAGTATAAAAAGTTGCCAAAGTATATGAAAGTTGTAGAATATTGGCATGGAACAATCAAAAATTATAGATACGACGGAGACGTATCACTCGCCCACCCTAATTATTTTGAGCGTCCAATCTAAATCAGAGGGTTATTCTAGTCCCTTTCTAAATTTCTTTTGTTATATAATAGACCAACCCTAAAATTTAGGGAGATGTCCCATCCTCCCAGCCGCCGCCACTCCACTGAATCCACATCGGGATCCCACCTGCCTAGATCCACCGCCACCTCCCCCCTTGCTCTCCGTGCCCAACCAACCACGCCGCGCCCCTGATCCAAAAATTCCTCTCGGCCTCCCCACCTCGAGCTCCTCCCAGATCACCACGCCGCCTTCACGGCCTTCCCCTCGATCCACCATCCACCTCGAGCACCAGTAGGTGCCTCCGCCTGCGCTCCATCGGAGCCCCGAGCCGCCACCGTGTCGTCCTTCGTCCTCGCAGCCGTCTTCGCCTATGACCACAGAAGCCCGTCCCGAACGGGAACGCTCGCGCCCGAGGCCCCAGCTGGCCCAAGCTCCTTCGCCTGCAGCACCGGGGCAGCAGGACCGCCCCTTCCTCACCTTGCATCGCACTGCCGTCGGTGACCACGAGATAAGCTCCCATGCCCGGCGCCGCATCGACCACGGCCAAGGCCGTGCCCTTGCTTCCTTCTCCTTCTCTGATATCTTCTTCTCTGAATGCCCCCTCCATGTCTCTCTTCCATAGGGAACCGACGCCGCTGGAACTCCCCTTGCTGCCGCCCATGTCCTCGTCTACGGCCAGAATGAGCCATCCCCAACCTCCCCTCGTCGCCCATCTGCCGGTCCCAGCGCCATGGTCTTCTCACCTCACTGGGAGATCCTCCCGCTGACCGGAGCCGCTGGAGCCAGGATCTCTGCCTCCTCAGTTCTGCTGGGTCCCTGCTCCCTCCCGTGTTCCCGAGCTTGCCCGCTCGTTTTCCTCTGCTCGCACGACAAGACAACCCAGCGCCAAGTTCCTCTTCGGCCCCCCTGCGGACCTCGACGCCACCTCATATTGCCGCCGCCGTCGACCAGCAGGTCATGTCGCCGTGCTCTTCCTCCTCTTCTTCGCATTCTGCTTCTTCCCTTCGTCTTCTCTCTGCTTCTCTCGCTCAACTCTCTCTGTCGTTCTCTCTGTTGTTTTTCTTCAGGTAGTAGCAACCTACATGGCCTCACCTCTTCTTCGAGCAGCGCCATCGCCGGAGTTCCTCGTCGCCTGGAACCAGCGCCCCGACCCTCGGACTGCCCAAATCCGCTGCGCCCGCTGGTCCCTTCCCTTGTATCACACCCCTGCTTCCATCTCTGTCGCCGCCGGCTGCATCAAGCAGGAGTAGCGAGCGCGTCGCTCGACCGGGTCCTGCCCCCGTTGACCGTGCCTCGGCCCGACTCTCCAGATCCGGCCAAGCTGCTCCCCTCGCCCGGCCTACCTGCCTCTCCACCGACCTAGGCTTCAGCCCATGGTGGGCAGCCCAGCCGATCCAGATTTCGGCCCGTGATGTGTTTTTTTTTCATGGACGAATTTGCTAATTGTCTAGAGACTGCCGGTTTTACAGAAAAGTCCCTTTAGATCATGCATTTAAACTCATAATTGGTGCATTTGCTTGAAATGTTTTATATATGAAAAATTCTTAGAATTTCATCTAGTTTAATAATATCCAGCTTTCATCCATGTTAAAAATGTTAAAAATGTTGTTTGATTAAATTTGCTTAAATAACTTGCTAAAATGATTTATTTCATAACTAAATAACTGTAGCTCAGAACTTAATAAACTTTATATGTAAATGGGGTAGAAAAATGCATAGTTTATCATGGTGGCATTACTTTGCATGTTTAACAACTCTAAAATATGATTTAGGGCAGAACAATACCAAATTCATAATATGCGCATGGGGATTTTATGGAATTGTTGTTTGTTGTTCCGGCCTAATTTAAACTTGTCTAGATAGGTAGTTTTCATATGCTTCACCCCTTGCCATGTTTAATAACATTTAATATTGTTGGGTACATAACCGAGAGAGAAATAAATAAGTCATGTGGTGTTTCATCAATATGCAACTCGTTGCATATTGAGCTCCACTTAATTTGTAGTATTGTTTGTGCACTTTGCCATGACATGCCTCATTAAACCGGACATGCATCATACTTGGTTGTGCATCATGCCATGTTTATGTGATGGTTGTTTACTATGTTGCTTGCTTCTTTCCAGGTTGCTTCTCTCGTTACTTTCGGTTTCATTTCGGAGTTGTGAGGATCCGTTAGACTACGTCTGTTTGTCTGCTTCATGGACTCGTTCTTTTTCCTTGCGGGATCTTAGGCAAGATGACCATACCCTCGAAATCACTTTTATCTTTGCTTGCTAGTTGTTCGTTCTACCGCTATGTCGCGATACCTACCACTTGTTATATCATGCCTCCCATATTGCCATGTCAAGCCTCTAACCCTCCTTCCTAGCAAACCGTTGTTTGGCTAAGTTACCGCTTTTGCTCAGCCCCTCTTTTAGCGTTGCTAGTTGCAGGTGAAGCTGAAGTTTGTTCCATGTTGGAACATGGATATGTTGGGATATCACAATATCTCTTATTTTTAATTAATGCATCTATATACTTGGTAAAGGTTGGAAGGCTCAGCCTTATGCCTGGTGTTTTGTTCCACTCTTGCCGCCCTAGTTTCCGTCATAGTGGTGTTATGTTCCTTGATTTTGCGTTCCTTACGTGGTTGGGTGTTATGGGAACCCCTTGACAATTCGCTTTGAATAAAAATCCTCCAGCAAGGCCCAACCTTGGTTTTACCATCTACCTCACCACCACCTATACTTTTCCCTTGGGAGTCACGCTCTCGAGGGTCATCTTTATTTTAACCCCCCGGGGCCAGTGCTTCTCTAAGTGTTGGTCCGAACTAGAGTCCTTTGCAGCGCCATCTCGGGGAAACTTGAGGGCTGGTTTTAGTTGTACGGAGTGCTCATCCGATGTTGTCCTGAGAACGAGATATGTGTAGCTCCTATCGGGATTGTTGGCACATCGGGCGGTCTTGCTGGTCTTGTTTTAGCATTGTCGAAATGTCTTGTAACCGGGATTCCAAGACTAATCGGGTCTTTTCGGGAGAAGGAATATCCTTCGTTGACCATGAGAGCTTGTGATGGGCTAAGTGGGGACACCCCTGTAGGGTATAACCTTTCGGGAGCCGTGCCCGCGGTTATGTGGCAGATGGGAATTTGTTAATGTCCGGTTGTAGAAAACTTGACACTTGACTTAATTAAAATGCATCAATCGCGTGTGTAGCCGTGATGGTCTCTTTTCGGTGGAGTCCGGGAAGTGAACACAGTTCTTGTGTTATGGTTGTGCGTAAGTAGTTTTAGGATCACTTCTTGATCACTTCTAGCTTCACGACCGTTGCGTTGCTTCTCTTCTCGCTCTTATTTGTGTATGTTAGCCACCATATTTTCTTATCGCTTACTGCAGCTCCACCTCACTATCTCATCCTACCCATAAGCTTGAATAGTCTTGATCTCGCGGGTGTGAGATTGCTGAGCCCTCGTGACTCACGGATACTTCCAAACAATTGCAGGTGTCGATGATGCCAGCGCAGGTGACATAACTGAGCTCAACTGGGAGCTCGATGAAGATCTTGGTCGTTGTTATGTGTCTTTTCCGGTTGATCAGTAGTGGAGCCCAGTTGGGACGATTGGGGATCTAGCATTTGGGGTTGTCTTCCTTTATTTTTATTCCGTAGTCGGACCTTTGATTGTACTCTGGATGATGTATGTTTAACTTGTATTTGTGTGAAGTGGCGATTGTAAGCCAACTCATTATCCCTTTCTTATTCAGTACATGGGATTGTGTGAAGATTACCCCACTTGCGACTAAACCACCATGTGGTTATGCCTCTAAGTCGTGCCTCGACACATGGGAGATATAGCCGCATCGTGGGTGTTACAAAAGGCATCTTCCAAGTCTTCCCAGCTTCCAATAGAGTTTTCTGGGAGGCTGTTTAACCAATGCCTAGCTGGCCCCTTAAGCTTTAGGGGAAGGTATTTGATGGTGTGTAGATCATCACCGCGAGCCATGTGAATGTGGAGAAGAAAATCTTCGATCCATACTGTGGCATCTTTTGTGCTGTCGTATGATTCGATGTTCACAGGTTTAAACCCTTCAGGGAACTCGTGTTCCATTAACTCATCGGTGAAGCAAAGGGGGTATGCAGCACTTCTGTATCGGGCCATGGTACGACGTAGTCTGGATGGAGTCTGTATGTAGTTTTCAGCCCGGGATTGGTTATGCTTATCGCACCAGGATCGATAGCCCTCCTCTCACGTCGGAGCACGCCCCCACGATCCGTAGATTGACCTGGTCTGACCTGCTTTATTTTCCAGGTCCTGCCGTAGGTCGTATGTGTATCCCCGAGCTGTTGCTTATCTGCTTTTTCAGTGAGGTGGTGCGGGCTGGTGTTCGGCTTGAGTTGTCGTTCTGTCCTGGCCACGTGGTGGTCTATCGGGTCCGTCAGCCGCATTACGCACGGGTGGTATGGGCTCCAACGCCTCATTGTCGAATTGGGGTAGCAACTTGCGATTCGGGTAACTATTTTTTGGTTGCTCGAGGTTGTATTCTTCGGCTGCCAGGAAATTAGTCCATCTGACATTGAGCAGGTCTTGGTCAGCTTGAAGCTTCTGGTGTTTCCTTTTTAGGCTTCTAACCGTAGCTATTAGCCGGCGCTTGAAGCGCTCTTATTTGAGGGGTTCCTCTGGCACGATAAAATCTTCGTCGTCGAGGCTTATGTCGTCTTCAGAGAGTGGCAGATAGTTGCTATCCTCTGAGTCATTGTTCGCTGTTTGTTCGTCAGGGTTAACTTGCCCGTCATCCCGATCATCCTGTTCCGATGTTGGATCGATGGGGTCTTCTTGGTCTTCGGCGTTCTCCGGACTATCATTGTCTTCGGTGTCGGTATTGTTGTTCTTGCTGCGATGCGATTTAGAGCGGCGTCGCTGACGTTGATGTTTCGGCGGTATCTCCAGAGGTTCGTCCTCGACTGAGTTTTTCTCGTCGTCGCCGCCGCCGTTTTTAGGTGTATCCACCATGTATACATCATACGAGGAGGTGGTCGTCCAACGTCCGGTGACCGGTGGATTTTGGGCCTGATCCTCTCCAGCATCGTCGTCCGTACCGTCGATGTCTTCGGAGGTGTAATCAAGCATGTCGGTTAGGTCCTCGACAGTGTCTATGAAGTGGGTGGTGGGTGGGAAGTAAAATTCCCTATTTCTAGCCCCTATCCCGGGATGGGCATGATTCAGAAGTGGTTCCTTTGTGATGACGAGGGATCACATTAGGTCCAAAGCCTCGTTTAGGAGCGGGGTTTGGACAGGGTCAGAAGTTTCTGCGCCGAGCTCGCATGACGCGGGCCTCCAGGGTTCAGAAGTAGTATCTGGAGAAGAGTCCGTCCTTGCAATGATTGCCGGAGACGCTATTCTCTCGGTGTTGAGCTCTAAGGCTGCGGAGAGTCCGGCAGGCTCTAGACTCCCATCTTCGGACCTGATGACGTGCTCCGGATCTAAGGCCGGAGTGGTGGTTGAGGCTGCGAACCCTTGGAAGATCAAGTCTCCTCGGATATCAGCAACATAGTTCAGATTTCCAAAACTGATCTGGTGACCAGGGGCGTAGCTATCGATCTGCTCCAGGTGGCCAACCGAGTTGGCACACAGTGTGAAGCCGCCGAATACAAAAATCTGGCCGGGGAGAAAAATCTCCTTTGCGTCAACATTGTTGTATATGATTGATGGAGCCATTGAGCCTGTGGATGACGGCACAGTGGAACTCTCAATGAAAGCACCAATGTCGGTGTCAAAACCGGCAGATGTCGAGTAGGGGGTCCCGAACTGTGCGTCTAAGGATCGATGGTAACAGGAGACAGGGGACAAGATGTTTACCCAGGTTCGGGCCCTCTTGATGTAGGTAATGCCCTACGTCCTGCTTGATTGACTTTGATGAGTATAGGGGTTACAAGAGTTGATCTACCACGAGATCGTGATGGCTAAACCCTAGATGTCTAGCCTATACGATTATGATTGTGTCTAGTCTCTATGGACTAAACCCTCCGGTTTATATAGACACCGGAGGGGACTAGGGTTGTACAAAGTTGGTTTACAGAGAAAGGAATCTTCATATCCGCATGCTAAGCTTGGCTTCCACGTCAAGGAGAGTCCCATCCAGACACGAGGGAAGGCCTTCTATCTTGTATCTTCACAGCCCATCTGTCCGGCCCACGTCCCGTAGCCCGGACACCCGAGGACCCCCTAATCCAGGAACCCTCAGCTGTCCAGAATGGCTTCGGCCGGCCACAACCGGACTATGACGTCCTCCATGACCGCGCTGGACATCTTATGCAGCTCCGCCCATTGTGGCATCTGGTCATTTAGCAGCGCGGGACGCTCCTGCCTTGCAAATTACGACCAGAAGAGCTTCTCCGTTGCGTACCCCTCCTGGGCCCGAAGGAATTGGGCGGCGGCCGCATCACTCTTCGGCAGATCCGCGTATGCGTCTGGAGAACTCCACAGTCGGTTAAGCAAGGCATACCTCCGATCCCCAAATTTAGCCTGTAACGGAAAGGGCTTACCAGCCGCTATCTGTCCGGCTTGACGGATTTCCTCGCATCCGCGCGGGATTCGGACCGCGCCTCCTTGGCATCTAGAAGGGCCTTGGCGAGTTCGGCCCCCTTCACCTTATTTTCCTCTTCTAAAGACTCGAACTTACGGTTGGTGTCATTGAGCTTTTGCTCCACCTCGGTCACCCGTTCCTCAAAACGGCGCCGAGCAGCCTATTCGACCGTTAAGTCCGCAGCCACTTTATCAGCAGCTGCCTTGCTTACCCTCACTTGCTCCTTGGCTTGGGCAAGCTCACCCCTTGGGGTTTAACAGCGGTAGCACCATTTGTACAAAAACACACATTGCAGCTCTTGAAATTCCACAGAACACGGACATAAACAGGCATGAAATAAGAGTATCTCATACCTTGCGCCGGGTCGAGCCGCTTGTTAACAAGGACTAGGTCCTCATCGGCTCGCTCCAGTTTCCGTCTGAGTTCGGAAATTTCCGCTGACTGGGAAGTCGCCGCTAACAGGGAGGCCTGTTTTAATCCAAATAAAATATCATGTTACCACCTGACAACTGACTATTGATCCTCTTCTCGCTTTTCTTTCAAAGAATGGAACAGAGTCTCAGGGGCTACTGTCTATATACAGGCATATTTCTCATAAAAATGATCAAAAATATTACATTGCGTACCTCGAAGCCTGCTAGCAGGCTGGAGAAGGCTTCGTTCAGCCCGCTCTTGGCGGATTGAATCTTCTCAGCCACCATGCCCATCAGGATGCGGTGCTCATCCAGGAAGGATGCACTTTGCAGTGCGTCCGCCGTGGTATTCGGTGCCTCCGGATCAACAGAGGTCGCTGCTCCCTCTTCTCCTGCAGGGGGTCGCTCACTAGACTCCGGAGCCGTATGGGTCTCCGGAGTAGTATGCGGCTGTGGGTCGGATTGACCGGGGCCCCCGTCGCCAGTGTTCGTGGGGGCCGTACCCCTCAGTCCTTCGGCAACC
>NC_041390.1:214773485-214790257 GCF_002162155.2 Triticum dicoccoides | reverse complement strand
GAGGGCCTATGCAATGACACCTCGGTGTCATCCGCCCTAGGCGGCGGGGAAGCTAGTGGAGGCGATTCGCTCTCCATCATCTCCAACGGCAGATCCCCTGAGGATGAAGATTTCTGGGGGTATTGCGGGCCGGACTAAAAAATAAAACTTAGAGTTATCATCACAGTTCATAGAGATTGGATGTATGAAATCCCGGACTACTTACGAGTCGGCTTGGGGTTTGGTCCGGCGACGGTGCTTCGGGATGGCCTCGGCATCTAACTCCGAGTCATCAGAGAGGGTAATCTTGTCCCTCTTGGATGCTTCAGCCTCCAGGTCTTCGGAGGCCGCCCTCTTCTTGCCCTTGCGGGGAGGATCTTCTTCTTCTTCCTCCTCCTCGTCGTCGTCATTGTCGCCCTCGTGAGAGGACTGGGCATCAGCTTCTCCGGACATTGCGTCCGAAGTGCCCTCCTCTTTCTTCTTCTTCTTCTTCTTCTTTACCGGCGCCTGGTACAACGCCGCCTGGTACAATGCCGGGACCAACATCCTCATTAATAGAGGATCGGCTGGGTTTTCGGGGAGCGGATCTGGACACCGGATCTGCTCCGCCTTCTTGATCCAGACCTATTTAGGGATGGACTACTCAATACTTCTCCTTTGGAGGGACAAACCAATTGGTGTTCAGAGGTTTTAGAATTTACCTTAGAGGCCGGATGGTTGCAGTCGAGGCCGGTGTCGTCCGATGACTTTGGCCATGACTTCTGCTTCTTAAAAAGAAGCTTCTAGATTCCCTTATGCGTTGTGCTATAGAACCGTTGTAGGGTCCGCCGCCATTCCGGATTGAACTCTCACATCTTGAGGGGCCGCCGCTGACAGGAAAGTGCTCGGCGTATTAGCATCACTTGGATCACATCAGCAAGGGTAATGTCCTTCGTTATCATGCCTTGGACGCATTTCTGCAGCAACAGCACCTCATTGACCAATCCCCAGTCTGGACCCTTGTCGGTCCAGGATGTGAGCCTCAGCGGGGGCCCGGATCTGAAGGCTGGAGTGGCTGCCCACTTAGGGCCGCGGGGTTCTGTGATATAGAACCATTCATGTTGCCATATCCTGATGGTGTCCACAAAGACTCCCTTTGGCCAGTTGACCTTGGGGAGCTTGCTCACCATGGCGCCACCGCAGTCCGCGTGTTGTCCATCGACCACCTTCGGCTTCACATTGAAAATCTTGAGCCATAAGCCGAAGTGTGGAGGGACACGGAGGAAGGCCTCACACATGACGATGAACGATGAGATGTGAAGGAACGAATTTGGGGCCAGATCGTGAAAATCCAGTCAATAGTAGAACATGCGATCCCTCACAAAGGGGTGGAGGATGAATCCGAGTCCGCCGAGGAAGTGGGGGATGAACACCACCCTCTCGCCGGGCCCCGGAGTGGGGATGGACTGCTCCGGATCGGGAATCTGTGCTTGATTTCCGCAGTTAGATATCGCGCTCCCGCAACTCCTTGATGTTCTCCTCCGTGACGGAGGAGGCCATCCACTTGCCTTGAGAGCCGGCCATGGTCGGAAGAGTTGCGGAGGGGACAAAATCTTGGAACTTTTGCGCTAGAGCTCGGGGATGGGGTGGCAGAGAAAGAATGAGGCGTGGGACGGAAGAATTGGATTCTATCCACTTATATGGACTGCGAATATCAAGCGTCCCCCTCCCTCGAGCCTTAAAACTCGCCTGTTCCCAAGGGGTCGTGCGAACAGCACGGTTAGATTCTACTCGTATTGATGAGAATCTCGCAATAAGGGGACACGATCTCTGCTTTGACAAGACATGTCAATAGGAGTTGCATATTGAAACGCGAGGCAGGAGGCCCAAAAACGGTTCAAAATAATAGCAGAGATAAGCATGACGTTTCGCCGGAAAAAGCTGCCGATGGATATATCTTATTTTAAGTATTATGCCTTTATGGTTGGAGGTTTAACCTGTTAAACAGATCCGGACATAGTTCTTGTTGATCAACTACTTTAAAGTATCCGGAGGAGGAACCCGCCTTGCAATGCCAAAGACAATCTGCGCGCTGGACATGTCATCGTTGAAGCCTGGTTCAGGGGCTACTGAGGGAGTCCTGGATGAGGGGGTCCTCGGGCGTCTGGGCTATGAAACATGGGCCGGACTAATGGGCCGCAAAGATACAAGATAGAAGACTTTCCCCCATGTCCGGATGGGACTCTCCTTTGCATGGATGGCAATCTTGGTATTTGGATATGAAGATTCCTTTCTCTGTAAACCGACTCTGTACAACCCTAGGCCCTCCGGTGTCTATATAAACCAGAGGGTTTAGTCCATAGAGGGAATCATAATCATACAGGCTAGACATCGAGGGTTTAGCCATTACGATCTCGTGGTAGATCAACTCTTGTAACCCCTATACTCATCAAAGTCAATCAAGCAGGACGTAGGGTTTTACCTCCATCAAGAGGGCCCGAACCTGGGTAAACATCGTGTCCCTGGCCTCATGTTACCATCGATCCTTAGACGCACAGTTCGGGACCCCTACCCGAGATCTGCCGGTTTTGACACCGACATTGGTGTTTTCATTGGGAGTTCCATTATGCCGTCGGCGAAAGGCTCGATGGCTCCATCGATCATCTACAACAATGTTGCCATGAAGGAGATTTTTCTCCCCGACCAGATCTTTGTATTCGGTGGCTTCGCACTGCGTGCTAACTCGGTTGGCCACCTAGAGCAGATCGACAGCTATGCCCCTGGTCACCAAATTAATTTTGGAAATCTGAACTATGTCGCTGATATCCGAGAAGACTTGATCTTCCAAGGGTTCGCGGCCCAGACCACCGCTCCAGCCTTAGATCCAGAGCGCGTCACCAGGTCCAAAGACGGGAGTCTAGAACCCGCCGGACTCTCTGCAGCTATAGAGCTCAACACTGGAGAACCGGAGAGAATAACAGTCATCACAAAGCCGAACTCTTCTGCGGACACTAGCTCCGAACCCTCAAAGTCTGCGTCATGCGGGCACTGCCAGAAAACTTCTGTCCCCATCCAAACCTCGCTCTTAAGTGAGGTTTTGGACTTAATGCAATCCCTCGCCATCACAGGGGAACCACTTTCGAACTGCGCCCAGCCTAGACTAAGGGCTGAAAATAGGGAATTTTACTTCCCACCCACCACCTAGTTCATAGCCACCATTGAGGATCTAACCGACATGCTCGATTACGCCTCCAAAGACATCGATGGTATGGATGACGATGTCGGAGAGGAGCAGGCCCAAAACCCGTCGTTCACTGGACGCTGGACGGCCACTTCCTCATACGACGTGTACATGGTGGGCACACCTAAACAAGGCGACGAGGATGATGACAAGGATCCAGTCGAGGAGGAATATCCTGAGATACAACCAAAGCGTCGACATCAGCGGCGCAACTCTAAATCATGCCGCAGAAAAGACAGTAATACCGGCACCGGAGACAATGATACTCTGGAGAACACCGAAGACCAAGAAGACCCCATCGAACCAACATCCGAATAGGATGATCGGAAGGATGGGCAAGTTGACCCTGACGAGCAAGCAGGGAACGAAGACTCAGAGGATAGTAACTATCTACCACTCTCCGAGGACGACGTGAGCCTCGACGACGAAGATTTTATCATGCCAGAGGAACCCCTCGAATAAGAGCGCTTTAAGTGTCGGCTAATAGCCACTACAAGAAGCTTAAAGAAGAAGCAGCAGTAGCTTCAAGCTGACCAAGATCTGCTCAACGACAGATGGAGTAATGTCCTGTCAGCCGAAGAATACATCCTCGAACACCGAATAAAGAGTTACCCGAAGCGTAAGCTGCTACCCCAATTCAACGATGAGGCGCTGGAGCTCGTACCACCCGCGCGTAACGCGGCTGACAAACTTGGCCGACCACCACGTGGACGGGATAGAACAGCAACGCAAGCCGAACACCAGCCCGCACCACCTCACAGTAAAAGCAGAGAAACAATAACTCAGGGTTACACTTATGACCTACATCGGGACCTGGACAATAGAGCCAGCCAGACCAGGTCAATCTACGGATCAAGGGGGCATGCCCAAGCGCGAGAAGACGGCCATCAGGCCTGGCGAGACAAACACTACCTCACCAGGGCCGAAAACCGCATACAGACTTCATCCGAACTACGCCGTGACGTTGCCCGATACAGAGGTGCCGTGCACTCCCTATCCTTCACCGATGATGGAGCACCAGTTCCCATAAGGGTTTAAACCCGTGAACATCGAATCATACGATGGCACAACAGATCCCGTAGTATGGATTGAAGATTTTCTTCTCCACATTCACATGGCACGCAGTGATGATCTACATGCCATCCTCCCCCTAAAACTCAAGGGGCCAGCACGGCACTGGCTGAACAGCCTACCAGAAAACTCTATTGGTAGCTGGGAAGACTTGGAGGACGCATTCAGAGACAACTTCCAAGGTACCTACATCCGGCCTCCAGACGCCGATGATCTTAGTCACATAATCCAGCAACCCGGAGAATCAGCCTGACAGCTCTGGACCAGGTTCTTAATCAAAAAGAACCAGATTGTGGATTGTCCGGATGCCGAAGCCCTCGCGGCCTTCAAACATAGCGCTCGAGATGAGTGGCTCGCTCGACACCTCGGCCAAGAAAAGCCGAAGTCCATGGCAGCCCTTACCACATTAATGACCCGCTTTTGCGCGGGAGAGGATAGCTGGCTTGCTCGTAGAAGCAATAGCACCAGACCCTGGCACCTCCGAACCCAGGGACGGCAATGGGAAGCCACGAAGCAACAAGCACAAGCATCGAAACAATAACGAAGGAACCCAAGACACGGCGGTCAACGCCGAATTCAATGGCTCCAAACCCGATCAACGGAAGAAGCCATTCAAGGCAAATAGAGATGGCCCATCCAGTTTAGACAGAATACTGGATTGGCCTTGCCAGATTCATGGCACCCCCGAGCAACCCGCCAATCAGACCAACATAAATTGTTGGGTCTTTAAACAGGCCGGCAAACTCAACGCCGAACACAAGGGAAAGGGTCACCCAGTGACGAGGATGGCCAAGACCCTCGCCAACCAAACACAGGGGAACAGAAGCAATTTCCCCCCGAGGTAAAAACAGTGAATATGATATATGTCACACATATCCCTAAGAGGGAGCGTAAGCGCGCATTACGGGACATCTACACCATAGAGCCGGTCACCCCAAAATTCAACCCATGGTCGGCTTGCCCGATCACCTTCGATCGAAAGGACGACCAACCAGTATCCATCATGGAGGTTCGGCAGCTGTGGTCATCGATCCAATCATCGATGGATTCCATCTCACGCGAGTCCTCATAGACGACGGCAGCAGTCTCAATCTACTTTATCAAGACACCGTCCGCAAAATGGGCATCGATCTGTCAAGAATCAAGGCAACTAAAACTACCTTTAAAGGTGTAATACCTTGTGTAGAGGCCCACTGCACAGGCTCAATCATGCTGGAAGTTGTCTTCGGTTTGCCGGACAACTTCTGAAGCGAAGACTTGACCTTTGATAGCGTCCCATTCCATAGTGGCTATCATGCACTGCTCGGACGAACCGCTTTCGCCCGCTTTAACGCGGTCCCACACTATGCCTATCTAAAGCTTAAGATGCCCGAACCACGTGGCGTCATTACAACCAACCGAAACATGGAAAGCTCCCTCCGTACTGAGGAGCATACCATGGCCGTCACGGCCGAAGTATAAAGCGGCCCTGTCAAGCCGCACACCTCATCGGCTATTAAGCCGCCAGACTCTATTACACAATGCCGGCCAATTCCCTATGCCAACAGCTCGGCAACTCCAGAGCTGGATTAGCAGTTTCGCCTCCATCGTTCGCCATGTATAACCGTGAAATCCGTACCATGCGTGCATAATTAGCCACACAAAGTACCTTGGGCATCAACGGAGGCACAATACAGATAGGCCTATAGTACGGCTCGACCCTATACGGCCTTCCCCTTTCTTTAATTATTTTTTATCTTTTACCATAGGTGCATCAAAACCTACTCATCCTACGGACTCACAAGGACTCTCTCAGAGCCCGGTTCCATACAAATAGTCGAAGACCATTCCTCACAAGGAATCTTTCTTACTTAGATGAAAGTGGCGCAGACGTGCGGCAGGAAGGTGCAAAGGACTTCATAGATCACAACTTCACTCAAGAACCTATATAAAGCTTTTCCCCTTAGACTTAGACCCCCGGCATGTGAAATGGCCTTGGTGATTATGGTACCCTCTGTAAGATGACGTTTTGATGTATTAATCAGATTCCAGTGAGCAAATCCTTATTCAGTATCGTCCTTACTTATAGAATTTATTCCGTCTCATCAGTTGCCTCACGCACACACCTCGGCACAAAATTGCCAGGGGCTCTATATGGAAACACATGTGTCGCCAAACAAAGGTCGGAACAGCTTTATAGCACAATTCGGCGTCCCGAGCTCGGCACTATATGCATTGGCTCCGAATCATGTCTTGGGTCAATAGTTGGGTTGCCCAGCTCCTGTGTTTGCTACCTTATGTTCCGTCTAATCGGCTAGGGTAGTAAAGGGAGAACTACTGCGATTGTTTTTCTGGTTCGTCCGGTTAAGCACCCCAGTAGAGAAAGCCGAAAACTGACTGTCATGACACGGCGAGAGCTGGTCAACCACTCAGTGACTTATTAAAATCTTTAGCGATTTTTTCCGTATTACACGAAGGACTGTTTCCCGGTCACATATGCAACGCATCAGCATTGGGATAGCAGCATACATACCATGGGCTACTTTGTAGACCCATCGTCAAACTCCTATGGCTAAGTGAGAACAATAAAACTGCATAGTCTGATTGCCTGGTTCACCGCACTGACACCGCCTTCACGGACCAAGATGTTGGGTTAAGTGCAGTCATGTGCAATTCCGAACACCCTAGTAGTATCTACATGGGGGTTGAAGCCGACGACTGGGAACTCTCATATATAAAAACGGCTACACAGGAGGATAAAACTCTTCATAAAGACATGAATATATTACGAAATCCTTAGTTCATAACACAAACTCCCGAATAGTTCGGACTCGCTCACTCGAACACTACATCCTTCGAGCATTGGCCTTCTACAAGGCCGGCACCTTTTAGTACGTCCTCAAA
Source organism: Triticum dicoccoides (assembly GCF_002162155.2). Lineage (NCBI taxonomy): Eukaryota > Viridiplantae > Streptophyta > Magnoliopsida > Poales > Poaceae > Triticum > Triticum dicoccoides. Next base: position 214,783,104 of record NC_041390.1, on the reverse strand, counting down.
ATAGCGCTCTAGTGTGCGATGGTCCTTGCTTTCGGGTGGACCCTCAACAGCCACCTTTTCGGCTTTCATCTTCACCCAGTGCATCTTGACACGGGCGAAGGCCATTCACGCTCCTTCTATGCAGGACCACCTCTTGACGACGTCGATTCGGGGCAGTGCATTGATGAGACACCGCACAAGGCTGAAGTAGCTGTTGTCGGTGTCAAAACCAGCAGATCTTGGGTAGGGGGTCCCGAACTGTGCGTCTAAGGATCGATGGTAACAGGAGACAGGGGACAAGATGTTTACCCAAGTTCGGGCCCTCTTGATGGAGGTAATACCCTACGTCCTGCTTGATTGACTTTGATGAGTATAGGGGTTACAAGAGTTGATCTGCCATGAGATCGTGATGGCTAAACCCTAGATGTCTAGCCTATATGATTATGATTGTGTCTAGTCTCTATGGACTAAACCCTTTGGTTTATATAGACACTGGAGGGGACTAGGGTTGTACAAAGTCGGTTTATAGAGAAAGGAATCTTCATATCCGCATGCTAAGCTTGCCTTCCATGCCAAGGAGAGTCCCATTGCTACCTCTTGAGCACTGCGCTGGTTTTCTCTTGAAGAGGAAAGGGTGATGCAGCAAAGTAGCGTAATAATTTCCCTCATTTTTTGAGAACCAAGGTATCAATCCAGTAGGAGACTACACGCAAGCCCCTCCTACCCGCACAAACAAATAAGAACCTTGCAACCAACGCAATAAAGGGATTGTCAATCCCTTCACGGTCACTTACGAGAGTGAGATCTGATAGAGATAATAAGATAAATAAATATTTTTGGTATTTTTATGATATAGATTGAAAGTAAAGATTGCGAAATAAAATAGATTGGAAACTTATATGATAAAAGATAGCCCCGGGGGCCATAGGTTTCACTAGTGGCTTCTCTCAAGATAGCATACGTATTACGGTGGGTGAACGAATTACTGTCGGGCAATTGATAGAAAAGTGCATAATTATGAGAATATCTAGGCATGATGATGTATATAGGCATCACGTCCACGACAAATAGACCGAAACGATTCTGCATCTACTACTATTACTCCACACATCGACCACTATCCAGCATGCATCTAGAGTATTAAGTTCATAAGAACAGAGTAACGCATTAGGCAAGATGACATGATGTAGAGGGATAAACTCAAGCTATATGATATAAACCCCATCTTTTTATCCTCGATGGCAACAATACAACACGTGCCTTGCTGCCCCTGCTGTCACTGGGAAAGGACACCGCAAGATCGAACCCAAAGCTAAGCACTTCTCCCATTGCAAGAAAGATCAATCTAGTAGGCCAAACCAAACTGATAATTCGAAGAGACTTGCATAGATAACCAATCATACATCAAATATTTCATAGAAGAATCCAATATTGTTCATACATAAACTTGATCTTAAACCCACAATTCATCAGATCTCGACAAACACACCACAAAAAGAGTTACATCGAATAGATCTCCAAGAAGACCGAGGAGAACTTTGTATTGAGGTCCAAAGAGAGAGAAGAAGCCATCTAGCTAATAACTATAGACCCAAAGGTCTGTGGTAAACTACTCACACATCATCGGAGAGGCTATGGTGTTGATGTAGAAGCCCTCCGTGATCGATTCCCCCTCCGGCGGAGCTCCGAAAAAGGCCCTAAGATGGGATTTCTAGGGTACAGAAGGTTGCGGCGGTGGAAATAGGGTTTCGTGATGCTCCTGGATGTTTTCGGGGTATATGGACATATATAGGAGGAAGAAGTAGGTCGGTGGAGCTACGAGGAGCCCACGAGGGTGGGGGCGCGCTCAGGGTGCAGGGGCGCCTCCCTGCCGCGTGGCCTCCTCGTTTATTTCTTGACGTCTACTCCAAGTCCCCTGGATCATGTTAGTTCCAAAAATAACTCTCCCGAAGGCTTCAGTCTGTTTGGATTCCGTTTGATATTCCTTTTCTGCGAAACACTGAAATAGGCAAAAAACAGCAATTTGCACTGGGCCTTGGGTTAGTAGGTTAGTCCCAAAAATAATATAGAAGTGTATAAATAAGCCCATAAACATCCAAAACAGATAATATAATAGCATGGAACAATGAAAAATTATAGATACATTGGAGACGTATCAAGCATCCCCAAGCTTAATTCCTGCTCGTCCTCGAGTAGGTAAATGATAAAAACAGAATTTTTGATGTGGAATGTTACCTAGCACAATTCTCAATGTAATTTTATTTATTGTGGCATGAATGTTCAGATCCGAAAGATTCAAGACAAAAGTTTAATATTGACATAAAAATAATAATACTTCAAGCATACTAACTAAGAAATTATGTCTTCTCAAAATAACATGGCCAAAGAAAGTTATCCCTACAAAATCATATAGTCTGGCTATGATCTATCTTCACCACACAAAATATTTAAATCATGCACAACCCCGATGACAAACCAAGCAATTGTTTCATACTTTTGATGTCCTCAAACTTTTTCAATCTTCACGCAATACATGAGCATGAGCCATGGACATAGCACTATAGGTGGAATATAATGGTAGTTATGGAGAAGACAAAAAGGAGAAGATAGTCTCACATCAACTAGGTGTATCAAACGGGCTATGGAGATTCCCATCAATAGATATCAATGTGAGTGAGTAGGGATTGCCATGCAACGGATGCACTAGAGCTATAAGTGTATGGAAGCTCAACAAAAGAAACTAAGTGGGTGTGCATCCAACCTGCTTGCTCACAAAGACCTAGGGCATTTTGAGGAAGCCCGTCATTGGAATATACAAGCCAAGTTCTATAATGTAAAATTCCCACTAGTATATGAAAATGATAACATAGGGGACTCTCTATCATGAAGATCATGGTGCTACTTTGAAGCACAAGTGTGGTAAAAGGATAGTAACATTGTCCCTTCTCTCTTTTTCTCTCATTTTTTAGTTGGGCCTTTTCTTTTTTGTTATGGCCTCTTTTTTCTTTCTTTTTTATTTTTCGTCCGAAATCTCATCCCGACTTGTGGGGGAATCATAGTCTCCATCATCCTTTCCTCACATGGGACAATGCTCTAATAATGATGATCATCACACTTTTATTTACTTACAACTCAAGAATTACAACTCGATACTTAGAACAAAATATGACTCTATGTGAATGCCTCCGGCGGTGTACGGAGATGTGCAATGACTCATGAGTGACATGTACGAAAGAATTTTGAACAGTGGCTTTGCCACAAATACGATGTCAACTACATGATCATGCAAAGCAATATGACAATGATGAAGCATGTCATAATAAACGGAACGATGGAAAGTTGCATGGCAATATATCTCGGAATGGCTATGGAAATGCCATAATGGGTAGTTATGGTGGCTGTTTTGAGGAAGGTATATGGTGGGTTTATGGTACCGGCGAAAGTTGCACGGTACTAGAGAGGCTAGCAATGGTGGATGGGTGAGAATGCGTATAATCCATGGATTCAACATTAGTCATAAAGAACTAACATACTTATTGCAAAAATTTATTAGTTATCGAAACAAAATACTATGCGCATGCTCCTAGGGGGATAGATTGGTAGGAAAAGACCATCGCTCGTCCCCGACCACCACTCATAAGGAAGACAATCAATAAATAAATCATGCTCCGACTTCATCACATAACAGTTCACCATACGTGCATGCTACGAGAATCACAAACTTTAGAACATGTATTTATCAAATTCACAACTACTCAACTAGCATGACTCTAATATCACCATCTTCATATCTCAAAGCAATCATCAAGTATCAAACTTCTCATAGTATTCAATGCACTTTTTATGATAGTTTTTATTATACCCATCTTGGATGTCTATCATATTAGGACTAGTTTCATAACCAAAGAAAATTACCATGATGTTATAAAAGACTCTCAAAATAATATAAGTGAATCATTAGTGATCAATAATATCTATAAAATAAAACCACCACCATGCTCTAAAAGATATAAGTTAAGCCCTAGAGCAAAATTATCTAGCTCAAAAGATATAAGTGAAGCACATAGAGTATTCTAATAAATTCCAATTCATGTGTGTCTCTACAAAAGGTGTGTAAAGCAAGGATGATTGTGGCAAAATAAAAAGAAAAGACTCAAATCATACTAGATGCTCCAAGAAAAACACATATCATGTGGTGAATAAAAATATAGCCTCAAGTAAAGTTACCGATAGAAGAAGACAAAATAGGGGATGCCTTCCGGGGCATCCCCAAGCTTAGGCTTTTGGTTGTCCTTGAATTTTACCTCGGGGTGCCTTGGGAGTCCCCAAGCTTAGGCTCTTGCCATTCCTTATTCCATAATCCATCAAATGTTCACCCAAAACTTGAAAACTTCACAACACAAAACTCAATAGAAAATCTCATGAGCTCCGTTAGTAAAAGAAAACAAACCAGCACTTAAGTTACTGTAATTAACTCATTATTTATTTATATTGGTGTTAAACCTACTGTATTCCAACTTCTATATGGTTCATACCCTCCAATACTAGGCATAGATTCATCAAAATAAGGAAACAACACACGAAAAACAGAATCTGTCAAAAACAAAACAGTATGTAGTAATCTGTAGGTTCCGAATACTTCTGTAACCCCAAAAATTCTGAAATAAATTTCTGGACGTGAGGAATTTACCTATTAATCATCTGCAAAAATAATCAACCTGATCACACTCTCCAGTAAAAAATTGCAGCAAATCTCATGAGCGCTAAAGTTTCTGTTTTTTACAGCATGATCGCAAAGACTTTCCCCAAGTCTTCACAAAGGTTCTACTTGGCAAAAAAACTAATTAAAAGCATAAAACCACATCTAAACAGAGGATAGATTAATTATTTATTACTAAACAAAACCAAAAAAGCAAGAAACAAAAATAAAATTGGGTTGCCTCCCAACAAGCGCTATCGTTTAACGCCCCTAGCTAGGCATAAAAGCAAAAATAGATCTAGGTATTATCATCTTTGGTATGCAATTCTTCAACAGAGCACTTATAACCCTTGGGAGTTTTCTTTTTATTAATGATCAAACTCCTAGGCAATTTCCTTACTAGAAGTTTCACCTTTATTTTTAGCAAAAGGTTCCTTAATGATATTGAAGAAGTTGGGATGAACACTTATAGATTTGAGATCCGCAATTTCCTTACTAGTAGTTTCACCTTTATTTTTAGGAACATACATAAATTTGGCAACCTTGGTAGTAGGAGGATTTGGAGTATTTTTAACGGATGAAAAGGCAGGTCCTAAATTAGTAATAATATCCTCAAGATTACCAATTCTTGTGGAATCTAGATCTATTCTTTCGTTAACTATAGGTTCTTTTTCTTTAAAAAATTCAGAGTAGCTCCTACCTTAGATACATATTGAGTGATTTGGTTGTCGATCTTTTTATCCAAATTTTCAATCAACTCCACATAGGCAACTTTATTTTCTATAATTTCAAGCCTTTGCATCACATGTTCCAAAGTTAATATAGTTCCATTAACCAAGAGAGGTGGTGGGCCAAACAAATCTAACATAGCATTATAAGAATCAAAAGTATGTCTACCCAAGAAATTCCCTCCGGTAATGGTATCAAGAATATATCTGTTCCAAGGAGTGATGCCTACATAAAAATTGCGAAGAAGAAGGGAAGTGGGTAGCTTCCTAGTAGATCTATTCTGAGCGTTGCAAATTCTATACCAAGCATCTTTTAAATTTTCTCCCTCCCTTTGTTTAAAATTGAGAACTTCATGCTCGGGAGTACTAACAATGATAGGAGAATTAGCCATAACGACACATGACGACACAAGAAGCAAGCAAAAAGAGGCGAACGGTAAAGAGGGCAAATAAAACGGCAAGGGTGAAGTGGGGGAGAGGAAAACGAGAGGCAAATGGCAAATAATGTAATGCGAGGGATAAGAGTTTATGATAGGTACGTGGTATGTCTTGACTTGTGCGTAGATCTCCCCGGCAACGGCGCCAGAAATCCTTCTTGCTACCTCTTGAGCACTGCGTTGGTTTTCCCTTGAAGAGGAAAGGGTGATGCAGCAAAGTAGCAAAAGTATTTCCCTCAGTTTTTGAGAACCAAGGTATCAATCCAGTAGGAGACTACACGCAAGTCCCTCGTACCTGCACAAACAAATAAGAACCTAGCAACCAACGCGATAAAGGGGTTGGCAATCCCTTCACGGTCACTTACGAGAGTGAGATCTGATAGAGATAATAAGATAAATAAATAATTTTGATATTTTTATGATATAGATTGGAAGTAAAGATTGCGAAATAAAATAGATTGGAAACTTATATGATAAAAGATAGACCCGGGGGCCATAGGTTTCACTAGTGGCTTCTCTCAAGATGGCATAAGTATTACGGTGGGTGAACGAATTACTGTCGAGCAATTGACAGAGAAGTGCATAATTATGAGAATATCTAGGCATGATCATGTATATAGGCACTACAAGAAATATGTCAACTTATGACCACCACTATTGGTCACTGAATGGTCACAAATTTCCATTTATGACCTTTTTGTGACCAAAAACATAAGGTCAAAAGCTGGGTGTCGTAAACTGACTATAGCGACCTTTAACAAAAGGTCGTTGATCCTATGACCTTCTGTTTTGGTCGCTAGCTCTCTCCCCAGGCCATGTCGGATCCGAGGTGGCAAAATTGCGACGAATTGAAAAGGTTGTTGGTTAAAATCAGCCCGGTCCAATTGGGGGTTTTACATGGGCCGAGCCCATTAATTCAGCCCATTTTATGTTTTTTCAGTTAATTTTCGCTAGCTACATGGGCCTAGCCCAACATGGCGTTTTTTGTTTTCTAAGCCTTTTCCATTTTCTGGGCCTCAGCCTTTTTGCGGTCCATTTTCTATTTTTGAGACTTTTTTTGTTCCATCTTTGTCCAGCATTGTTTGGGCCAAAGCCTCTTCCAACCCATCAATATTTTCAGCCCGCTAATTCATAGGACTAGACAACAGAGAAATATACGAGTTTTTTTTATTTTGCTATCAAAGCAATATTTGTTTCATCGTACAATCATATATCATATGTACATCTTCATCAGATTATCTATACATAAGCAATAGCAACTAAAAGAATGCCATCTATATCAAACGACAGCGAAGCAACAAAGAAGATATACTGCCATCACAACTCCAACAGACAACTAATGTACACTACCTACGAGAAGGCCAAACAGAAAAGGAATCGCTGAAAAGATGATCACTAGCTTAGATATTCAGAGACCACTGCCATGTTGTCAATTGGATTTGGTTGCAACCCTTCCAGTTTGCTAAGAGCATCTTTCCAGCAGCATATCTTCTCATAACCTAAAAAGAGAACATAAACCAGCATAAGAATTTGAAACTTCTTGTCCTACCAAAACATTAGTACTTGTTTAAAACAAAGGATTATCAGCAAAAGTTATTTCCAGCAGCATATCTTCTCATAACCTAAAAAGAGAACATAAACCAGCATAAGAATTTGAAACTTCTTGTCCTACCAAAACATTAGTACTTGTTTAAAACAAAGTAGTAGTTTTAGCACACTAGTACATGTGACATGAAGTTTGGCTAAATTGCAGAGATAAGTCCCACTATAACAGCAAGTCCTACTATAAAAGTTTCAACTAATGCTACTACTGATGCATGATAATATGTGTGTCAAATAGTTACTGCAATATTTAAATAATCTCTGGCAAGTTTCATCTAATGTTTCATTTAGATTTAGTTAATGGAAAAGACTCATCTCTGGAGTAGTTTAATTGAAAAGAATCTACAGAATACTCCAGTAATTAGAGTACACAGCTGAGATGCTGGAAACAACATTGCACAGGCAGGACAAACTACTCCATCTCAGACCGATCCTTGGACTTTGCTTGAATGGAGGACTTGACACAGTTACTGTCCAGTATCCTGCCATATAATCTCTTGCGGTCATTTATGTATCGAGTCTGAAAGATATATAATTTTTGTGAGCAGTCAGCACAACAAAATCAACCAGAAACAATACAAGATGACTTTGATTTAGACATTTCAAACCATGCATGTTCAGAACATAAATTAGTACTAGTTCTCTATATATGGTGTTCATTTATTTCAGCATCATATATATGGACTTCGAATGTAAACAAGCAGCCAGATTTAATTTCATGCCAAAATTTCTAGATAAGGCACAGATTAGGTGATGGTTTAAACTGTAGCACCAAACTGTAAAAACAAGCAAAGATTAGAGGATGGTTTCAAAAACTGCATATATATTCATCTACATTACTTCTTCAGTATAGTATAGTACATAGCATGGATGGGTTTGAGTTCAAATGTTTGCTTGCACGTTTACTACCCATATACTTAGGCACATGGAAAATCAACTACAAGCGGGAACACGATGAGTCAAAACAAGCTAGTAAGACACTAGCAGTAGAGCAACCATAATGTGAAGCAAACAGAGGAATCACAAGGTAATTCTACTAATTTCATTGAAAGAATAGTGGCAATTTTAGGCAGTGTGCTAGATGAGGTACAAACTGAATACTAGTACAGATTAAAGCAGGTTGAATGTTGAGCGGCACATATAATATGATGGTAAGAAAATGATGGCATCAAACAGATTGACAACAAGAATTTCTCATCTTGGGCATGGAGAGCTCTGTATAATTGACAGATCCTCAAAGCAATTTTCATTACGTCAGGATTACATCAGTTACAGCTTACAGCTTACAGGTTACAGTACTAACATGTCCTGGGCGTCAACACATCCACTCTCAACACAGAGAAACACTTGAGCATTGGGATTAGTTTGTTCATGTGGGTTGCGATTGGTGCGGCAGTGCCGGTTGAACCCCTGGGTTCAGAACATTTCAGTTTGTACGGCATCAAACCAAACCACCCCAGTCCAGTTCGATTTTCTGTTCAACATAGACCAATCCAGTCTGTTCCTATTAAGCGCCCATTTGAACCCATACGTACCAAACTAGCCCAAAGCAACAACAGAACCAAATAAACCAAACTAACCCGCCTGATTCCCATGTTGAATGGATAGCAAGCAAGCACACACTCTATTTTGATAGTACAAAGCTGTGCAAGCAAGCACACACTATAACATGGACAACAAGTTCAGAGATTCAGTGTATAAGCGGAAACCGGGAAGCAATGATTCTCCAAGAACTCACCCACGAGGCCAGGATCGACACTGGAACCAGGGACAACCAGTGCTGGAGGAGATGAGGGCGTCGGCTGTCACCTGTCAGGACTGGAGGCGGGAGCAGTGGCGTACGTGCTCTAATGGCAAGGGACTGGAGACGGGAGCAGCGGTGCCCTAGTCTGAGTCGGAGAAGATGATGCCGACGTCCGTGATCCAAGCCCAGTGCTCCCGGCCGCCTCCCGCGGGAGGAGGCCACCCCGCCCGCCCGCCCGCCGGGAGGAGGTGAACTCCGGCGCATGCTCCCGCCCCTCACCATAGCCGGAGACCAGGAACACGGTGAACACATATCTACAAGAAGGAGCATGAGACGAGGTGAGGTGAGGAGATGCTGCACGAAGAAGGAGGGGAGGGGCTTACCGGTGCTAGATCCGGCCACCTCTGGCCTCGCCGTCGTCGCATGTGGC
>NC_041390.1:214758002-214772853 GCF_002162155.2 Triticum dicoccoides | reverse complement strand
GACTGGAGGCGGGAGCAGTGGCGTACGTGCTCTAATGGCAAGGGACTGGAGACGGGAGCAGCGGTGCCCTAGTCTGAGTCGGAGAAGATGATGCCGACGTCCGTGATCCAAGCCCAGTGCTCCCGGCCGCCTCCCGCGGGAGGAGGCCACCCCGCCCGCCCGCCCGCCGGGAGGAGGGGAACTCCGGCGCATGCTCCCGCCCCTCACCATAGCCGGAGACCAGGAACACGGTGAACACATATCTACAAGAAGGAGCATGAGACGAGGTGAGGTGAGGAGATGCTGCACGAAGAAGGAGGGGAGGGGCTTACCGGTGCTAGATCCGGCCACCTCTGGCCTCGCCGTCGTCGCATGTGGCAGATCCCGACGAAGTTAAAGTGGCGGCCGGAACCCTAGCCACGGGTGATGTTGCGGGCTTGCACTAGAGGGTGCGAGACACAGATCTGATGGGAGGGGGGAAGAGCTCCGTGAGGGGAGCCCGGGGTGTGCTGCGCGCCTGCGAGAGCTGCCTCAACTCGCCGGAATCGAGTGGAGCAGAGGAGTCGCGGGAGGGAGAGAGAGAGGGCTCGCGGGGGAGAAGGGCTCGCGGTGAGGGAAGGGGATGGGAGATAGGAGGAGGGCATGGGGAAGGCCATGGACGGCGGGGAGCTTGGCCAGAGGGAGGTGGAGGCGGTGATCTAGAAAGGAGGAGGTGGCGGCTAAGATCTGGAAGGGAGGAGGAGTGGTGTGCGGGCGGATCTGGAAGGGGAGAGGAGGAGAAGAGAGCGAGGGAAAGAAAGGAGGCGGGGGGTTGATGTAAAATTACAACAGGGCAGAGGTAGGGTTTCGGGGATGGTGTGGAAGGGCTGATGACTGCCGTTGGATCCACGATCATCCGACGGTATTCGATGCATGATCCGCGTGATGCGTCCACGGACCAATCAGAATACAATACGACGTTATGACCATATAAATTGGTCAAAAAATTCATTCTCTACTTTTCGAGTGCGTAAATTGAGTTTTTTTAAAATGACCTACCATATATTTGTTGCAAAACAGGACCAGATCATTTTTATAATATATTAGGCCATATTTAATGTTCAATTGACAAAATGATTGGTTGTCAAAAGTTTTCATTTTCTTTGGACGAAAAAACCATTTTTAATTTTCCAAGTGCCCGAAAGGAGGTTTTTTTGTGAAGGAACTACCAAATAATTGTTGCAAAATTGGACCAAATCAATTTTCTAAAATACTAGGACATATTTAATGCACAATTGACAAAATGGTTGGGTGTAAAAAGTTTTGATCCACCTCTCGTGAAAAAGACAAATTTGCGCCGATTCAGCTGGAAGCGGGTCAAATTTGAACTGCAGCTGCCTCATAGTTTGCTATTTATTTTTTACAAAAATAATTTCTAGGTACATAAGTAAATATTTAATGAGAGAAACACCAAAAGTTTTCCAAGATTCAACCACTAGCTAGGAACGGTCAAGCCCGCCGTTTTGACCGCATTTTGAAACGGGCATAAAAAATTCAAAAAAAATCAAAAAATTGGGAAACCTTCGCATTGTGTCATTATATGTGGCCAAGTTCCCAAGAAAAATAACAAACTTGTAATACGGCAATTATTTTAAAAAATTATTCTCAGAAATGAGCTATCATCTTTGAAGATTCATGGCTTTCAAGCCAAATGATCAATCTTATGGCCACATTCGTGGCATAGTTTGTTCAAATGATCTCATATTGTGCACAAGGGTGCATATTGGAATGGCAAACAATGTTGCCTAAGGAAGTTTTCATTTTCTTTGGACGAAAAAACCATTTTTCATTTTCCGAGTGCCCGAAAGGAGGTTTTTTTGTGAAGGAACTACCAAATAATTGTTGCAAAATTGGACCAAATCAATTTTCTAAAATACTAGGACATATTTAATGCACAATTGACAAAATGGTTGGGTGTAAAAAGTTTTGATCCACCTCTCGTGAAAAAGACAAATTTCCACTGATTCAGGTAGAAGCGGGTCAAATTTGAACTGCAGGTGCCTCATAGTTCGCTATTTACTTTTTCCAAAAATCATTTCTAGGTACATAAGTACCTATTTAATCAGAGAAACACCAAAAGTTTTCCAAGATTCAACCACTAGCTAGGAACGGTCAAGCCCGCCGTTTTGACCGCATTTTGAAACGGGCATAAAAAATTCAAAAAAATCAAAAAATTGGGAAACCTTCGCATTGTGTCATTATATGTGGCCAAGTTCCCAATAAAAATAACAAACTTGTAATACGGCAATTATTTTAAAAAAGTGTTCTCGGAAATGAGCTATCATCTCTGAAGATTCATGGCTTTCAAGCCAAATGATCAATCTTATGGCCACATTCGTGGCATAGTTTGTTCAAATGATCTCATATTGTGCACAAGGGTGCATATTGGAATGGCAAACAATGTTGCCTAAGGAAGTTTTCATTTTCTTTGGACGAAAAAACCATTTTTCATTTTCCGAGTGCCCGAAAGGAGGTTTTTTTGTGAAGGAACTACCAAATAATTGTTGCAAAATTGGACCAAATCAATTTTCTAAAATACTAGGGCATATTTAATGCACAATTGACAAAATGGTTGGGTGTAAAAAGTTTTGATCCACCTCTCGTGAAAAAGACAAATTTCCGCCGATTTAGCTGGAAGCGGGTCAAATTTGAACTGCAGCTGCCTCATAGTTTGCTATTTATTTTTTCCAAAAATCATTTCTAGGTACATAAGTACCTATTTAATCAGAGAAACACCAAAAGTTTTCCAAGATTCAACCACTAGCTAGGAACGGTCAAGCCCGCCGTTTTGACCGCATTTTGGAACGGGCATAAAAAATTCAAAAAAATCAAAAAATTGGGAAACCTTCGCATTGTGTCATTATATGTGGCCAAGTTCCCAAGAAAAATAACAAACTTGTAATACGGCAATTATTTTAAAAAAGTGTTCTCAGAAATGAGCTATCATCTCTGAAGATTCATGGCTTTCAAGCCAAATGATCAATCTTATGGCCACATTCGTGGCATAGTTTGTTCAAATGATCTCATATTGTGCACGAGGGTGCATATTGGAATGGCAAACAATGTTGCCTAAGGAAGTTTCCATTTTCTTTGGACGAAAAAACCATTTTTCATTTTCCGAGTGCTCGAAAGGAGGTTTTTTTGTGAAGGAACTGCCAAATAATTGTTGCAAATTGGACCAAATCGATTTTCTAAAATACTAGGACATATTTAATGCACAATTGACAAAATGGTTGGGTGTAAAAAGTTTTGATCCACCTCTCGTGAAAAAGACAAATTTCCGCTGATTCGGTTGGAAGCGGGTCAAATTTGAACTGCAGCTGCCTCATAGTTCGCTATTTATTTTTTACAAAAATCATTTCAAGGTACATGATTATCTATTTAATCAGAGAAACACCAAAAGTTTTCCAAGATTCAACCACTAGTTAGGAATGGTCAAGCCCGCCGTTTTGACCGCATTTTGAAACGGGCATAAAAAATTCAAAAAAAACAAAAAATTGGGAAACCTTCGCATTGTGTCATTTTATGTGGCCAAGTTCCCAAGAAAAATAACAAACTTGTAATACGGTAATTATTTTAAAAAAATGTTCTCAGAAATGAGCTATCATCTCTGAAGATTCATGGCTTTCAAGCCAAATGATCAATCTTATGGCCACATTCGTGGCAGAGTTTGTTCAAATGATCTCATATTGTGCACAAGGGTGCATATTGGAATGTCAAACAATGTTGCCTAAGGAAGTTTTCATTTTCTTTGGATGAAAAACCGTTTTTCATTTTCCGAGTGCCCGAAAGGAGGGTTTTTTGTGAAGGAACTACCAAATAATTGTTGCATAATTGGACCAAATCAATTTTCTAAAATACTAGGACATATTTAATGCACAATTGACAAAATGGTTGGGTGTAAAAAGTTTTGATCCACCTCTCGTGAAAAAGACAAATTTCCGCCGATTCAGTTGGAAGCGGGTCAAATTTGAACTGCAGCTGCCTCATAGTTTGCTATTTATTTTTTCCAAAAATCATTTCTAGGTACATAAGTACCTATTTAATCATAAATACATGGTTTGGTGGCGATACGTCGAGGTTTGGGCGGTGGCCGAGGGCCCCATCTCTAGAGCGCGTAAACTCGCATGCCCGCCGCGTGGTCACCACGTGACCGTGGCGTTGCCATGTGTTCTGGGTGGCCTAGACATGTCTAGTGGGTTGGGCACTCCCCAGGATGGTGCTAGGAAGAAAATTACAACATAAGATTCTCACGAGGAGACCGATCGATTCTCAAACATGAATTAGCAGCCAAGTGTTTGATTAGCGGTACGGGAAATGCAAATGGCCAATGGGCGTGAGTTTTGGCTGAGGATGATCATCTACTAAGGAGAATGTCTTCACAAATTTTGAGCTCAAAAGGAGGATCCTAGGTGGTACTTGCTTTGCAAAGTACCACGCTGGACAAAAATATGAATGTTGAAGCTGGGCTCAAAATAATGAATGGAGTGAGCTGAAATTTTGTGAAGGATGGTTATTTGGGCATAGGAAAGCATTGTAGAAAATTGATACCATTTGGACATGACAAAGTAGTACTTCCTTCACAATGCTCTTCTATGGACAGAAACTTGGGAAAACTAGTGAGAGAGATTGGATGAATGAAATGAGCTCAAAATTGGTGTAGGTAAGTTACTTAGGTATGGTCATGCGCTGGTAAATTTTCAGATCATTTGGGTAAGCCTAGCTAGTACTTACTTCACAAAGCTTCTCTCGAGGTAGAAACTTTGGAAATTTCCCGAGAAATATTTACTAGGAAAATTGAGCTAAATATTATCATGTGGCAATGATTTGGGTATGGAAGAGTGCCCGAAAAGTTTGAGGGTAATAGGAGGGGTCTATATAACACTTGCTTTGCAACGTGCCAATTTGGCCATAAAATATAAATTGAACCTGGGCTGACTGAGCTGCAATTTGGAGGAGGGTGATAATTTGGACATACGAAGGAACTATATAAATTTCATGTCATTTAGAGATATAGAAAAGGTACTTCCTTCACAATGCTTCTAGGTGGACAAAAACTTTGGAAATTTGCCGAAGAAGATTTGCTAGGCAAATGGAGCTGAATTTTGTCATGCGGTAATGATTTGGATAGGAAAGAGTGCCCAAAAATTCCGAGGGCAATCAAGAATATATAAATAGCACTTCCTTCATAAAGTGTTGTTGTGAACAGAATAGGAAAATGAATATTGTTGAATTAGTTTTGAACTAGGCAAGGAAGGATTTTTATATATTTGATGAAGATATGCCCCAAAGAATTTATGAGATTTTTTTGGGAATTTTGGGAATGATAGAAATATAGGTTGCTTCACAACCTAGGGCAAAAACTGCCACATGGACATGACACATAGGCAAAACTGATGAGATGGCGCCTAGTCATCACAACCCACCACAATCTACAAGGCTATAACCATCTATATTGGTCATTAACAACTAGAAATAAGGCAGCGGACTAGCACTGTTTGCTTTGTGACCATTTCGTGTAAGGAAATTACGACCTTTCTGACCAAAATGGTCGCAATGGTTTAGGGTTTGGAGCCCCCTGAACAGCTTTTGACCAATTGGTCTAAAATGGTGTCGGTGTACTAGAGTAGGGGTACCCTAGTACCCCGAACTTGTGCACGGGCAGTCGCAGCATCCCGCGGCAAGGCTTGCCGGGTGACCGCCAAGACCCTCCGTGGTTCCCTTGAAGACCATTCAAGAACAAAGTACTCAAACCAAGACCCCGGCAAGAGGAGCTTGCCGGGAAGGCCAATCAAGGCCGCGGCAAGAGGAGCTTGCCGGGAAGGCCAACCAAGGCCCCGGCAAGAGGATCTTGCTGGGAAGAGACAAGACCCCGGCAAGAGGAGCTTGCCGGGAAGACCACTCAAGGCATATCAAGAAAGCTTGCCGCGACGCGCCCTGTGTCCCGGCAAGATCCGGCGAGCGACAAGCTTCCGGACGCGACAAGACGATGATCGCGGCAAGGAGCTTGCCGCGGGGAACCCCCTACTTCGTGCCCGCGCTCCAGCACACCTGCTAACGTGTCGCTCTAGGACTCTCCCAAGCACACGTGGCAGGAGGCCGTGCAGCTAGGGGTACGTGGTGGCAAGCGGAGATGAAGAGAAGGCCATCGTGGCAAACGGTGGCGCTCCTAACGGTCACCTTTTGCACTGTTTAGGAGACTCAGACAGGCATTTAATGCCCTTGTCCCCTGCCGTCAGAGTTAGGTAGGGTGCACTGTATCCACAGTAGCGGTAGCTGCACCTACCGCATCCTTTTCCATTTTTACCCTTCTTGTCTACGTTGCCCCCTATCGGTGACCCCTTGAGAGTATAAAAGGAGGCCCAGGCGCAACGTAGGAAGGGTTCAGCTAGTTCGGCCAGTTCGGCTCATTCAACACCAGGAACACTCTCACGCTCAGTCTGGCAGCGTCCGTCGCTCCTGAGCAAGAATTCAATACACACAAACAAGCAGCAGTAGGGTTTTACGCATCCGTGCGGCCCGAAGCTGGGTAAAAACCGCTCGCGTGTCCCGCCTCGATCCGCTCTTTGTGCGACCTCCGCCCCCCGCTGAACCGAAAGGGGCCCTGTCCCCATAGGTGTTGGTGGAATCAGCATCCCCGACATGTCTGGCGCGCCAGGTAGGGGGGCGTCGAGATTGTGTGAATCCGATCCGGCGTGCACGCAAGCTAAATCTTCATCGTCATGGCTCCTAAGGAGCGGGCGAGCAAAAGAATGACGCCAGTGCGGCAACAGAAAAGCTAAGTCGTGCGAAACTTTAGATATTTCCTTTCTATATAAGGTTATCTGCCTCGGAGATCTTGTTCTTTGTACGGAAAACCTGTGCGCGGAGGAATCAACTTGTAGCTAGTTGCGCCCTTACTTTGTTTCGAGTCCGCTCAACAACTTAAGTGAGCTGCTAGCGCCCTTACTTTGCTTCGAGTCCGCTCAGCAACTTAAGTGAGCCGCTAGCGCCCTTACTTTGTTTCGAGTCCGCTCAACAACTTAAGCGAGCTGCAACTAGTTGTGGCAAGATTGCTTGTCGGTAGCGACCCCGCCAGCAGGCTGTTGAAGTTCCGCACTCGGCACTCGCGGCAAGGGTGCCTGCACCGGCAAGTTTCCCTAGAAAGCATAGGGTGGACGTACAAAGAGAGGTTGAACAGGAAGATAGCATGCGCTATTTATTTGAGATTTCTGCATAGACCTGTATGCCGAGGAGCCTTCTCGGGGCTAGTTGCGCCCCATGTTGCCTCGAGTCCGCTCGGCAACTTGTGCGGTTGCGCTAGAACCAAGAAGGTAAACCTTTCCGGGAGGCGATGTTCCCAAATAGCCGCTAAGGGCCCGTTCCCTCAAGCGCTACTGGCTGGATCGTACGCACCAGAAAGCATTCCAGCAGGCATAGGGAATATGCGGCAAAAGTCAGAATTTGCAAGCGAGTTAAGTGCACTTCAGATGCTAATCACTTGTCATGTTTAAATGCAGTTATGGCCCGGGGGCTGGCAACGCCCCTAGGGCCAATCTTTCCGGCAACAATCTTGCCGGGAGCCGGCGTCAAGAACGACGAAGTTCTTCGCCATAAGCCTTTCCGGCAACGATCTTGCCAGGAGCCGGCGTCAAGAACGACGAAGTTCTTCGCCATAAGCCTTTCCGGCAACGATCTTGCCAGGAGCCGGCGTCAAGAACGACGAAGTTCTTCGCCATAAGCCTTTCCGGCAACGATCTTGCCGGGAGCCGGCGTCAAGAACGACGAAGTTCTTCGCCATAAGCCTTTCCGGCAACGATCTTGCCGGGAGCCCGCGTCAAGAACGACGAAGTTCTTCGCCATAAGCCTTTCCGAGAACGATCTTGCCGGGAGCCGGTGTCAAGAACGACGAAGTTCTTCGCCATAAGCCTTTCCGGCAACAATCTTGCCGGGAGCCGGTGTCAAGAACGACGAAGTTCTTCGCCATAAGCCTTTCCGGCAACGATCTTGCCGGGAGCCGGCGTCAAGAACGACGAAGTTCTTCGCCATAAGCCTTTCTGGCAACGATCTTGCCGGGAGCCGGCGTCAAGAACGACGACGTTCTTCGCCATAAGCCTTCCTGGCAACAAGCTTGCCGGAAGCCGGCATCGAGAATGTCAAAGTTCTCTGCCGAAGATAAAAGCCTTCCTGGCAACAAGCTTGCCGGAAGCCGGCATCGAGAATGTCAAAATTCTCTGCCGAAGATAAAAGCCTTCCTGGCAACAAGCTTGCCGGAAGCCGACATCGAGAACGTCAAAGTTCTCTGCCGAAGATAAAAGCCTTCCTGGCAACAAGCTTGCCGGAAGCCGGCATCGAGAACGTCAAAGTTCTCTGCCGAAGATAAAAGCCTTCCTGGCAACAAGCTTGCCGGAAGCCGGCATCGAGAACGTCAAAGTTCTCTACCGAAGATAAAAGCCTTCCTGGCAACAAGCTTGCCGGAAGCCGGCATCGAGAACGTCAAAGTTCTCTGCCGAAGATGAAAGCCTTCCTGGCAATAAGCTTGCCGGAAGCCGGCGTCGAGGACGTCAAAGTTCTCTGCTGGAAGATAAAAGCCTTCCCGGCAAGCCAGTATCGCTGGGGGCTGCGAGTGCCAAGAATCGTCCGCGGCAAACCAGAGTTGCCGGGGGCTGCAATATTAGATAAGTCTTTCATCCCTCATCATGCATCCTCTTATGGACTGGGGAATGCGAAACCACGTTTCTTCCCAAAAACTGTCGTGCTCCCTCAACCCTAGGCCCTGGGGCTCATTCTCGGGGCCAAGTTTGGTCGTAGTCGCGGCAGCAACGGGATGAAACGAGGAGACCGCACCCACCCCGTTCCTGCCTCCGTCAAAGGCGTGAGAAAGGTTGAGCGACGTGGGAAGGCGGCAGGGCCTGTTGCTGGGAGATGAAATGTCTGTCCGAAGGATACCAAGGATCTGCTCCTTGCGTGGGTTTAACTCGCGAGACAAATAACCCGGCAAGCATCCCCTTTTCATTAAAAAACATCCCACTCAGGTACAGTCCATAGAGGATGAAAAACATGAAAGAAAGGATTACAAATTTTTAGATACAGCTAAGGCCCGAAGGCTTACAAATTAAAAAGATAAGACGCCCGTAATCCCTTTCCTGTCCCTCTCTTCAGGAGGCAGGTCAAGGAGGCGAAAAGGGCAAAAGGAGCGCCTAGGCGAGCTACGGGTGCCAGAAGACACCAAGGGAACATCCCGGGGACCGTCCGAAGTCTGGACGGCGACGGCGGCGCTGGAAGCGGGGCTCGAAGACGGGGCGGCAGGACGTCAGCATGCTGTCGAGGGCACTACGCCCTCGTACTCCGACCTGACGGCCTTGTCGCCAGCCCTCTTCCCCTTCCGCAGCCTCCCTACGCCAGCCGCCCAAGGAGATGACCCCGGGGAGTTCAAGAAGCCGGCGACGCGGATGATGGGGTCGCCGGTGCCGCGCAAAGCGGCGCCCGACGCCTAGTCGGACCCGCCGCTCCGTCGCCCGCTACCCTCATCGTCGCTGTCGCTCCCCTCCTCATCGCTCTCGCTCGAGGAGGAGCCTTCGCTGCCGGAGGAGCTGTCCACGCAGCACTTCGCCCGAGTGCCGAAGCACCCGAAGGCCTTGACGGAGAGGAGATCGCCCTCCATCAAGTTAAAATGGAGGGTAAACCCCTCCGTCAAGCTATGGATGCGGGCGAACGTCTTCCACCCTCGATCAAGATACATCACATTAGCGGCTGGGAATGCAACGCGGACTCGCGTGCCGCTGATCCCACAGCCCCTCATGTGCAGTCTCAGCGTCTCGGGCGGGTCCAACTCCATCGCGCGCGCAAACGGAGCTGGAAGCCGGAGGCGACGACGAGGCGCCCGGCGCAGCCTGACGAAGAACTCGCAAGGGTCGTCCCCTATATGGACCGCCGTGGGGGGAGGAGCCGTCGGCGGAGGTGAAGCTGACGCGCCGCCCCGTCCGCCTCTTCCCCGAGCGCCTCGACCTCGTCCTCGACCTCGCACGTGACCTCGCCCCCTCCCTCTTCCCCTTATGGCTGGCTCTGCCACCACGGGCGCGGAAGATGGAGAGATGCGCTGTCTGGCGGCGACCCTCGCCGCCACCGATGAAGGGCCTGGGTTCCCTTTCTCCATGGCGAATGAGAGAAAGTGGAGCAGAAGCTGAAGAAAGGAGGAGATGAGAGAGTGCGGTTTCCTGTGCTCCCCTCCCTCTCTTTATAAAGGAGCGAGGTGGGGGCTCGGCCGCCCAACTCAGCGAATCAAGGCACGGGAAGAGCAGGGAGTCGGGGCCATCCCGCTGCCGCTGCTCGCGACGGCCCAGTTTCCCACTTCCACCGTCCGCGACCCCAAGCGCATGGGAGCCGCGTGGCGGAGATGCAGAACCAAGGCGACGGGTGAGGCGGCCTCGCTCCGCCCCGTGATCGCGAGGAGTGGGCGTCCCGAAAACCGCGCACCGGCCCCGTCCAGTAAATGCACCACGCCCCCACGCCTACCTCCGTTTAGGGAGGAGGGCGTGAACCGTCCCCATCATCGTGGCCTGACGCATGGTCGAGGGGCTTAGCCCCGCGCACGCCGCCCGCGTCACCCACGACGCCGCGTTTGATGCGTGCCGTTCTGGGCGTGCGCGGTGGGAGCGGACAGATATGCGGCGTGACCTAGGCCGCGCGTGCCCGTGCATTGTTTTGGGCCTGGCCCAACAGCGCTCGGCATCGTGTATGGCCCAGGCCCGGGGGCTCCTGTCGGTGTACTAGAGTAGGGGTACCCTAGTACCCCGAACTTGTGCACGGGCAGTCGCAGCATCCCGCGGCAAGGCTTGCCGGGTGACCGCCAAGACCCTCCGTGGTTCCGTTGAAGACCATTCAAGAACAAAGTACTCAAACCAGAGACAAGACCCCGGCAAGAGGAGCTTGTCGGGAAGGCCACTCAAGGCATATCAAGAAAGCTTGCCGCGACGCGCCCTGCGTCCCGGCAAGATCCGGCGAGCGACAAGCTTCCGGACGCGACAAGACGACGACCGCGGCAAGGAGCTTGCCGCGGGGAACCCCCTACTTCGTGCCCGCGCTCCAGCACACCTGCTAACGTGTCGCTCTAGGACTCTCCCAAGCACACGTGGCAGGAGGCCGTGCAGCTAGGGGTACGTGGTGGCAAGCGGAGATGAAGAGAAGGCCATCGTGGCAAACGGTGGCGCTCCTAACGGTCACCTTTTGCACTGTTTAGGAGACTCAGACGGGCATTTAATGCCCTTGTCCCCTGCCATCAGAGTTAGGTAGGGTGCACTGTATCCACAGTAGCGGTAGCTGCACCTACCGCATCCTTTTCCATTTTTACCCTTCTTGTCTACGTTGCCCCCTGTCGGTGACCCCTTGAGAGTATAAAAGGAGGCCCAGGCGCAACGTAGGAAGGGTTCAGCTAGTTCGGCCAGTTCGGCTCATTCAACACCAGGAACACTCTCACGCTCAGTCTGGCAGCGTCCGTCGCTCCTGAGCATGAATTCAATACACACAAACAAGCAGCAGTAGGGTTTTACACATCCGTGCGGCCCGAAGCTGGGTAAAAACCGCTCGCGTGTCCCGCCTCGATCCGCTCTTTGTGCGACCTCCGCCCCCCGCCAAACCGAAAGGGGCCCTGTCCCCATAGGTGTTGGTGGAATCAGCATCCCCGACAAATGGTCATAAATTTATGACCAATTCTTCGAGGGTCACTGACAGAAGGTCATAAGTTGACATATTTCTTGTAGTGAGGCATCACGTTCGCGACAAGTAGACCGAAACGATTCTGCATCTACTATTATTACTCCACACATCGACCGCTATCCAGCATGCATCTAGAGTATTAAGTTCATAAGAACAGAGTAACGCATTAGGCAAGATGACATGATGTAGAGGGATAAACTCAAGCAATATGATATAAACCCCATCTTTTTATCCTCAATGGTAACAATACAATACGTGCCTTGCTGCCCCTGCTGTCACTGGGAAAGGACACCGCAAGATTGAACCCAAAGCTAAGCACTTCTCCCATTGCAAGAAAGATCAATCTAGTAGGCCAAACCAAACTGATAATTCGAAGAGACTTGCATAGATAACCATTCATACATAAAAGATTTCGGAGAAGAATCAAATATTGTTCATCGATAAACTTGATCATAAACCCACAATTCATCGGATCTCGACAAACACACCCAAAAAGAGTTAAATCGAATAGATCTCCATGAAGATCGAGGAGAACTTTGTATTGAGATCCAAAGAGAGAGAAGAAGCCATGTAGCTAATAACTATGGACCCAAAGGTCTGTGGTAAACTACTCACACATCATCGGAGAGGCTATGGTGTTCATGTAGAAGCCCTCTGTGATCGATTCCCCCTCCGGTGGAGCTCCGAAAAAGGCCCCAAGATGGGATCTCTTGGGTACAGAAGGTTGCGGTGGTGGAAATAGGGTTTCGTGGTGCTCCTCGATGTTTTCGGGGTATATGGACATATATAGGAGGATAAAGTAGGTCTGTGGAGCTACGAGGGGCCCACGAGAGTGGGGGAGCGCCCAGGGGCAAGCGTGCCTCCCTGCCTCGTGGCCTCCTCGTTGATTTCTTGACGTCTACTCCAAGTCCCTTGGATCACGTTTGTTCCAAAAATAACTCTCCCGAAGGTTTCATTCCGTTTGATATTCCTTTTCTGCGAAACACTGAAATAGGCAAAAAAAACAGCAATTTGCACTGGGCCTTGGGTTAGTAGGATAGTCCCAAAAATAATATAGAAGTGTATAAATAAGCCCATAAACATCCAAAATAAATAATATAATAGCATGGAACAATCAAAAATTATAGGTACATTGGAGACGTATCACCCATCCGGACATGAGGGAAGACCTTCTATCTTGTATCTTCACGGCCCATTTGTTCGGTCCACGTCAGGTAGCCCGGACACCCGAGGACCCCATAATCCAGGACTCCCTCAGTAGCCCCTGAACCAGTCTTCAATGACGATGTGTCTGTCGTGCAGATTGTCTTCGGCATTGCAAGGCGGGTTCCTCCTCCGAATACTTCAAAGTAGTTGATCGTTAGTACTATATCCGGCTCTGTACAACCGTCATACCTTTGAATCATAAGGGTAGAATACACATAAGTTCTATCTTCTGAAGATTTCACTGGTGAGACACAACGTCTGGTCATTTTATTATATCGTACCGCTTTTCAGCCTCCCATTTCGCGTTTCGAGATGCAACCTCCAATGACACGTCTTGTCAAAACAGAGATCGTGCCCACTTATTACGGGATTCTCATCAATACGGGTTTGGGAAACCCAACCGTGTCATTTCACACGACCCATTGGAAATAGGCGAGCTTAAGGCTCGTGGGGGACGCATGATATTCACTGCCTTTATAAGGAGATAAGGTTCCCCCTTTTACCCCACGCCTTGCTCGTCCTCAGTCCATCCGCCCTCAAGCTCCAGCGCTCAAGCTTCGATCCACTTCGTTCCCAGAAAGTACTCCAGCCATGTCCGGATCCGGAGCACAGGGCAAGTGGATGGCCTCCTGTGTCACAGAGAAAAACATCAAGGAACTCCGGGAAGCGGGGTATCTGCCCAAAGAGATCGCCCACCGGCTCTCGGCCAAAAAACAGGTCATCCCCACTCCAAAGCCCGGCGAGAGGGTAGAATTTATCCCTAATTTTCTTCACGGACTCGGGTTTCCCCTTCATCCTTTCGTCCGCGGGCTCATGTTTTACTACGGGCTAGATTTCCATGATCTAGTCCCAAATTCTTTCCTCAACATTTCGGCGTTTATCGTCGTTTGCGAGGCATTCCTCCGTGTTTCCCCCCACTTCGGCTATGGCTCAAGGTCTTCAATGTGAAGCCGAAAGTGGTGGACGACCAGCATGCAGATTACGGTGGCGCTATGGTGAGCAAATTACCCAATGTCACTTGGCCCAAGGGCACCTTTGTGGAGACTGTGAAGGGATGGGAGCAGGGGTGGTTCTATGTCACAGAGCCCCGTGACTCCACATGGGTTGCTCCTACGGAGTTCAAGTCCGGGCCCCCAATGCGGTTGACATCCTGGCTCAACAAGGGCCTGGACTGGGCATCGTCTGACGAGGTAATGATGCTGGAGAAGCGCATCAAGAGCATGGTAGATAAAAATACCAGCCTCGCCAGCGTGATTCAAGTGATGCTCTTCCGCCGGATACTCCCCTGTCAGGCGCGTCAATAGCCCATGTGGAAGTTCGACCCGGCCAGTCTCCGGACCCTACAGCGGTTCTTCGGCATGAACCACGAAGACATGTGGAAGCTACTCTTCAAGAACCAGAAGTCATGGCCGGAGACAACCGACGACCTCAGCTACGACAGCACCCATGCTGCGACCCCCATAAGTTCTTTGATAACATTACTTTGCGAGCCCAAGGAGCACACTAAACTCTCCATTTTCTTTTGCGGGGCTGGACAAAGAAAGCGGAATGGAATCACTGTCCGGCTCTGCTGCCCGAAGACGAAGCTATTCCTCTGTTGACGAGGATGCTAGTCCCGGCGTCGTACCAAGCGTCAGAAAATAAGGCTAGGGAGAAGGGCAAGGAGGCCAAAGTGGCCTCCGCCATAAAGGCGCCTCGGACGTAGTGTCCGAAGACATCAAAATTCTCTCCTCCCCTGACAAAGAGGAAGAGGAGGAGGAAGAGAGTGATCCCCCACCCAAGGGGGAGAAGGAGAATAAGAAGAGGGCAACTTCCGTCGATCTAGAGGAGGAAGTGTCCAAGAAAGGGAGGAATTCCCTTACGGATGACTCCGAGTCGGACATCGATGAGTGTCGCCCCAGGCCGAAGCCCCTGGCCGGATTGTAAGTGTATA
>NC_041390.1:214756373-214757839 GCF_002162155.2 Triticum dicoccoides | reverse complement strand
ATATGCTAGCAAATATGCCCGTGCATTGCAACGGGAGACAAAAAATTATGGCTAACCAAATAAGTATGACCTAATATCCTGGTATATGAGTGTACTCTATTTTAACACAGTGGCTCATCATGTTGCCATTTTTTTCTCACCCTAGCCGATGATGATCGCGATGTCCACGTGATCACAATATATTCGATGCGGTAAATCCCAAGGCTATGAGTTTGTCAGTGTATGCCACATTTGTCATTATGTTGCGCAAGGGAACATTTAAAATTTTAAAAACAAATCTCATTGACTATGAACTATTCCCAACGCCAAGACATATACAGACTTTTGAAAAACTAATCAAATCCTAGACATAAAATACTTTTGAATCAGTGAACAGTTTTCCGAACCGACAAACTTTTTTTTTGAAATTTATGATTTTCTCAAAATAATCATGAACATTACTTTTGTTTACAAAACTATTTAAATGTATGAACCGGTTTCAAATTCATTAACATTTTTTTACTCACCAAACATTTTTTGAATGGATGAACTTTTCTTTAAAATTGGGAAACAAATTAAAAAAATATTTATTTTTATTTTTGTGAACATTTTCTAAAACGTATTGTACATTTTTTTCATATTCCGGAATATGTTTTGAATACACGATCATTTTTTCAAAATCATGAACATGATTTTATTTCCCGAACATTTTTTCAAAATTGTGATTCTTTTTAATTTTGCAAACAGTTTTGCAAAACCACCAACATTTTTTGAATCTGCAATTTTTTTATGATTTTCTAAACATTTTTGAATTCACATATATTTTATGATTTCTCAAACATTTTATTTTTGAAAACTCGCAACTTTTACAATATTAAAATCATGAATTAATTTAAAGAAGAAAGAAGAAAGAAAACATAATGAGAAAAGAAAAGACAAAAAAGCAAAACCACCAACATTTTTTGAATCTGCAATTTTTTTATGATTTTCTAAACATTTTTGAATTCACATATATTTTATGATTTCTCAAACATTTTATTTTTAAAAACTCACAACTTTTAGAATATTGAAATCATGAATTAATTTAAAGAAGAAAGAAGAAAGAAAACATAATGAGAAAAGAAAAGACAAAAAAGTAAAATAAAAAATACAAGAAAGTAAAGCCCCACAAATGGGCCGGCCCATGAACGCATACATGGGTAGGACATGCGTGAGAAAAGAAAGATAAAAAAGTGTGAGAGCTGGGGATCGAACCCTAGTCTCATCTCCAGAAGATCGATCAGCCAACCACTCAGCCACTCGTTTTTCTATGTATTCTACTCGTCGCTCCCCTATAAAACAATGAAGGAGGCGGCGATTTTTGGTCCGAAAAATTGAATCGTTTTCTACTTACGGGTGGCATTGGTGGGTAATTTTTATCAACTAGAAGGGTACTTTTAATGACGGACGACCAGAAGCGATAGCCGCTTTATTAGTAGGTAAAGATA
>NC_041390.1:214715951-214756168 GCF_002162155.2 Triticum dicoccoides | reverse complement strand
ATATGTCCGGCTTTTCTAGCTTATAGTTGTAATGTATTTAAATTGTATGCTACAGTCCGGTTAAGGTCCTCCCCCAACGATCCCCCTCTTCCGGGAATTCGCTAGGTCCGAACATGATGGAGAGCGAATCGCCTCCACCAGCTTCCTCCCCCACTGCCGCGGATAACACCAAGGTGTCGTCCCAAAGGACCCTTCCTGAATAGGGAGAGGTGCTGGAGGCTGCCAAGAACATGGGGGGAACCGACCCCCATGGAGGCTGGAGACGATGGCCATGTCCAGTTTGGCCCCCGGCCAAATGTCATTCCGGAAACCCACACGGTTCCGGAGTCAAAGTAGCAACCCTCTTTACCAGAAGGGGGCGCGCCTCAAACACCGGCGTCCTCTGTCAATGCGGAGGCGCCGAACACTCTGATGAGAGCGCTTCAGAGCTCCATCATTGTGGAAGGACATCGTACCCTTATGGGTACGGTGATTGAAAAGGTTCAGTCCGCGAAAAGCTGATTGAGCGAAGCCTACACTAGCCTTTTAAGAGGCTTTGTGGTATGTGACTTACAATGTTTTTTTAGTTGTATAAAAGAATGCATGTGTATAGATAGTAGCCCCTGAGACATTGTTCAGTGTTCGGAAAGAAAACCGAATAGAGGATCTAATAACTTATGTAGTAGATTAACGCACATAGCTGTTTGAACAAGTAGGCTGCAACGCAGGCGTCAGCTGCCCATGCCGCCAAAGCATCCAAGCTAAGGCGGAAGCTAGAAGAAAAGCAAGGTATGTAATACCGAAGCAAGTCTGAAACCATGCCAGCTATGATGTTGTATCTCAATGAGTTTCATAATTATGTTTGCATCTGACACGTCTAAGGTCGAGGCCCTCAAGAGTGCGCTGGCCAAGGCCAAGCAGGAGGCGGAGGAGGAACGAGCCTCCTGCATTAAACATGAATCGCGAGTGGAGGAAGTCCAACAAGATCTCAAGGATGCCATAGGCAAATGGGAGTCCTTAGAGCGGAAGAGTTCGGAGCAAAATTCTGAACTTGCCAAGGCACTCCAAAGTGCACAAGAAGCCCGAGCCGAAGCCCAAAGCGTTGTCCGGGAGATCCAAGAGGCAAGGCAAATTGCGGCGGGTAAGGCCTTTAACATGGAGAGCAAATTTGTGAAGAAGAGGTATATCTTTCTAACCTGGATTTGGAGTTCTCCAGGAGTATTTGCGGACCTGCCCCGGAGTGTTGCTGATGCCGCGGAGTTCTTCCGGGCCGAAGAGGGAAGCTCAACGGAGAAGCTATTCTGGTCGCACTACCTTGCGCCAGAGTATCCTGTGCCCCTCAACGATCAGCTGAAGCAATGGACCCAACTAAACAGGTTGGCTGAATTGGCTATGAGGGATTTGATAGTCCGTCTTTGGCCCGCCGAACCCATGCCCAATAGCTACTTCGGTCTCGTCAAGTGGTTGGTCAGCGCCTGCCCTCGGCTTGATGTCGTGAAGCGGTCGGTCTGTATTGAAGGTGCGTGGATGGCCTTTGCCCGCGTCAAGGTGCAATGGGCGAAGATGGACGCCGTGCATCTTGCAACCGAGGGACCGCTCGCTGGGAAAGAGCGTCGCACGCCGGAGCGGTACTTTGATGATGTCCTGAAAGGATCTCGCATTATAGAGGGCCAATGTTTGAAGGACATCATTTTTGAATGAATGTATTTATGTTGTCCAATCATGTATCATGAGACAAGGCTTATGTATGATAAATTGCTTATTTTTACTTTAAAATATCTCCTCGTGTGTGGTTGTTTATGATATCTGAGAGTTGGCCAGTCGTCGGCTTCAGCCCCCACGTAGGTAGTACGGGGGTGTTCGGGATAACACTTAAACACACTTGACCCAACGTACTCGTCCATGAAGGAGGTGTTAGTGCGGCGAACCAGGCAATCGGACTATACGGCTTTATCGCCCTCACTTAGCCATAGGAGTTTTATAATGGGAGTGTGGGCATAGCCCCTAGTATTGTTGGATTGTACGAACTTGGGTGCTGTGAATGCTCGGCCGGGTGGAGGCCATCCTATAGCATAATGCGGAAAAAATTCGCTAAAGATTTATACTTAGTCACCGAATAGCTGACCAGCTCTCGCCGCATCATGACAGTCAGTTTTCGGCTTTCTCTACTTAGGTGTTTGTTCGGGTGAACCACAAACATAATCACAGTAGTTCTCCCTTTACTACCCTATCCGATCAGACGGAACGTCAGGTAGCAAGCACAGGAGCCAGGCAACCCAACTATTGACCAAAGACATGATTCGGAGCTAATGCATATAATGCTATATTCGGGACACTGAATTGCATTGTTAAAGTGTTTGGACTTTGGTTTAATATTTAAAAGATGTACACGGCTTAATAATGCCCCTGGAAATTTAGGCCATACCGAGGTGTACATGATAATCAAAAAAAGGCAGGGAAACATATGTTAAGAGACAAGCCAACGCCATGTAGGTTTGGGCTAAAAACTATTTCTATTGTAGTCTGATTGATACGTCAAAACGTATTGATACAAATAGTGCAATAAGCAACAAGGCTATTTTACATGTTGAACACAAGGGGAAGCCGTGCATGCGTCCTGAAAGTGGACAAGGTGATCTTTAAGGATCCTTTAGGTACTCTGGCATGCGTCTATGCTACTTTTTTCCTTAGTGTATTGTCCTTCGAGAGGATCACCGACTGGTGTTTTCATAATAGGTCACGGAAAGAGGCCTTGGTACCGTCGAAACAGTGATGTGGTTTGAAGGAACCTGAAAGAAATATAAAATAAGGAAGAAGAGGAATGTGATTTTCCTGGTAGGGTCTGGTCGTATTGCAGGCATTGTCCTTATTGTGCCTCCATCCTTTCCCTTGGTATTTTTAGTGCGTAGTTATGTACGCGTGGCACATATGCCACAGTTCGGTAGGGGATGAGATGGAGGCCGAATTGCTAATCGAGCTCCTGACGAGCTGGACTGTCGTACAATGGGGTAGTCCGGACTCGTTCCACAGTGTCTGAGGACTTGGCCGCCAACGTAATAGTTGGCTTAATGAGGCCACCCTGTACTTCCGTTGCCAGGACCGCAGTGTTATCCTCGGTGCGGAGGGAGTGTTCCATGTTTCCGTTCACTGTTATGACTCCACGTGGTCCGGGCATCTTGAGTTTGAGATAGGCGTAGTGTGGGACTGCATTGAAGCGAGCGAACGCGGTTCGTCCGAGCAGTACATGGTAGCCACTGCGGAAGGGGACGATATCGAAGATCAAGTCCTCACTGCGTAAGTTGTCCGGTGATCCGAAGACCACTTCCAATGTGATTGAGCCCATGCAGCGGGCCTCTACACCGGGTATCACTCCTTTAAAGGTAGTTTTAGTGGGCTTGATTCTTGACGGATCAATACCCATCTTGCAGACTGTGTCCTGATAGAGCAGGTTAAGGCTGCTGCCACCTTCCACGAGGACTCGCGTAAGGTGGAATCCATCGATGATTAGATCGAGGACTAATGCAGCCGACCCTCCATGACGGATACTGGTCGGATGGTCCCTGCGATCGAAGGTGATCGGACAGGCCGACCATGGGTTGAATTTTGGGGCGACTGGCTCTATCGCATAGACGTCCCTTAGCACGCGCTTGCGCTCCTTCTTGGGTATGGGTGGCGTATATCATATTCACCATTTTGACTTCGGGGGGGAATTTCTTCTGACCCCCTGTTTTCGGTGCGCGAGGTTCCTCGTCGTCGTCCTCACTGGGCGACCCTTTCTCCTTATGTTCAGCATTTAACTTGCTGGCCTGTTTGAAGACCCAACAACTTTTGTTGGTATGGTTGGCAGGCTTATCAGGAGTGTTGTGGGTCTGGCAGGGTCGATCAAGTATTCAATCCAGGCTTGATGAACCATCTTTGTTTCGTTTGAATGGCTTCTTCTGTTGACCGGATTTGGAGCCGCTGAATCCGGCGTTGACTATCGTATTCTTTGTATCATCATTATTGCTCTGACGCTTATGTTTGTTGCATCGGGGCCTTCCGTTATCGTTTCGGACTTTGGAAGTGCCGGGGTCACTGGTACTGTTACCGCTACGGGCTAGCCAGCTATCCTCGCCCGCGCAGAAGCGGGTCATTAGTGTTGTAAGGGCTGCCATGGACTTCGGCTTTTCTTGGCCGAGGTGTCGGGCGAGCCATTCGCCGCGGATGCTGTGTTTGAAGACAGTCGACAATCTGGTTCTTTTTAATTAGGAACCTAGTCCAGAATTTCCTGGCCGACTCTCCGGGCTGTTGGACTATATGACTTAGGCCATCGGCATCCTAAGGCCGGACATAAGTGCCTTGGAAGTCGTCTCTAAAGGAATCTTCCAAGTCTTCCCAGCTTCCGATAGAGTTTTCTGGGAGGCTTTTTAACCAGTGCCTAGCTGGCCCCTTAAGATTTAGGGAAAGGTATTTGATGGCGTGTAGATCATCACCGCGAGCCATGTGAATGTGGAGAAGAAAATCTTCGATCCATACTGCGGGATCTGTTGTGCCATCGTATGATTCGATGTTCACGGGTTTAAACCCTTTAGGGAACTCGTGTTCCATTACCTCATCGGTGAAGCATAGGGGGTGTGCGCCGCCTCTGTATCAATACGTTTTTGACACCGACACCCACTATTTCAAAACACACTCTCCTCGCCCGAAATTGCTCGCGCCCACTATATTTCAAAACACGCCCTCCTCGCCCGAAATCGTTCGCGCCCACTATATTTCAAAACACGCCCTCCTCGCCCAAAATCGCTCGCGCCCGCTATTTGGGAGAAGCAAAGTTACTCTACTATCCCCGACACTCAGTACATAGACCCAAGCCAAGAAGCCTAAAGGCAGGGGTAGAACTTTAACTCCCCCCACATTTGAGAAAAATGCGTCTGTAAGACATGGTTCCCCCTCCCAATTCCCCATTCATACCTCGTGGGCGCCAAATCACCTTCTCCCCGGAAGCTCCCTTCTCCCGAGCCGCGAAACCTCAACCCCTCCTCCATGGCGCCCCCACCGCACCAAATTCACCGCCGCCCTCCTCTCTAATCCCGGAGATGATGTCCATTTGCTGTCGTGCACTGGACCGTGTGCCTCTTACTCCGTGCTGCCGGAGCTGCCTCAACGACGGCCGCGTGAACCGCACCGGAGCCGATTCACCCCTGCCGTTGTTCACGGCGCCGGAGCAGCTCCAACTTTGGATTCGTCCAGAGCCTCGGTGCTGCTTCCCCGTAGCCGTCGACCATCACGACATCTCTGCTTCCCTGCCGCCGGTAGCCACCGCAACCGCGCCGGCCTCACCGACTCGGCAGCTGGAGCTGCCTACTTGACCGGGCCGCCAGATAGGTCGCACCCTCATCTCAATCACTTTATTTAGGCATCAGTTGTCTGAATTTTTATTCTGGGCCAATTGATTCCCAATGGGAAGCAGCACCCCTCGAGCCGGCGGAGCTCCTAGGCTACCCATTGGTTGGTGTCTAATGTAAGGGTACAGGGGCACAAGTTCGTCGCGGAAGAAGCGCTTAGATGGCTATCTTAGAGTTGCTTGGGCTGAAGGTACTGCCGTCGCTGGATCTGGACGACGGCGAGTCTTTGTGGATTGGCCCGGGGGCGGCGCAACCACAGTACTGTGGTGGGGCGGGGAACGGGGTTTTGGTCGGGTCCACGGACAGGGGAGGTAGGCTGCCTTGTCGGTGGTCGCTGGCGCTTCAGGGAAGATTCCGAACAGTGTCAGCCGGGAGGCACAAAATGGCCATCAAGCCATCCAGCGTAGATCGGACAGTACCAAAATAAAATAAAATCATGTGACCCCTATTTAGTCTTCAGTCAACAAACGTACCTTGCTGTTGATCTCTTAGGATATTTCTTCAGATCAGAGAGATGTGTCGTTCTTAACATTATGCGTTTTCTGCATCTTCAGCCACACCGTCTTCCGACTCACCGCAGCTGCTCCAATAAGGGAAGCATACAACTATAGTCCCCACTCAACAGTTCCCTGCATTGAATGTGCGTGCCCGACATGGACAACCACAACAATTGCAGGGCCATCGACAAGTCAGCACATGATGCTCACTCGTATGGATGGCGGCCAAATAGGTTGTACCCTCATCTTACTTGTGTGCAACATTTATGGCTTTGTTATTCATCTAAGAATGGAAAATAGATTATCACATTTCACTGTATATTCATGTTGATCTCTTACGGGTCTTATTCAGGAGTTAACATTGTTCCATAGTTCAGCTAAGAGACTTGTTCTTTAGGTAACGTTGTTCCATAGTTATCATCCATCAGCCAATGCTATCCCACAGGCTGGTGATTATAGTATTATACCACTTCTAGTATAACATATGTTATTCTTTAATACTTTTGTGTGCCATCTAGTTAATCTCGAGTACAAATGATACATATTCTGTAGCTTTCATCTGTGTTCTCCCTTTAGTTTTTGAGACCTGTCAGGGATATACCCCGCGGTATGATCCGACCGGAGTTATAACCTGGCTGGGACTTAGTAAACCGACAGGTGTTAAAGCAGGAGGTAAACCGGCAGGTGTTAAAGCAGGTGGTAAACCGGCAGGTATTAAGGCAGGTGGTAAACCAGTTGGTGTTAAGTCAGACGGTAAACCAGTAGGTTGTTAAACCGGCTGACAGTTAAGACAGACAGGTAAAACAGGCAGTTAACCCAGACGGTAAACCGGCCGGTTGTTAAACCGTCTGACAGTTAAGACAGGAGTTAAGTCAGATGATAACTCAGCAGACATTCTTAAACCGGCACCAGTTAACTCCCGGCATACCATCTTAAACCGGCACTAGTTAACTCTCGGGCAGGCAGTGGTAACTGGGTTGCCAGGAGTTATGAAGCCCGAAATGTTATGAAGCCCGAGATGTTATGAAGCCCAAGATGTTAAGAAGCCCAATAAGAGAAGTTATAATAGTTAAGTCTTAAGTCCGAGTTGGACTCTACATGTAACCTACCCCTTCAACATATATAAGGAGGGGCAGGGCTCCCCAAAGAGGGATAAGTAAGAAGAAACAATCTTAAAGGGTTAGGGTTAACTAGGAGAGCCGGTTTACGACGACTTCCTCATGATCATAATGAGATATAGCCTCAAATAGCACGTAGGGTTGTTACCGGATGATGTTTCCTGGGGCCCGAAGCTGTCTAAACCCTTGTCTTGCGTTGCGTCTCTCGATTCCGCTCAACCCCTCTCAAGGTACCACATAGATGCGTTGGCTCACGACTAAGTCCTCACACTAGAACATCTGCCGTGATAACTTCACGACAGTTGGCGCCCACCGTGGGGCCCGCGCACGGTGGTGTTGAGTTTTGAAGGGATCTCTTTTAGGGATCAAGAAGTTTGCAATTTTCCGGATGAACCGGTTTGAAAGGACTTGCATCAACTTCAAAGGTCATTAGTTCAGATTTGGGATCTATGAGATTTAAGGTTCAAGAAAAATTAGGGTTACAACTTGTGCGCCGCTCTCGTCTGACGATCCGTCGAAGCCAACAGGAAGTTTATCTACGTACGAATTTTTATCGGCGGGTTGTGCACAACATCTGGCAATCAAGCTGTCAAAATCACTGCATCGCTAAAACCATCAACTTCTGTTGGTATCTGACCGGACCCGTTCGAGTCTCGGAGCATCAACTCGTAGCTGCTGGTGATGTTTATTCCTTCAAAGTACAACAATCTCAAACCGGATCAATGTTTGGAACACCGCCTAAACCGAGACCGATAGGAGTTCTGTATGTACGCAAGTCATCCAAGGCTACAGGCTAATTCACCGAGTTCCAATACGGCTCCCAGGCCATTACTACATCCATCCGAATTAGAGGAGCCCAAGAGCTGCCGCCGGATCATAGACACATAGCAGAAGGCTCCAAAGGGAGTTGAGTTATAAATGTCGTCTTCTCCTGGTCCTTAACTGCCATTTTGATCTGATGATAGCCAGAATATGCATCCAAAAAACTTAGACGCTCACAACCCGCCATAGCATCAATAATTTGATCAATACGGGGGAGGGCAAAAGGATTTGCTGGACAAGCTTTATTAAGATCTGTGTAATCCACACACATGCGCCAGGTGCCGTTTTTCTTAAGGACCAGCACCGGATTGGCAAGCCACTCAGGGTGAAAAACTTCAACAATAAAACCAGCTGCTAAGAGCCTGGCTACCTCTTCTCCAATCGCCTTGCATCTTTCTTCGTTAAACCGACGGAGGAACTGTTTCACCGGTTTGTATTTAGGATCCACATTAAGGGTGTGCTCAGCGAGTTCCCTCGGTACACCTGGCATGTCAGAGGGCTTCCATGCAAAAATGTCCCGATTCTCACGGATGAACTCGATGAGCGCGCTTTCCTATTTTGGATCCAAGTTGGCACTGATGCTGGACTGCTTGGACGAATCGCCAGGTACGAAGTCAACAAGCTTAGTTTCTGCTGCCGATTTGAACTTCAGGGCTGGATCATGCTCCGTAGTTGGCTTCTTTAATGGAGTCATGTCCGTCGGATCAACATTGTCTTTATAATACTTCAACTCCTCGGTGGCACAAACCGACTCTGCATAAGCCGCATCTCCTTCCTCGCCCTCCAAAGCGATTTTGCGGCTTCCGTGAACCGTTATTGTCCCCTTGTGACCCGGCATCTTGAGCTGCAAATACACATAACAGGGCCGTGCCATAAACTTGGCATAGGCCGGTCGCCCAAACAGGGCGTGATATGGACTTTGGATTTTCACCACTTCAAACGCCAATGTCTCCGACCTGGAATCATGATCATCCCCAAAGGCCACTTCCAGAGCTATCTTACCAACAGGATATGCTGATCTGCCAGGTACTACACCGTGGAACACCGTATTAGACGGTTTGAGATTTTTATCTGTTAGTCTCATACGACGGAAGGTCTCGTAGTACAAGATATTGATGCTGCTCCCTCCATCCATGAGCACCTTGGTGAACTTGTAACCTCCCACCTGAGGCGCCACCACCAGAGCCAACTGACCCGGATTATCAACCTGGGGAGGGTGATCCTCTCTGCTCCATATGATTGGCTGTTCGGACCAGCATAGATAACGGGGTATGGCCGGTTCAACAGAGTTGACCGCCCGCCTTTGAACCTTCCGGTCTCGCTTGTCCAAGCTAGTGGTGAAGACATGGTACTGCCCACTACTCAACTGTTTTGGGTTGCTCTGGTAACCTGACTGTTGCTGCTGTTGGTTGTAACCACCCTGGTTGTTCTGACTATTTTGATTATTATGTCCGCCCGGATTACCGTTAAATCCTGAACCGGAATTTCCTCCACCGTAACCCGGCCCGGACCCGGAGCCAGCGCCGGAGCCGTGATCATACCGGAAAGCATTAGAATTCTTGAACTCCTGCATAATGAAGCAATCCTTCCAAAGGTGGTTTGCTGGCGCCTCTTTCGTCCCATGTCTTGGACAAGGCTGGCTCAGTAGATAGTTTAAGCGGTCCGGGTTAGGGTTGGATGCCCCATTGCGATTTTTTGGTTTACCCTTGCATCGCTGGCCGTTGTCCTGCCTGTTGGTATTAGCCACAAAGTCCATGTTACCATCCGCTTTACGCTTTCCCCCACCACCATTGCCTGCCCAGTGATGCTACTGACTTTTGGAGTTGTTGTTCCTCTTTCCCTTCCCTGCCTTGTCATCATCAGATTCGGGATCCTTGGTACTATCAGAATCAGCATACTTCACCAAAGCGGCCATGAGGGTCCCCATGTCAGTGCAATGACGCTTCATCCGTCCCAACTTTAGCTTCAGGGGCCCAAACCGGCAGTTGCCTTCTAGGGTTAATACTGCGGTGTCAGCGTTGATGCGGTCTGATGAGTGCAACACTTGTGAAACCCGGCGCACCCAATGAGTCATTGATTCTCCTTCCTCCTGGACGTAGGCAGCTAAGTCGACTATCGATATAGGCTGTTTACATGTATCCTTGAAATTGCTGATAAACCGGGCTCGTAATTGGGCCCATGAACTGATAGAATTAGCCGGCAAGCTTTTTAACCAAGTACGGGTCGTTCCTTCAAGCATCATGGTGAAGTATTTCGCACACGCCGCATCATCCACATCAAGCATCTCCATGGCCATCTCATAGCTCTCCACCCATGTCTCTGGAGGTTGATCCGCCGTGTAATTTGGTACTTTGCGCGGGCCTTTGAAATCCTTGGGCAGGCGCACATTGCGTAAAGCGGGGATAAGGCAAGGCACCCCCAGAGAACTAGAAGTAACACCAGGTTTGATCGAGATAGTTGGACGAACCAGCGTGAGCTACCGAGCCTGATGCTGTGCAGCTAACTCAGCCTCCCTGCGCGCTCGGGCCCGGTCCACCACTTCCTGAGCGTTATCAGCACCACCCGCCGGGTTATTGCCACGGGGTGCTCCACGTCGTTCATTACTCAACACTGTCGGTTCATCCATATGTCTGCTATAGCTCCGGCTTGGACGGGGGGTCGAGTGGATTCGGTCGCGGCTGTACGAGTACGCTTCCTGTTGGACCAAAGCTGTCCTCAGAACCTCCTTGACCCGTCGTGTCTCTACTGCCTGCGGCGAGTCACCTTCAATTGGAATGGCCTCCAGCCTTGCAGCAGCGGCGATGAGATTGTCCATTGGGTTGGAGTAGTGATCCGGAGGTGTTAAAACAGCCTGAGGTATAATGGTGCTTTGACGAGGCGGGTCCATCCGACGAGGCTGAACCGGCGCACCGGCCCCAGGAGCTTCCGCCCGGTTTCCCTCCAGCGGATTGCCGGTTCCTACTCCTGGAGTGTTGAAAAGGTCTCTGGCCTCGAAAACTGGAGGCAAACGGGATCGGTACTTCCTCCTCATGACTTCCTGCGACGCGCTCTGGTCCAACATGAGCCTGTAGGCTTGTGCGTCTAAAGCGGCCCGCTCTATGGCCATCCTGGTGTCCTCAGCTGCCGGATCTCTCTTGGCCTGGGTGATCTGTTCCTTCACCTTTGCAATCTCCACGTTGTGAACGCCCTGATCCACCGGATTAGCTTCCGCCATAAGCACAGCCAATGCATCAAATAGCTCTGATAGAATTTGAGCCGGCGGGCGCACAGGGCCTCCTGCCCCGGCAGCCGTCGCCGCTGCTGAACCGGAGGTTGTTGCCGCAGCGGTCGAAGAATGAAGCGCTGCTTGTGTGCCGGCCATGAATATTCCAACCCAGTTGGGCAGATCAGAGGGGTCCGGAATACTGTCGCCATCGGAACAGCCCCCAATCCGGCCGTCTTGTAGCTGATAAAGAGATTCGGTTTCTCCGGTCGATGACTCGTCATCGGAACAAACGACGGTATCGCCGCGAGATTCCGATCCATCCTCATAACTTCCTCCATGGATGACTCCCACGAAGGCATGCTTCATGGCCGGTTTAACCCGGGCGGATCGCGCACGCTGAGCCGTCTCGACGAGGTCGGTGCAGATGTCCGGCTCAGGGCCCGGTTCACCGATCTTGCCAATGAAAACGTGAATGCCATCAAAGGGGACCCGGTACTCATACTCAACTGAGCCGGCCTTGGGGCCCCAGCCTGTGTCGTCGATGTAGAGCTTGCCACGACGACTCTTAGTCATCCGGCCTACGGCGTAGCCCTCGAGTCCTTTAAAGCGGCCCTCCAAGAACCTGAAACCATCGTGCGATAGCCCCACGGTGGGCACCAACTGTCGTGGTTTTGTCACGGCAGATGTCCTAGAGAAAGGACTTAGTCGTGGAGCCATCGCGACGGGTTAGCTTGAAGGGGTTAAAGCGGACACAGGGACGCAAGAGAGTTTATACTAGTTCGGCCCCTTCGATGAAGGTAAAAGCCTACGTCTAGTTGTGATTGAATTGATGGGGTTTCGATGACTAGGGAGCAAACAAGCTTCGCCTATGTCTCGAGTTGTTGTCTGTTGTTTTTGAACCGCTGTCGGGTCGTCCCTTTATATACTTGGGTGACACCCTTCGGTTTACAGAGTCCCAATACCGGCTCATAGATGTGTCCGGTTTGGTCTCTACTTATTCCTAACTTACAATACAAGTTACATACCGACGCCGATTTACAGCTATAGGCCTTAAACCGATTATGGGCCTTTAGCCCTCTGATCTGCCCTCATGGGTTTTAATATACTCAACTACTGATGAATTTAACCCGGCCTGTCCTGGCTGGTTTACGCCCAGTAGTAATATCCCCAACAGTATCTATTAAAGGAAAAAAAGTGCTGGAAGGAGGGCCATGACCCGGAAGGTGGGGCGGACGTGGACTTGGCAAACCACACGACCCAAAAACAGACTCGCGCTAAGTCGCCAAAGTCGCCGGCCTGTGCCTCTGTTCTTCTCCAACCCGTCAGCTCCGCCTTCACTGCCCTCCGGGATGCTCATGCCCGGCTGCCCTGGCCTCGCGCCTTTCTGCCGACCGCACCATGAACCGCCGACTGCCAGGGGACCTTCAAGCCTCCTCCCCTGTTGCGCTGGGTTCAAAGCAGCCATGGCCTCGTCCAGCTTCACTTGAGCACCGGCCACCTCCGAGTCACGCCCATCCTCTGCTCCGCCTCCGCGACCTGCCCAGTTCAATCTCGGGATAGACCGTCGTTCCCGCGGCCATAAGGCCTTCCACAACGTAGCCGGTGCCAAATACATCAAAAGGAAGCCACCTCATCACCGGTGCCCAAAATTGCTTTTCAGGCATCGATCTCACAACGTAGGGCTTCGGCAGGAAAAAGATTCTGGGACCCATATGATAAACAAGTACACCATGCTGCTGTGTATTGAGCAAAGAGAGAGAAGACATTTGTTGTTCAAAGTTGAGAGTTAATAGTATTTTATTGGCTGAAGGAATTGGGCATCGGTGCTCCTACTTGCTCCGATGCCATGAAAATTTTGTTGGGGCACCGGCCTCACAATGTGAGGGCACCGGTTATCGAAGCTAGAAGTTAATTTGACCTCTTTTGGCCTACATAGTGGAAGGCCTAACACGGCGTGGATTCCTGCCGCATTAAACCGGCTACAGCCTCGGTAACCCGCCGCTGCGGTTCCCCTCTGCCTGTGAGGCTGTGACTCGCCCTCGTCAAAACGCCCGCGGGTCGAGTCGCCGGTCGTCAAACCGGCTGCGTCGTCGCCAACGCCGCCCCGACTCGCCTCGGACCTGGATTCACCATCGCCGAGCCGCAGTGGGTTTGCCTTGTTCTCCAACGCCCATGTCTCCCCTGGCCGTGCTCTGTCCCCGTCGTGGCCAAGTGGCCTCAGACCGAGCCAAAGCGTCGCCGCTTCAACCCGCCGGTCTCCGTTCGCCGCTTCGGTCTGGGCATAAGTCGCCGGCGAGTTACCTCCGCCGCTAGGTTGAGCCGGCCCTGCCGCCTCAGGCCGCCCCTCGCTCGAGTTCACGCCGATCCGCCGGTCGCCATGGTCACATCTGCAACCGCCCCGGTGCCGCCTCAGGCCACCTCCTTCGCCTTTGAGTTTCCATGCCTCGGGCCGCCTGCTGCCTCCGAGTCGCCGGCTGTGCGTCGAGCGCCTCACTTCTGAGGAGGCCGTGCCTCTGTTCTGAACCGCCGCCGGTTCAGTCGCGCCGCCGGTTCAGTCGCGCCTCGGCTCCTCTGGGTCGCCATCACCAACCCGCAGCTACGCATCTCCAACCCGACACCGGTTCAGTCGCGCCTCGCACTGGCCTTGGAGCCGCCACGCCTTACTCCGATTCCCATATTGCGCTGACCCACCTTCGTCACCTCCATCGCCGAGAGCCGCCCTCGTCAAAACGCCTGACCTGCCTCCTGTTGTCGCCTTACCGTGGCCCGCCTCACCGGCGTCTTCTACCCCCGAAGCCGCTGCCGGTTTGCCTCGCGCTGGCACTGCCCTGTCCGTGCCGATTACGACCTGCTTCGACCGGCGCAGCCATGCTTTATCACGTCTCTGAGCCACCATCGGTTCTAACCCGCCTCCACCGGCGCGGCCTTGAGCTGGATCCTGCCTCACGGGGCCACCGTCGCAGTGCCCTGCGCCGCCGCGTCGGCCGTCTTTGAGTCGTCGCTCGCCGACCGTGCCTTCCGCCGGCCACGCCTGTCTTCCACCCGCTGCTGCACCGGATGGAGCCGCCCCAGCCTCACTTTAAGTCGCCGCCGGATCCCTAGCGTGCGCCTCTCCCCTGCTGCGAGAGCCGCCCCGTTGCCGTGGGTCGCCGGCGCCGTCTCGTTTTTACCCTTGAACCGGATGTTGCAGCAGTCACCGTCGCCTTCCCGTCTGGATCGCCACCGCCCTCAACTCCTGCTCTGCACGCCCGTGCTGAACCCGGCCGCATCCGCGCCTTCTCCGACCCGCCGTCTGCGCGCCCGGATTGAGTCGCTGCTCCGGCCGGCTCCGGCGCGCCCTGCTGACTCACCGCTTCTCCATTTGAGCTTTCCTGCGCCCGGCATGGCCCGGCGTCCCGGCCTCCAGTGTTTCCTTTTACATGCGGTTTGACCAGTTTCCATGAGTCGCCTCGCCTCCGTTCGCCGACCTGCCATAAGCTCCAGTTACATCGTCAAGTTGTACAACTACGACATAGAGCTGTTAGTGGGCTGCTAATGCATGTACATCAGATCAACTATTCATCTACCATGCATCCACCATCTACTACAAGTGCAAGGTCATCAGGATAATTGTTCGCTGTGAAAGTAGTGTTATACTTCAGAGATGGAGCGCCTATTGATCCGCCTCGCTGGATGCGTGCCAGTTCCGAGCACGCCTGCCGGCCCTGTTGCCCCGCCGTCAGAGTCGCCGCCCAGACCTTCCAGTCTCAAGTGTCTGCCCACACTGGACCACCACTAGCAGACGCATGCACAACTCGCCGCCCAAACCGCCACGCTGCGCTACACGCCGGCGAGTCCGTGTTTCCTGGCCGCGCAGAGCCGCTGTTCCGGCCACAGCCGTAACCTCAGACTGTCAGCCGCCTCAACACCTTTGGGACGCTTCTGCTGAGCTACCTTTCCGTCGCCGTGGCTTTAAGCCGGTGCCGCGCCGAGCCGCCTTGTACCACCTTGTTGGTGCTTCTGCAAGTCACCGTTTGGAGCCACCTTGTTTCAACGGTTGTGCGTCGAGCCTGCTGCTGCTATGGCATTAACTTAGACAAACATCACATCTCCTAAGATGCATAGCAGAAGAGCAAAGCTACTAGCGCTGCGTGCCCTGCACTACTTTGAACTTGCTAAAGAAAGGAGGGGATTTTCTCCCCACGTGAAGACCCAAGCCAATACAAAGTACTGACAAAACTAGTACTCATTGATGAATGGGGCGAATATGCATATGATATTGCACGATCAGGCATTTGCAAACCGGAGCAGCATACTGGAAATAAGAAACCAGAAGAAGTTGAAGCCCACGTGCCGTTCCGGTCGGTTTGCAGACCATGACTGAATATTTTAAAGGCAAGCTGGACCTAAAGACAGGGTCTATGTACAGAGCTGCCACCTAAGTAAATCAGGTGATACTTATCCTATATATTGTTTGTTAAAGCGCATGTTGATCTCTTTTCACAAACAATTACTACGCCTTGCCGTATTTTTTATACGCAGGACAATTATATTTATATTGCGGGTATGGAGCATGAGATGGCAACGTTCTACAACGGTGTTTTTCTTCGTGTCACATTACCTGATGAACGGACAGCCGGTTCACGCATTCGCACCAGTTTACAATATGGAGGACAACTTGCCCGTCCGCGCCGGCCTATAATATTGCGGCCGACTCATCTGTCTGCTCCTACGGCGGACTCACCCATGATTGATTTCCGCTTCACCATGGTGATCATCAACTCCGCGGTGGATAACTACTGGCCTGGCATATCAGGTGAAGTCCGTTCAATATATTTTTATATTGTATATTGCTTTCTTTTAAAAAGCAATTACTCCGTCTCACACAATTATCTAAATGCAGGACCCTAAAACCGCCAAATTGGTGCAAATTTAAAGGCCGTCAGAAAATTTCCGGCTTAAAAAAAAAGGATTCCGGTTCAAAATCCGATTCAAGAAAAAATTACAGGGACCAAAGAGAGTCTGTTGCAAAAGCACAGCTCAAACATAGGTGCCCCTTAAGCACAGCTCACAATATCATTTGGGGGCTTCCTATTCAAACATAGGTGTATTCACCAAAGAGAACGTAGCGTTACTACCCTCTTGATCCGGCTATCAAGCCAATATTATCATAAGAGCATAGCTCTGGTTACTTCGGTAATCCGACTAAAAAGCCAATATTATCATAAGGGGCCAAAGAGAGTCTGCTGCACTGCACAGCTCAAACATGGGTATCCCTTGAGCATAGCTCACAATATCACTTGGGGGCTATGTTCGAACCATAGTCACACCTCTTGATAGACATAAGGGCACCAGGGAAATCACTTGGGGGCTCTGGTCCTATCCGAACCATAGCTTATACCCTCTTGATCGGCATAAGGGCCACCAGGGAAATCACTTGGGGGCTTGGTCGTATCTGAACCATAGCTACACCTCTTGATAGGCATAAAGCCACCAGGGAAATCACTTGGGGGCTATGGGTTCGAACCCTAGTTACACCTCTTGATAGGCATAAGGGCACCAGGGAAATCACTTGGGGGCTTGGTCGTATTAGAACCATAGCTACACCTCTTGATCGACGCAATGCCACAATTATGACTACTTGGGGGCTCTGTTCATATCCGAACCATCGCTTAAACCTTCTTGATCATACATATACATCATCATATATTGCATCATACGTTGCATTATAATTACATCATCATAGCATGTATCATATGTGCATGGATATACCGGCTTATATGGCAGGAATCGGTTTTCAAACCAGGTCATATTATTCAAATCTTTAATAGCCAACATGGCTGGATTTTATTATGGTTATCAATAACCAGTATTATAATTAAGGTTTTCAAAGTCGCTTTAGTGCAATGACTATCATATTATCAAGAGATATGATTTATTCTACAATTGGAGGAATAGTCCCGAGTCGCTGCAGGCTTACGACCCGCCACTTGGGGGCTACATTATTCAAGTTGAGATTACATCAAATACACAAGTCTCATGTCGCTGCAAGCATGCACCATGACACTTGGGGGCTAATGCAAAGTCATTGTTTTGCTCACTTATTGAAGACCCGACTCATCACATCGTAATGAGCCGGCCCTTGGGGGCTACCAATTGCTCCTATCGAACAATTCAAGGTACACAAGTTTTCATCTATTATTGAAGGATCCACTGCTCAGTTGGTAAAGCACAAAGCTCTCAACCTTGTGGACGTGGGTTCAAGCCCCATGAGGGGGGTTACATCGTATAATGTTATTCTCAATGAAGTATATATAAAGTCCCAGCTCAATATTATCTTACTGAGCCGGCCCTTGGGGGCTACACGTTGATGTTCAAGTCTACATGATCATATCTATAAAGTCCCTACTCCTTATTGCATAATGATCCGGCCCTTGGGGGCTACACTAGTTGAAGTTTTTATGAGAATCAGGCAATTACAAGTCCCAGGTTGCTGCAAGCATGACAACCCAGTACTTGGGGGCTACATATGTGGAATATTCAGTTTTGATTAGTGACTGAGATGAACAATTTGGATTTCTTCAAGCTTGTGACATTCATATTGAAGCAAGTCTTAAGCTGTTACTATGCTACCTTCTTAATGCTTGGGGGCTACAAGTGATAGGCATATAAGAGGTATATTTTCAAGCTTGATGTTAACTACAATTATGACCCGGTGCCATCAATATTTGTAAACCGACAATGATAAACCAGCAAAGTTCAATATTCTTAAACCGGCAATTTTGGCAATGGTAAACCGGCAAGTCCTACATTCTTAAACCGGTTGAAGATCAAATGAGTATTTCAAAGGCCAATATTTTTGTTAAGCATTGGGAGCTGAAGTCAATGGAGTTTTTCTTCACAATATTTCTCTGTGACAAACCAATGTCAGCAAATTGATTATGAAGCTGGCTTATTGACTCGGATTTTATAGAAGAAGGAAGTGATAAGGACTTAAGGATGATCAGGATCAGTTTAACATGGATAAATCCAAATTAAACTAGGGGCTAATGTCGGGGATATACCCCGCAGTATGATCCGGCCAGATTTATAACTCGGCTGGGACTTAGTAAACTGGCAGGTCTTAAAGCAGGAGGTAAACCGCAGGTGTTAAAGCAGGTGGTAAACTGGCAGGTATTAAGGCAGGTGGTAAACCGGTTGGTGTTAAGTTAGACGGTAAACCGGTAGGTTGTTAAACCGGCTGACAGTTAAGACAGACAGGTAAAACGGGCACTTAACCCAGACGGTAAACCGGCCGGTTGTTAAACCGGCTGACAGTTAAGATAGGAGTTAAGTCAGATGATAACTCAGCAAAAATTCTTAAACCGGCACCAGTTAACTCCCGGGCAGGCAGTGGTAACTGGGTTGCCAAGAGTTATGAAGCCCGAGATGTTATGAAGCCCGAGACGTTATGAAGCCCAATAT
Organism: Triticum dicoccoides; assembly: GCF_002162155.2. Lineage (NCBI taxonomy): Eukaryota > Viridiplantae > Streptophyta > Magnoliopsida > Poales > Poaceae > Triticum > Triticum dicoccoides. Next base: position 214,737,720 of record NC_041390.1, on the reverse strand, counting down.
GTTAAGAAAGCCAAGGAGAGAAGTTATAATAGTTAAGTCTTAAGTCTGAGTTGGACTCTACATGTAACCCGCCCCTTCAACATATATAAGGAGGGGCAGGGCTCCCCAAAGAGGGATAAGTAAGAAGAAACAATCTTAAAGGGTTAGGGTTAACTAGGAGATCCGGTTTACGACGACTTCCTCATGATCATAATGAGACATAGCCTCAAACAACACACAGGGGCCCAAAGCTGTCTAAAATCTTGTCTTGCGTTGCGTCTCTCGATTCCGCTCAACCCCTCTCAAGGTACCACATAGATGCGTTGGCCTCACGACTAAGTCCTCACACTAGGACATCTGCCGTGACAACTCCACGACAAGACCTGTTGCTACTAGTTAACCCCAATCCTACTATTTATGTCATCTCCTACATGCACTCATTACATAAATCTAACTACTAGTTGTCTTCCATGCATGTCAGATATAATTACACACACTAATTTATCCACAAGAACCTCACAGAGCAATGTAATGGCCAACAAACTTGACGTCAATGATACCCAATATGATGGAACATGTAAAGGCAGTTCTTCACAAGACTTGCAGAAAGATGATGAATCCTATTCACCCCACAAGGTCCTTGCTCTAACTTGGCCCTTGATATGGGTACATCATGCATATAATGTCCTGGAGTGCATCCACTCTGCTGCAATGCCTTGTGCTTTGCCTACTGATCATGCATCTAAATATGGCATGCCTTCCTATTTTTCAGTACCTATTCCATTCATGATAACATGTTTTCAAATTCAAGTACTGTCATTCTACTCTATCGCAATGCCATCTGCTTAGTTTGGACATCATGCTTCTCAATATCTTATGCATTGTTATTCATCAGTATGTACTTCATCTGTCTACCATACCATGTTCTTTTTTTTACATTGAAGTGTTGTGCTAGTTGTCTCTTGCAATGCCATCTTAGTTTCCCAATCATACATGCATATGTTGCCTTAGTATTTTTCTGTATGTATTCCGCTAGCCTACAGTTTTTACATTCAAGTAGTGTTTTTTACACTGTTGTCCCGTCGTATCCCTAGCTCTTACATCATACTCCCTCCGTCCGGATTACAGGTCGCAGAAATGGATAAAACTGGATGTATCTAGAACTGAATTACGCCTAGAACCTTCCATTTATTTCCGGATGGAGGGAATACATGTCAATATGTCATGCCTTTCTATTCTTCAGTACCTATTCCATCTCTGTTGTAGCATGTTTTATAATTGAAGCACCATTCTTCTATATAAGGCATGCAAGGGGAAGACGGCTATGTTAGAATCTGAAGGGTTACAAACCAGGTGTTTGCAAAAGATCCAAACGCCAGGAGATAATAAACCAATTCCAGTTTTCATAGATACTGCTCCAACACAGAGAAACCAAACTCCCACTGATAATAAGAAGATTCCAGTGGCCAAAGAACTAGTCTGCTCCAGTCCAGCAAAAATATGTCAACTCCATTCTAGGAAGCATGTGCGTATCCTCGCATCATGAAATTTTATAGCATTCTGATCATATTTTCTACATGTTTCTTACCCATCTCTCTTTTAGAAAATAAGTTTAAATGATAGAAGACTTCCTCCATTGGGATCGTATTTGAGGAAAGTATCTTGCGGGAATTCTCTATGCTCCAATGCTGATGTAAGTACCTGTTGTATATCACTATATTTTTACATCAGCATATATTTTGTTAATTGGCATGAATCCAACCTTTATCTGATCTAAAATTAGTTGTAGCAAAATGTTAAAGGCGACAATGTTGATTTTTTAAAGGAAAACTGCATGGTAGTTTTGCATACTGAGCTGCATGACTGTACTATCTCATATCATGCACATTACTGAATTGTTGTGCTGCTCTGGTTGCCCATCCATTCGTTGTGTCAATGTTGCTTTCGTATTACCTTACCTGGCTGATGATAGCTGTGCCATATGGTGTTAATTTGGTGTAGGCTGGTGTGGTCTGGTTGCCCAAATGTTCGTTGTGTCAATGTTGCTTTCCTATTATCTGACCTGGCCAATGATAGCAATGCTAGTGTGTTAATTTGGTGCAGGCTGCTGAAGATAAGAAGATAAACTCTAAAAACAGCAAAGCAACCCCATTGTTTCTTTCTTATAAATCTAGGCCAGGTAATATGGCAATAACTCTTGATTAATTTGTTTGGTTCCCCTCCTAATTTATGTTATGATGCAGTGGTCGAGATACTCTCCACTATCAATAATACAAGCCTGCCAAAATCGCCATCTAAATCTGTTATGTTTCCTCTGTCTCGAATGCAATGGAAAGAATGTATGTTTGTGAACCAATTGATGGCTGAAGCAATGATTGAAATGGTGGAGGAATCAGAGGTGCACATTCGTGCGCAACAATAACTAATCAATGTTTTTAGAGACAGTGTACCAAAGCAGCAAGAACTTGCCCACATGCTTATGGGCATCATCCGCGCCGAGTTTGCAGATTGTGACATTGTAGATCATTAGGTTTTGTTCATTTATTTGCACTCGCATCAATCTTTGATTTCCCAGTGGATGTAATTTCATGTAATATATGCTGGATGTGCAACGTTTTTCCCTGTATGTCGTACCTTTGCTTGATCGGTTTTGGTCCTGTGCATAATTGCTCATCGTAATGGGCTCAAATTATCTAATTGGGCCTAAAGACATGTATGAACTTTAGTGGGCCCATTAAGTTAATGGGCCATTACCAGGCCGAAAGTTAATGGTCAGCACTCTTACCTCCCGGGTCGTTAACAGGCCGACATAGAAGCGGGCAACAGGTGGGCCCATTTGATTTCATGAGTCGTTAACAGGCCGATACTAGGCCGGGCTACATATGGCCCAACTATACCGTGGGCCTTTAGCAAGCTGAAAGAGACAGCGGGCTCATACTGGACAATGAAGAGCATGGGCCGCGAAGAGGCCGAAAGTCAGGTCGTACTGTAAATGGCCCAACTGTGTTGTGGGCCTTTAGCACGCCGAAAGAGAAACCGGGCTGGTATTGGACCATGAAGAGCATGGGCCGTTAAAAGGCCAAAACTCAGGTCTGAGGCCCAACTCACTTACGGGCCATCAACAGGCTGAAAGACACACCTGGCCGGAAATTGGCCCAACACTTAAATGGGTCGCTAAAAGGCCGAAAGATGTACATCTTGAAAATTGGTCCATCCCTTTAATGGGCTGTTAACAGGCTGAAACCACATCGGGCCGATATTGAGCCCAAATATATAGCGGGTTGTAAACGGGCTCGAATTGTTGATGGGCCGCAATGGAGTCAAATCGTTAACGGGCCATTGATGGGACGAATGGGCACATCTCGTATGGGACGTGGGCTTAAATGGACCTGACACAAGTAGGCCTTATATGGGCCGGCCTACTAATTCTTACTAGGCCGGCCTTTTTCACTGGAATGGGCCACTGTTGGGCCGTGCCACATGTCGATCTATCATAGGCGCATCCTGTCCACTGAGTGGATGACATCTGTCCCAACGGTGAGCCGGCACGTGGTTCCTCCGGTCAATGAGAATTTTACACGTGGAAAATCCCCATTGGTCCTGGCTGTTAACGGTTTATTGGATCCAAACAGAAACCCTATAGCTTAACAGTGACCCATTACGGTGGATGCCACGTGTCGGTCACCCTTGACGAAAGCACTTCTATGACGAGCGATTTATCTTCATGGAAGTGGACACTTCCGTGATGATAATTTTGGTAATGTCATGGAACACTTCTACAACAGCACAGGTATGACTATCTTGATTCTGTCATAAAATCGTCATGGATGTACATGCATGTTAGAAAACGTGACCTACTGTGACAAACACGTATCATCGCGGAAGTGTATTTTTTTGTAGTGTTGCCTTCGGATCTATGGTGGAAGGTGTATCCAATAGTTTCTTTTGGGTATCCTATTAAGACGCACTTCTCCGATTTGGATTCGAGCTTATCAAGCTGAAGCTTTTTCACATAAGCATCGCAACCCCAAACTTTAAGAAACGACAGCATAGGTTTCTTGCCAAACCACAATTCATACGGTGTCATCTCAACGGATTTAGACGGTGCCCTATTTAACATGAACGTAGTTGTCTCTAATGCATAACCCCAAAACGATAGTGGTAAATCGGTAAGAGACATCATAGATCGCACCATATCTAATAAAGTACGGTTACGACATTCGGACACACCATTACGCTGTGGTGTTCCAGGTGGGCGTGAGTTATGAAACTATTCCACATTGTTTAAATGAAGGCCACATTCTTATTACGATGATTCTCCACTTCACTTTGAAATTCTTTGAACTTTTCAAATGTTTCAGACTTGTGTTTCATTAAGTAGATATACCCATATCTGCTCAAATCACCCGTGATGGTTAGAAAATAACGATACCTGCCGTGAGCCTCAACACTCATCGGACCGCATACATCGGTATGTATTATTTCCAATAAGTCATTACCTCACTCCATTCTTTCGGATAATAGAGTTTTAGTCATCTTACCCATGAGGCATGGTTCGCAAGTATCAAACGATTCATAATCAAGTGATTCCAAAAGCCCACCCGCATGGAGTTTCTTCATGCGCTTTACACCAATATGACCTAAACGGCAGTGCCACAAGTATGTTGCACTATCATTATCAACTTTGCATCTTTTGGCATCAATATTATGAATATGTGTATCACTACGACCGAGATTCAATAAACTATTTACATTGGGTGTATGACCATAGAAGGTTTTATTCATGTAAATAGAACAACAATTATTCTCTGACCTAAATGAATAACAATATTTGAAATAAACATGATCCAATCATATTCATGCTAAACGCAAACACCAAATAACATTTATTTAGGTTCAACACTAATCCCGAAGGTAGAGGGAGTGTGCGATGGTGATCGTATCAATCTTGGAGTCACTTCCAACACACATCGTCACCTCGTCCTTAACTAGTCTGTGTTCATTCTGCAACTCTCATTTTCGAGTTACTAATCTTAGCAACTAAACCGGTATCGAATACCCAGGGGTTGCTACGAACACTAGTAAAGTACATGTCAATAACATGTATATCAAATATACCTTTGTTCACTTTGCCATCCTTCTTATCCGCCAAGTATCTAGGGCAGTTCCGCTTCCAGTGATCATTCCCTTTGCAGTAGAAGCACTTAGTTTCAAGCTTGGGTCCAACTTTGGGCTTCTTCCCAAGAGTGCACAACAAAAAAACACACTTCTGTGATGATACGTGTTTGTCACAGTAGGTCACGTTTTCTGTCAAGCAAGTACATCCATGACAATTTTATGACAGAATCAAGATAGTCATACATGTGCTGTCATAGATGTGTTCCATGACATTACAAAAATTATCATCACAGAAGTGTCTTCTTCCATGACGATAAATCGCGCGTCATAGAAGTGCTTTCGTCAAGGGTAACCGACATGTGGCATCCACCGTAACGGGTCGCCGTTAAGCTATCAGGATCCGGTTTGGATTCGATAACCCGTTAATAGCGGACCAATGGGGATTTTCCACATGTAAAATTCTCATTCGCCGGCAGATCCACATGTCGGCCTGGCGTTCAGACAGTTGTCATCCAGCGAATGGACGGAACGGGCCTCTGATACATCGACACATGTCTTGGCCCAACAGTGGCCCATTCAGGTCAAAAGGTCAGGCATGTCAAAATAAGCGAGCCGGCCCATTAGCGGCCTACTTGAGTCAGGCCCATTCACAAGCACGACCCATACAAGTTACACAGAATCGGCCCATCAAAGGCCCATTCTAGATTTGACAATTTCCAGCCCATCGTCAGTTTCAGCCCGTTAACGGCCCGCTACGTCTTTGGGCCCAATTACGACCCGAGCTTCTTTCTGCCTGTTAGCAACCCATCATCAGTTCCAGCCCGTTAACGGCCCGAAACATCTTTCGGCCTTTTCTCGGCCCATTCTGTAGTTGGGCCAATTCTATCTCGTTGTGACTTTAGGCATGTCCTTGTCCCATTCGGTAAATGGGCTAATTCCTAGCCCATTTTGTCTTTCGGCCTACTAACAGCCCGCACAACAGTTGGGCCTTAAACTTTGGGTCCATTAGGGGACCATGTTCTGTGGGGCAAAATTTCAGCCCAACGCGACTTTCGGCATGTTAAAAGCCTATTTTGCAAATTGGGCCTCCTCTAGCCCATAACACTTTCGGCCTCTTACTAGCCCGTAAAGTAAAAGGGACGAGACAAAATTAACATTTATTTCGGCCAGCTAGAGGCCCGCATGCCATTTCCATTTATACGGCCCTATCGAGCTTTTGGCCTGTTAACGGCCTGCTAAGAGTCGTTGTTATGGTGGGCCACATCATTTGGAATCCACTAAATATTATTTTGACTAGCCCAATTAAGGCCCGCTTTGACTATACATGTTTGTTCGTTTGTATGGTGTCCACGAAATGTCTGGGTGTGTTGGCCCCCGTTTCAACGATATAGCATATTCAAGAATTATCCTACTCTATACTATCGCCTCTAAAAACATACACTATACAATAAAAAGACTAAGGCATAGAAACGTAGAATAATCCTACTCTATGCAATAAAGAAATTACAACCGAATATACCCACTAGGCATTATAGTTCGGCACCAGTGATAATAAAGCGTATACAAACAGCAAATTACATACACTGGACAAATAAAGCTCATACATCATGGACACGCATCAACAGAACTTAACATTTGAACTATAATTTCTTCAGAAAATAGGATTGGCCAGATTTAGATAGCACAAATTGCAGTCTGGAAAATCTCCAATTCCTTCATGGGTACCTCAGTGTCTCGTTTCATTTTTTGACTCCTGCATCTAATACCTGCAAGTCCAGTCTCAACTTGTTGATTGTACATTCAGAATCATGTACACGTTGTCTTGCCACCTCTAGTTGATGCTCGAGAACATCAACACATTCCAATTCCAATCCATAATCATTTGGTAATGGCCATGTCGCACTGCTCACAGATCTTTGTGTTGATGTCACTTCATCCTGAAATGTTTCTGTAAGTACACATGACTAGGGCAAAAATATAGTTACAACAGTGAAGCGAGTAAGACAAATTATTTTGTACATGGCAAAACAGGACTAACAATAATGTTACACGTCATGAAGCATAAGCAGGTGATATTTTAAAAATTACAAAATGGTAGTCTATGCAGCCCGCATACAGATCTCTCTTAGCTCACTAGAGGAACATGATGTTGGGGCCAAATCCAAAACACAAACAAGTTCAGACAGCACGTTGCGTATAAGTACGCAAGCAGTTGGCCATTCTGTAGCTCGATTAAAGTCTTAGGGAGCATAATGAATAACAGAGGGATTCATACAAACCTACTACAGCAAGCAAAACTATGCAATCATTAGCCTAGTATAAACTAGATTGCGAGCCTCATGCGGTAATAGTTGGTTAATAGACTTCAAAGCTTCAGGCACACTTCGCCAGAGTAATTAAATGGTAAGGCCTTTAATTATGTCAACTAATAGTTATACAAGTACCCAACATCATGCATCATTATTTGGGCATCTCATTAACCGAGGACAAATAAAGCAATTGAAAGAGCAAATTAACTATGCCTGAAACAAACAAGCAATTGAACTGTTGAGTTGGATACAGTGACTTACCTTAACTGGTTGAACATGCTCAACGTTGCTCCTCCTTCTCTTGCAAGGCTCCTTCCTAACATCTTGTACTTGGAAATCCTCAATCTTATCTTCATTGCACCCCCTCTGCAAGGTGACACAAACCAGTTACTCGTCTCCTTGGAAGATAAATATGCATACTTTCCAGTCTGTGAACAACACAAAAGGATGAGATTATAACAAAACAACACCACATAATGAAACATGCCACATCTCTTGCACTTGCACACAATGAAATGAGCATTTACTATGTGTGCACTATGTAAAAAATAGGCATGCCTTCGAACTGGATCTCCAGGTACTCTTGGAGAGCCTACTTCAGTGTACAACCAAACCTTTATGTCACCTATGATTTAGACAAGCCCGCACTACAGCAGCCCTTAGTGTCTAAATCGTTGACAAGCTCTGTTAGAGTGTTAGGTCAAGAATAGCAAGTAATCAAAGCAAATAGTCCTAGTATGGCTGGCTGATACAAACAAGCAATTGAACATATGTGTGAGCAAATCTTACATATTAAGAAAAGAAGCAAAGAAGGAGTGTCGGTGTCAAAACCGGCGGATCTCGGGTAGGGGGTCCCGAACTGTACGTCTAGGCCGGATGGTAACAGGAGACGAGGGACACAATGTTTTACCCAGGTTCAGGCCCTCTTGATGGAGGTAAAACCCTACGTCCTGCTTGATTAATATTGATGATATAGGTAGTACAAGAGTAGATCTACCACGAGATCAAGGAGGCTAAACCCTAAAAGCTAGCCTATGGTATGATTGTTGTATGATGAAGTTGTCCTACGGACTAAAACCCTCCGGTTTATATAGACACCGGAGAGGGTTAGGGTTACACAAAGTCAGTTACAATAGTAGGAGATCTTGAATATCCGCATCGCCAAGCTTGCCTTCCACGCCAAGGAAAGTCCCATCCGGACACGGGACGGAGTCTTCAATCTTGTATCTTCATAGTCCTGGAGTTCGGCTGAAGGTATAGTCCGGCTACCCGAACACCCCCTAATCCAGGACTCCCTCAGTAGCCCCTGAACCAGGCTTCAATGACGACGAGTCCGGCGCGTAGATTGTCTTCGGCATTGCAAGGTGGGTTCCTCCTCCAAATTCTTCATAAAAGTTTTGTAAACACCAAGAGTAGTGTCCGGCTCTGCAAAATAAGCTTCCACGTATTGCCATAGAGAGAATAATATTAACACCAATCTAATCTGCTGACGTATTCCGCAGCGTGACATCACACTACGGCCAAGCCTTTATTCGAATCGTTTTCACTTCTCCACCTCAGTGTGTTTTGCGAGGCGGTTTCCTTGGCACGTCTTGTCAAAGCAGAGATCGTGTCCCCTTTGTTTACGGGATTCTCGTTAATACGGACGTGGGTAACCCAACCGCGCCACTTATCACGATGCTTGGGAGGCAAGCGAGTTTTACTAGGCTGGTGGGGACGCATAGTCGCATCTGCCCATATAAGGGGATAAGGATCCACCTTTTTACCTACGCCTTCTTCCTCCTTTGCCTATCCATCTTCTGCGCACCCGAGCTCCAGCGCCCAAGTCCGGAGCGGGAGGCAAGTGGATGGTCTCCTCCGTCATGGAGGGCCATGTCAAAAGGTTAAGGAAGGCCGGATACTTGTCCAAAGACATCGTGCACCGGCTTCCTGAGGAGGGGCAGATTCTCCCCACCCCAAGGCCCCATGAGAGGGTAGTATTTCTTCCCCACTTCCTCCGCGGACTGGGTTTTCCTCTCCACCCATTTGTTTGTGGGCTCATGTTCTACTATGGCCTAGATTTCCACGATCTGGCCCCGAACTTCATCCTCAATATCTTGGCGTTTATCGTCGTGTGCGAGGCTTTCCTCTGCATTCGCCCCCATTTCGGCCTCTGGCTCAAGACTTTCAACGTCAAGCCAAAGGTGGTGCGCGGCAACCAGGCGGAGTGCGGAGGTGCCACGGTGGGCAAAATTGCCAACGTCCTATGGCTCGAGGGCTCCTTTGTGGAGACCTTGAAGGGGTGGCAGTCAGGGTGGTTTTACATCACCGAGCCACGTGATCCGAAGTGGACCGCAGCCCCTGAATTCCGATCTGGACCCCCTAGGCGGCTCATGTCCTGGAAGGAGACGAGCTTGTCGTGGGGCGACGAAGAAGAGTTGACCGGACTGCAAAAATGCATCCAGTCCTTGGTGAACAAGCAGCTCAAGCTTGTCAACGTAATCCAGGTCATGCTCGTCCGCCGGATCCTTCTGTGTCAAGAACGGGACTTCAATTTGTGGGAGTTCAACCCGGCCAGCATCGAACTCTGAGCAGGCTCTTCGACACGACATACGAAGATGTCTGGAGGGGGCTAACCAAAGGCGCCGAGGCTCCCACATCCGCCTCCAAAGACCGCGGATTCAGCTCGCAGCGTCCTGCTGGCGAGGTAAGATATTTCCATCTTTTACAGGATGTTAAGCTTTTCATAGTTTGACTCTATGCGGGATCTAAACTCCCTCACCTTTGACAGGATTGGCGGGAGAAGTCCGGACAGATTAACTGTCCGGCTCCCTTGCGCGAAGACCCAGCCCCTGCTCTCCTAGAGAAGCTGCTGGTTCCGGCACCTTATGTGGTGCCGGAGAAGAAGGCCAAGAAGAAGAAGGCCATGGGGACTGGAAAGAGTTCCCGGCATATGGTGGTGTCGGACTCGTCGTCCGACGAGTCTGAGACGCACTCCTCCCGTGAAAACGAGGAGGAGGAAGAAGAAACCTCTCCCCCTCCAGTGGGGGGAGGAGAGAAGAGGAAGGCCGCCCCAGTAGGGGAAGCCGAGGGGTCCAAGAAGAGGAAAACCCCTCCGCTGGACTACGTCCACGACGCCGACAAGGACGAAGAGGAGTGGCCGGACAGGGCCAAGCGTCCGACGAGATCGTAAGTGCTCGGATACCAGAGTAACTCGTGATATTCCTTTTGTTGCACAACTTTCCCTAATGTCGGATATAATCATGCAGTCTGCCCAAGGACGGGCTCCACGAGTCATCGAGCGGCTCCCTGGATTCATCGGACGTGAATTCAGTTCCGCCCGCTGCTTCCCCCTATGCTGCGGATGACGCCGAAGTGGCGTTGCGACAAGCTCCGGGGCGAGAGGAGGTGGTCCAGGAGGAGCCGCGAGGCGACCTCCCGGACTGCAGGAGTGAAGGGGACAAGACCCCCTGGGCTCCAAGTCCGGCTTTAAGCCGGACACTGCGCCGGAATCATCAACGATTCCGGACCGCGGTAGGCGAACTCCTGCCAAGAGGAGCAAGCCTACTAAGTCGGCGTCCTCCGTCCAACCGGAGGCGCCGGACAATCTGCTGGAGGAGCTTAAGGGCACCTCCATCGATGAGGAGCACCGTGCCATCATGAGTACGGTGGTCCAGAAGGTTCGGTCCACCAAAAGCGGACCGAATGAAGCTTGTGCTAGCCTTCTAACAGGCTTCGAGGTAAGTAAAAATATGTAAAAATATTACCGTATAGACAGTAGCCCCTGATGCTCTGTTTGGCGTTCGGAAAGAAAAGCCGAATAGAGGATCTATTAAATATCGTAGGAGTCTAACTAAAAAAGGAGTCAATATACGTATGCAGGCTTCGCTGCTGGCCACCGTCGCACTGACTGCGGAGGTGGGTGCCCTGAAGCAGGGCCTCGAGCGGACCGAGCAAGAGCTCGGCCTTGCCAAACGGCGGCTCGAGGAGAAAGAAGGTAAGAGATACCTTATAGAAAAAATGCCTATAGGAAGGCGCAATTGCAAAAAATGACAGGAGTATACTGCTTATTGTAGGGGCCACAACTGAGGTGGTGACCCTCAAGCAGGCGCTGTCCGAGGCTGAGAAGAAAGCGGCCACGGAGCGCGCCGAGCGGGAGAAATTTGAGGCGCAGGTTGGCAAGGTGCGGCAAGAGCTTCAGGTTCTCATGCAAAAACATGAGAGTTTGGAGCTCGACTCGAAGACGCGAGCGTCCGAGCTTGCTGCGGCCCTTAAAACTGCCAAATCTGCCAAGGCCGAAGCCCAGAAGGCCCTCCAGGAATTGGATGCGGTGAAAAAGATAGCGGCGGGTAAGGCATTCTATATGAAAAGCATAAATATAAAAGTAAACTACTTGTTACTTACCCGAATCCGGAGCTCTCCAGGGGCATTCACAGATCTTCCTCGCAGCGTATCCGATGCGGCCGCTTTCTACCGAGCCGAGGAAGGCAGCTCGACGGAGAAGGTGTTCTGGTCTCAGTATGCTGAGGCCGGACACCCTGTGCCCTTGAGCGACCAGCTGAAGCAGCTGGTCGAGCTCCACAAGGCGGCCGAACAGGCCCTGAAGGGCTTCATAGTTCGGCTGTGGCTTGGAGAGGCCCCGCCTGGGAGCTACTTCGGACTGGTGCGGCAGCTGGTGGAGGCTTGTCCAAGGCTCGAGGTCATCAAGCGCTCCGTCTGCATCGAAGTTGCCCGTAGGGCCCTTGCCCGTGCAAAGATGCACTGGGGTAAGCTGGACGGTGAGAAGCTTGTGAAGGACGGGCCGCCGCCGGGGAAGGAGCATCGCAAGCCCGAGAACTATTATAAGGATGTTCTTGCTGGTGCCCGCCTTGTGGCGGATGAATGTACCAAGGATGTAATTTTTGAATGAACTCGCTCGTGTTGTCCTGTGCGCTGAAAACTTGTTCATATGCGCTAAGCAATGCTTGAATTTAAAATATTACTTTCTGTGCGGCCGTTTATCAAAAAATTGAGAGATGGCCAGTCGTCGGCTTCTGCCCCCATGCCACTAGTGCTGGGGTGTTCGGGATAAACCCGAGCGCTCTTTTTCCCATGATTGGGTCCGTCGAGGGAGGCGGTCAGCACAACGAACAAGACAATCGGACTATAATGCTTGAACACTCTCACTTAGCCATAGAACTCTATAATTTTAAATTTCGGTGAAGCCCCTAGTATTCGAAAGACCGAGTTCGGGGCGCTATCCACGCCTTGGCCGGACAAAGCCGGTTCCTCGCTCGAAGTGGCATAAGCCTTTAAGGACTCGAAAAACCTCTCGAACAGCGACCGGTCTCTCGCCTCATCATGACAGTCAGTTTTAGCTTTCTCCACTGAGGTGCTCGGCCCAGCTCAACTGGGGCACAATCGCAGTGGTTCTCCTAGTGCTACCTTAGCCGATATAGCGGAACGTAAGGCACCAAAACATAGGAGCCGGGCAAACCCAACTATTGGACCAAATCATGATTCGGAGCCGATGCATATAGTGCTATAAGTTCGGGGTGCCGCACTTGTGAAAGTGGACGGACTTCTCACGCCATATTGATGGGTACTGAAGCCCCTGGCGTATTTTGCCATACCACAGTGTACGGATGCAGCATGTTATTAATAAACATATATATAAAAAGAGGGTAATGCAAAAAATAGACAAAAAGCTATGCATTGTTTATAGAAAGGCTGCTATGAAAGCGGAACGATACAAATAGTGCGATAAGCAAAATAAATTGGACTATTTAACATGTCCTGGCCAGGGGCAGGCCGCGGAATTGTATTAAAAAACAGATATACTGCTCGCAATAGAGACCACCTGGGAGTTCCATGATGCGGCGTGGCTTGTCTGCTTCCCTGGATCTTGCATCGTTTGTGCGGCAGTTGAATTGCCGAACGGGTCGTCCGAAGTATGGAGTCCTGAGAGTAAGAGAAAAAAAGGAATCCGGCAGCCCCTGGTGCGGTTTAAGCCGTATTTCGGGCATGCCGTGATAGTGCCCCTTCCCCTGTGCCCATGGTATTTCAAGAGCGTAGTTATGTACGTGAAGCGCTGGTTTCGATATATCGCGAGGGCTAGGGTTGGGGCCGCATTGCTACGCTAGCTCGGAACATGCCAGGCGGTCTTGTTGTAGGGTACTCCGGGCGCGCTTGACAGTGTCCGGCTTTTTGAAGGCCGAACTGGAGAACTGCCTAGAGAGGATGCTTTGTACTTCTGCTGTGAGCGCTGCCGTGTGCTCCTCCGTTCGGAGGGAGCGTTCAGTGTTCCCATTGACCGTCATTACTCTCTAGGGCCTGGCATCTTGAGCTTGAGGTATGCATAGTGCGGTACCGCGTTGAATTTTGTGAATGCGGTTCGCCCGAGCAGTGCGTGATAGCCACTACGGAACGGGACTATGTCGAAGATTAACTCCTCGCTTCGGAAGTTATCCGGAGATCCGAAGACCACTTCCAGTGTAACTGAGCCTGTACAGTTGGCTTCTACACCTGGTATGACGCCTTTAAAGGTCGTTTTGGTGGGCTTGATCCTCGAGGGATCTATGCCCATCTTTCGCACTGTATCCTGGTAAAGCAGGTTCAGGCTGCTGCCGCCGTCCATGAGGACTCTTGTGAGATGAAATCCGTCAATGATTGGGTCTAGAACCAATGCAGCGAAGCCGCCATGACGGATGCTAGTGGGGTGGTCCCTTCGATCAAAGGTGATCGGGCAGGAGGGCCATGGGTTGAACTTTGGGGCGACTGATGAAGCTATGCACCAAGGGTAGGGTCATGGACCTGTCCTAACTGCCCTACCCAAGGACATCTCTAGAAGAAATCGCCTTTCAATCGACGTGAAGGTGTTCCACTCGACAGACTCGAAGTCACTCGAGCAAGAAGCGATCACTCGACCAAGATCCAACCACTCGATGGCCAGGAGACCTAAAGTCACCCCGCACGCTAACGGTCAGTCATTAAGTAGCTTTTATGGTCATCATAGCACTTTATTACTAGCATTACCAGTAACGCCCTGCATTAATGTACATTGAACCCTTCGTAACGTGGGCTGGCCGGGGGTCCTGGCGCACTCTATATAAGCCACCCCCTCCTCCGAGACAAGGGTTCGCACCTCTGTAACTCATACTCACATAATCCAGTCGACCGCCTCCGGGCTCCGAGACGTAGGGTTTTTACTTCTTCCGAGAAGGGCCTGAACTCGTAAACCTTGCATCCTTACAACTTCTCCATAGCTAAGATATCGCCTCTCCATACTTACCCCCCTACATTACTGTCAGACTTAGAACCACGACAGTTGGCGTCCACCTTGGGGCATGTGTTTTAGCGTTTTGTTGGAGGAGTTGCGATCTTTTCCGACCCAAATCATCATGGTTTTCGACGGAGTTTTGGTGGAGGGCCGCGAGATCCGTCTCGACGCGCTCACGTTCATCGCCGACGACTCCGCCTGGCTTCAGGAGGCTCCGCTCGACGTGGAAGCGCTCCCTGTCCGGGGGGAAACGCACTTTAGCGCGTGCGTCCGCGGTGTTCTCCTGCGGCAACCGTTGACCCCCTACCGGTCGGCTCCTGTGTTGTCCTCCCTCCCCGCTTCCCGCCGGTGCAAGCGCTCCGGTCGGTCGAGGCTTCAATAGTGGGTGAGACACGCGGTGGCCCGTCAGTCGGCCACCCCTCAAGTCGCGGTGATCGAGCCCGACGAATCCCTCTACGGCCTGTTCGATTGGCTCCGAAGAGACTGCATCCGAGTGCGACAGCAGCGATCCGGCGGCGGAGGTTCTGATGGTCGATGGACCGCCCAGTCCCCTCGGTTTTACCCGCACCGACGGAGGCGCAGGAGGAGGCGACCCGTTGCGTCCCCATGAGGAGTATCTTCCCGAGCCTCTCACGTCGTTGCAGAGAGAAGAAATTCACCGCCGGAACATGGATGCGCTGCACACTCCTATCGTTGGAGAAACCCCCGAGGCTCGCGCCTTGGAGGATGCGCGCCTGGCAAACTTGGCCGAGCGCACTCGACTGGAGAACCTCCAGCGAGCACTCGACGAGCGTGCGTGGCAACAGGTTCCCGAATCCACTCGACGTCAGCTCTTCCCGCCCCCGCAGGTATATCGGACTCCGATTCAGAATTTAGCAGCTGCGGCCCGTATAGCGGAGTCGATTCAGCCTTCCCAGCGGGAGGCTGGCAGAGGCTTGCTACAGATCAGAGCGTTACTCCGGGCAGCAGGAGATCAGAATTCCACTGTTTCTCAGTCGCGGAACAGAATTCACAGCAGATGCGTTGCCGCGGACACAGTCCAGTCGGCTCATACCCCGAGATCGCCCCCGAGGCGTGAGGGACGTGGAGACCGGCGTGACCAGTATGGGAACCATGAGCAGTATGATCACCGAGTCGATCGTGACGGTCGACGTTGAGTGCCCATGCCTCCCCCGAGGAGCGGGTCGTATGTGCCTCGCTAGCAGGATGACAGGCGCCCTCATAGTGGTGGGCGAAGGATTCCAGTCGACCCCAGAGGGCCAGGCTTTGACGCGAGATCCATCCTTGTCCAGGGTCTGGTCGACAGGAACAGGGCTCACCGAGAAGGCCACGACAGAGATGCGCCTGCCAGCAGCAGAGTACATGTTCCGGGGCCAGAGTGCTTTAGTAGAGCCATCAGGGCTGCTGTGATTCCTCCCAATTTCAGGTTGGCGACTGGAGTCAGTAAGTTCACTGGCGAGTCCAAGCCCGATACTTGGCTCGAGGACTACCGAGTGGCCGTCTAGATTGGCGGCGGCAATGATGAAGTGGCCATGAAGCACCTGCCTCTCATGTTGGGGGGCTCGGCCAAAGCGTGGCTAAACCAGTTAGCGCCTAGCAGCATTTACACGTGGGAAGATCTCTCCCGAGTGTTCGTCACCACATTTGAAGGCACATGCAAGCGACCAGCAGGACTGACGGAACTGCTGTCTTGTGTGCAAAGGCCGAATGAAACTTTGAGGGATTACATCCAGAGATGGATCACGTTACATCACTCGGTGGAGAACGTGCCTGACCACCAAGCAGTTTGTGCCTTCAAGGAAGGCGTCAAGTACAGAGAACTGAACTTGAAATTCGGTCGAACCGGAGATATGTCCCTGAATCGGATGATGGAGATTGCCACCAAGTACGCTAATGGTGAAGATGAGGATCGACTCAGGAGTGGCAAGCTCAAGTCAGTCGTCCAAGAAACCGGAGGTAATTCCAATCGGAAACAGAAGTGGAAGGCCGAGCCAGCGGCTCCCGGGGAAGCTTTAGCTTTGGCCCAAGGAAAGTCTAAAGGGAAACCTAAAGGGCCTTGGAACCCCAAAAAGGTTAAAGACCAGGAGGGAAATGATGTGTTGGACTTACCATGTCTCGTCCACATAAAGAAAGATGAAGAGGGTAATTTTATTTACCCGAAACATACCACTCGGCAGTGTCGACTCTTGATCCAGCAGTTCCAGGGCAAGTAGCCCAAGGGTAAGGAAAAGGAGTCAGACAAGGTCGAGGACAAAGAGGACAGTGATGACGGATACCCTCAAGTCAATTCCACCCTGATGATTTTTGCTGATGTTGAGAGCAAAAGTCGACTGAAAGTTATTAACCGAGAGGTGAATATGGTCGCTCCGGTAACACCTAGTTACCAGAAATGGTCTCAGACTGCCATAACATTCGACCAGTCTGACCACCCAACACACATCGCCACCCCTGGGAGGCAAGCTTTGGTGGTCGACCCAGTTGTTAAAGGCACTCGACTGACCAAAGTCCTGATGGATGGTGGCAGTGGTTTGAACATATTATACGCTGATACGTTGAAAGGGATGGGCATTCTGATGTCCAGACTTAGTGCCAGCAACATGAGTTTCCATGGAGTCATTCCTGGGAAGAAGGCTGAATCACTCGGCCAGATTGCTCTTGATGTGGTTTTCGGTGATTCCAAGAATTACCGCAAAGAAAAGTTGACATTTGAAGTTGTAGACTTCCAGAGTGCCTATCACGCTATTTTGGGCAGGCCGGCTTATGCACGCTTCATGGCCCGACCATGTTACGTATATCTCAAATTGAAGATGCCTGGCCCCAAAGGTGTGACCACCATTACGGGCAATCGGAAGAAAGCGGAAGAATGTTTTCAAAAAGGTTCGAAGATCACCGATGCGCAGATGGCAGTGGTGGAGTTGCAGGAATACCAAAAGACTGCAGACCCGAGTGATCTGTTGCGAGCCAAGAAGCCCGCTACAGAGTCAGCTTTCCAGTCGACTGGCGATAAAAAGACAGCTCACATCCACCCGACCGACCCTAGAGCCATTCCGACTCATATCTCGACAACACTCGACTCCAAATAGGAAGAAGCGCTCATCCAGTTCCTCCGTGAGAACTGGGACATTTTCGCATGGAAGCCTTCTGACATGCCAGGTGTTCCCAGGGAGCTGGCTGAGCATCGCCTGAGAGTCGACTCAAAAGTAAAACCTGTCAAGGAACATCTCTGACGGTCCGCCGTCCAAAAGAGAAAGGCTATTGGCGAGGAGGTGGCTCGGCTCTTAGCAGCGGAGTTCATCCGAGAAATCTACCACTCCGAGTGGCTCGCCAACATTGTCATGGTCCCCAAGAAGGACAAGTCACTTCGCATGTGCATTGATTTTAAACATATCAATCGGGCCTGCCCGAAAGATCATTTTCCTCTCCCCCGCATCGACCAGATAGTCGACTCGACCGCGGGATGTGAGCGACTGTCTTTCTTGGACGCCTATTCCGGGTACCATCAGATCCGTCTGTATGGACCTGACGAG
This sequence comes from Triticum dicoccoides, assembly GCF_002162155.2. Classification (NCBI taxonomy): domain Eukaryota; kingdom Viridiplantae; phylum Streptophyta; class Magnoliopsida; order Poales; family Poaceae; genus Triticum; species Triticum dicoccoides. The sequence continues at coordinate 214,719,550 of NC_041390.1, read as the reverse complement.
ATCAAGACAGCTTTCATCACTCCATTCGGGTGCTTCTGTTATGTTACCATGCCATTCGGCCTCAAGAATGCCGGAGCTACATTCATGAGGATGATTCAGAAGTGTTTACTCACTCAAATCAGTCGAAATGTAGAAGCATACATGGATGATATCGTGGTCAAGTCATGGAAGGGTTCTGACCTGCTAACTGACCTTGCTGAAACCTTTGCCAACCTTAGGAGGTATGATATCAAGCTTAACCCATCAAAGTGCACATTTGGGGTCCCTGGCGGAAAGTTACTCGGTTTTCTCGTTTCCGAACGGGGAATCGACGCCAATCCAGAAAAAGTTGGCACTATACTCCGAATGAAAAGCCCTATGCGAGTGCACGACGTCCAGAAGCTTACTGGTTGCTTGGCCGCCCTAAGTCGATTCATATCTCGTCTCGGTGAAAAGGCATTGCCTCTTTACCGATTGATGAAGAAGTCCGACAAGTTCGAGTGGACTCCTGAAGCTGATGCAGCATTTGCAGAGCTCAAAGCTCTGCTCTCCACCCAGCCGGTGCTTGCTGTCCCAATCAACAAGGAGCCTTTGCTGCTTTACATCGCAGCCACAGGACAAGTCGTCAGTACGGTACTTACGGTCGAACGGGAAGAGGAAGGGAAAACCTTCAAAGTTCAGCGCCCAGTATATTATATTTCTGAAGTCTTGACCCCATCAAAGCAAAGATATCCTCACTATCAGAAGCTTGTATATGGGATTTATATGACCACCAAGAAAGTTGCTCACTACTTCTCTGATCATTCCATTACAGTCGTCAGCGGCGCTCCATTGTCAGAGATCCTACATAACAGGGATGCAACCGGTCGAGTGGCAAAATGGGCGATTGAACTCCTTCCCCTAGATATCAAGTTTGAGGCAAAGAAAGCTATCAAGTCCGAGGCAATCGTAGATTTCGTCGCCGAGTGGATTGAACAGCAGCTGCCGACTCAGACTCACTCGGAGCATTGGACTATGTTCTTCGATGGCTCCAAGATGCTGAGTGGTTCCGGTGCCGGAGTGGTGTTGGTCTCCCCCAGAGGAGATAAACTCAGATATGTTCTTCAAATCCACTTCGATTCCTCCAATAACGAGGCAGAATACGAAGCACTTTTATATGGGTTACGCATGGCCATCTCACTCGGCATCCGTCGCCTCATGGTCTACGGCGACTCAGATTTGGTGGTTAATCAGGTGATGAAGGAATGGGATGTCAGAAGTCCAGCCATGACTGGCTATTGCAATGCAGTGAGAAAGCTGGAGAAGAAATTCGAGGGGTTAGAGCTTCACCACATACCCCGACTGAAAAATCAAGCAGCTGATGATTTGGCAAAAATAGGTTCCAAAAGAGGAGCCATTCCCAGCAATGTGTTTTTGGAACACATCCACACACCTTCAGTCCCGGAGGATCCCTTCACCGAAGAGGCCCCGCAGCCAAAAAGCGCCATGGATCCGACCGAAGTTGAAGTTCCGACTGTGGTCGATCTGATCATGGAAGTGTTCGTTATCACTCCCGTCTGGACAGAACCGTACATCGCATACATCCTAAGGAAAGAACTCCCAGAAGACAAAGAAGAGGCTCGACAGATCGTCCATCGATCCAAGGCCTTCACAGTCATAAGGGGACAGTTATATAGAGAAAGCGTGACTCGGGTCGGCGAGAAGTGTATTACACCAGAAGAAGGTCAGATGATCCTTAACGATATCCACTCGGGGACCTATGGTCATCATGCGTCCTCTCGGACCATTGTGGCCAAAGCATACCGAGCGGGGTTCTACTGGCCAAGGGCCAATGAGATGGCAAAAGAGATAGTCGACAAATGTGAAGGATGTCAGTATTACTCCAATATGCCGCACAAACCCGCGTCAGCCCTGAAAACCATTCCACTCGTCTGGCCCTTCGCCGTTTGGGGGCTGGACATGGTTGGACCACTAAGAACAGGCAGGATCGGCTTCACTCATGTGCTGGTAGCAGTCGACAAGTTCACCAAATGGATTGAAGCCAAGCCTATCAAGAATCTCGATGCTTGCACCACTATCAGTTTCATTCGAGAGTTGATATTCAGATATGGAGTTCCGCACAGTATCATCATGGACAATGGGTCAAACTTCGATTCCGACAAGCTCAGGGCCTTTTGCGCCTCTCAGGGCACTCAGGTCGACTATGCTTCGGTCGCTCACCCCCAGTCGAATGGGCAAGCGGAAAGGGCAAATGGACTAATTCTCAAAGGACTGAAACCCCGATTGATGCGCGAGCTCAAGCACGCAGCACGTGCATGGGTCGACGAGCTCCCATCAGTCCTTTGGGGATTGAGGACAACCCCAAATCGATCGACCGGAAGAACCCCGTTCTTTCTAGTCTACGGAGCCGAGGCAGTCTTACCGAGCGACCTGCTTCACAACGCTCCCAGAGTCGAGCTCTACTCAAAAGAGGAAGCAGAACAAGCCCGGCAGTACGCAGTCGACCTTCTAGAAGAAGAAAGAGAAATGGCCTTAATTTGGTCGACCATCTATCAGCAAGACTTGCGTCGATTCCATGCCAGAAACGTGAAGAGCCGAGCCTTCCAAGAAGGAGTCTTAGTCCTTCGAGTGGATCAGCAGAAACCACACAAGCTCGCTCCTACTTGGGAAGGCCCCTTCATAGTCACCAGAGTCCTCCACAATGGAGCATACCACCTCTACAATGTCGATCGCCAGATTGACGAGCCACGAGCCTAGAATGCGGAGCTACTCCGCCCCCTTTTATACTTGAATTCTCACTCGGATGAGATGTAATAAGAAAAACTCCTGTAGTTTATTTATCAAAAGACAAGAGCGTTATAATTTTCCCAGTGATTATTATTGTTTTTGTTTGCGTAAGAAATCCCCCAGTGGGTGGCTTAGCCGCGAATCCGCTTCGCCTAAGTTTGAAAAAATCCTACCGAGTGGAGAGCAATCCTCCCACTCGGGGGCTTAGCTGCAGTCCAGTACTCGCCTAAGTTTGAAAAATCCTACCAAGTGGAGAGCAATCCACCCACTCGAGGGCTTAGCTGCAGTCCAGTACTCGGCTAAGTTCTCCCACTTAGAGACTTAGCTGCAGTCAGGCACTCGCCTAAGTTTGAAAAATCCTACCGAGTGGAGAGCAATCCTCCCACTCGGAGGCTTAGCTGCAGTCCAGTACTCGCCTAAGTTCTCCCACTTAGAGACTTAGCTGCAGTCAGGCACTCGCCTAAGTTTGAAAAATCCTACTGAGTGGAGAGCAATCCTCCCGCTCGGAGGCTTAGCTGCAGTCCAGTACTCGCCTAAGTTCTCCCACTTAGAGACTTAGCTGCAGTCGGGCACTCGCCTAAGTGTTTAAAAATCCTACCGAGTGGCGAGCCAGACTCCCACTTGGGGGCTTAGCTGCAGCCCAGTGCTTGCCTAAGTGTTTAAAAATCCTACCGAGTGAGAGCAAACCTCTCACTCGGGGGCTTAGCTGCAGCCCAGTGCTCGCCTAAGTTTGAAAAAATCCTACCGAGTGGAGAGCAAGCCTCCCACTCGGGGGCTTAGCTGCAGCCCAGTGCTCGCCTAAGTTTGAAAAAATCCTACCGAGTGGAGAGCAA
>NC_041390.1:214702012-214715851 GCF_002162155.2 Triticum dicoccoides | reverse complement strand
TAAGTTCTCCCACTTAGAGACTTAGCTGCAGTCAGGCACTCGCCTAAGTTTGAAAAATCCTACCGATGGAGAGCAATCCTCCCACTCGGGGGCTTAGCTGCAGTCCAGTACTCGCCTAAGTTCTCCCACTTAGAGACTTAGCTGCAGTCAGGCACTCGCCTAAGTTTGGAAAAATCCTACCGAGTGAGAGCAATCCTCCCACTCGGAGGCTTAGTTGCAGTCCGGTACTCGCCTAGGTTCTCTCACTAGGAGACTTAGCTGCAGTCCGGCACTCGCCTAAGTTTGAAAAAATCCTACCGAGTAGAGAGCGATCCTCTCACTTGGGGGCTTAGCTGCAGTACAGTACTCACCTAAGTTCTCCCAAACACATCTCAATCCTCAAGGATGACGAGGGGCAGATCGACTGCCACCTTCTCCTGGAGAGCTTCGCCACAGATACAATGCGCGATTCATCCCGCTCTATAGTAACGAAGTACGGGTCGACTGCCACCTTCTCCTAGAGAGTTTCACCACAAATACAATGTGCACTCCGTCCCACTCTGCAGTAACAGGGTGTGGGTCGACCACCACCTTCTCCTGGAGAGCTTCGCCACAAATACAATGTGCGCTCCGTCCCACTCTGCAGTAACAGGGTGTGGGTCGACCGCCGCCCGCCCCTGGGGAGCTTCGCCACAAATACAAGACGTGGGTCGACTGCTTCCCCCTCCTTCGGAGCTGCACTGCGAATACAGAAAGTTGTCTCGAATAAAGATTGGGTTCACTCAGCAGGAGATTCATAAAGATATTCAACGATAAACCAAGTTTAGATAAATTCTAAAGGTTTCGGATCACAGATCGAAGTACTCGGGCACGCAGCCCGAAAAAGTTTAACGGTTACAAAAACCACTCGGCATTCCGAGGCAAATTTAAGGTAGGACATAAGAGTTTGTTCACTCCGTGGGAGGAGGGCTGGCAGGCTTGACGAACTCATCCAGGTCGACGCCATCGGCATTCCGAGTGGCGGCAGCTATGAAGGTTTCCATAAAAGTTCGGAAGTCGTGCTTCTGGGTGTTTGCGACCTTGATTGCGGCCAGCTTGTCTTGTCGCACCTCCTTGCAGTGGACATGAACCAAGGACAGAGCCACGTCAGTGCCACAACGAGCAGAAGACTTCTTCCACTCCTGCACTCGGTCTGGGATTCTGTTAAGTCAAGTCATCAGAGACTCAAGATCATTTTGGAGCGTAGCCTCTGGCCAAAGTGACGGGTCGATCCGTGACATGGCGACCTTCAGTCGCGCCAAGTAGTCCATGGCACCGTCAACGCGAGATTCCAGTTGGAGCAGATTCATGGCAGTTTCATCTTTCACGGGAGAGTTGATTGGATCCAGACCTGGTTCGATCCGCCCAGTCTCCTCTTCAAAGTTCTGGCAAAACTCTGCATTCACGATCCAAGGATAAGTCAATTTTCATACACTGAGTCGACACAAAGAAAAATCAGTCGGAACTAAATGTGCACCTTCAAGCTTGATATAAAACTTCTTGGCAAGGCTCCTTAGGTAGCTCTCCAGATCGTCCCTCCTACGAGCGACGCCTTCCATCTTCTCGTTCAGGTTGAGGTTCTCCTTCTTCCAACGTGTGCACTCCCTGTTGGCTTCATTCAGAGCAGTCTTCAGCCTGGTATTCTCTTCTTCCAACTGGCCGACTGAAGCCAGCTTTTGTTCGGCCAGAGCGGTCCTGTCGTCGGCCTCCTTCTGGGCAGCAGACAAATCCTGATCCTTTTTCGCCAAAGCTTCTCTTAGTTTTTCTGCAAAGAAATGATGATTGATTCAGAAATAGCAGAAGGGTGCTTGAGCCTAAAACTGACCAGTCGACAAACTCGTCTTACCTGCGGCGCCGTCTCTGACCTTTTGCAGCTCTGTCCTGGCCAGCTCCAAGTCAAGGTTCAGTTGAATCTGCTGCTTCTCCAAGTCAGCAAAGCGAGCTCCAAGATCACAAGATTTCTGAAATCAAAGGGGACAAGTTATTTTTACAGCAAAAAAAATACTAAGACAAAGGGCGACTGCCCGCAGTCCACCATAGTCTCGGGGACTACACCTAGTGGGTGACTTAGTGTGCCCCCACCGGTTCTAATCCCACTCGACCGGTCCGCCGGAGTCGAGTGAGGGGAATAAAAAAAAGAGAGAGAAAGTAGAACTCAGACCACAATCGACTGCCAGCAGTCGATCGCGGTCTCGGGGACTACACCCAGTGGGTGCACTTGGCGTGCCCCCACCGGTTCTGATCCCACTCGACCGAGTCGAGCAGAAGAAACAAACTAGCAGTTCGGTTTTACTCGACAAAATACAAAGACTACAGTCGACTGCCAGCAGTCCACCGTAGTCTCGGGGACTACACCCAGTGGGTGCACTCAGCGTGCCCCCACTAGCCCAAAAAATTCAATCGACACACCCACTGGGTGTACATATGAAAAGATTTTCGAAAAGAATCTTCAGATAGCATATCCTAACAGAACAAGCGGCGACCAACTAACCTGAACATTGCTCTGGAGAGCCGAGCTGGCATCATAGGCGGCTTGGCTGGCGTCTCGCACTGTCTTCATCTTCTCCATCATAATGCCCGCCTGGCGTATGGCTTCCCTAGCAGCATTCACCTCGTCCTCTGGGACATGATGGGTTGCAAAAAGTGAAGGCGGGTCGACAGGGGCTCGAGCAGTCGACGAAGAAGGCAAGGCACTCGACAATGGCTCGGTGAAGGTAACAGAACCCCGATTGACGTCGCCAGTGTCCTGAACGACTAGCTCCGCCCTCGGCGTCGACTGTAGCACCTCACTTACAGGAGCTCGCCTATTCTTCCTCGTCAAAGGCCTCTCGGACTCTTCATCATCATCAGGGAGGTCGATAATGTTGGGAGCTGTGCAAAGTTCAATTGCCAAAAGCACGTCACCCAATGAGGCACATTGCAGTTGAATCAACCGAATAAAGATAGTATGGCAGAAATCATAGGCGGATTAGAAGTGACCGCATCCTCCATCACCTCGTCATCATCCCTGTAAGCTGAGGTCCCGGAGGTAGCAGCACTGACAGTTCCAAAGTTCGTCCAGTTAAAACAAGAAAAACAAACAGCACGGGGCGTCGAGTGAATGCAAAGAGAGGCACTCACGCGGAAGCGACGGGGATATAAATTTTGATTTTCGGCAACGCCTTCCGAGTCTTCGGCTCTACGACTCTGGGGTGCTTTGGCTCCTTCTCAGTCGGGGTTGGCGAAGAGATCCGAGGGCGCATCGAAGACTGACCAGCTGGAGCAGTTGCCTTGTCACGGGCACTCGGCCGTTCTTGGTCAAGCTTGGATCGCCTCTCCCTGCGAGGAGGTGACTCGACTTCTTCTCCACCGCTTGAGTCGTTGCTCCCTCCATCCCCTTCACCATCGAAAGTCCACTCGCCGCTTTCGCCGCCACTCGCCTCGCCTTCCAGAGCTTGCTCCTGCTCCCCGTTGGGCATTGAATACATTTCAATAATGGCCTGAAAGAAAGCAGGTAGATCAAAGTCAGTCGACGCAATATCGGCAGCTACGCGAGTGAATTCAGATTACAAGCAAAAACTCAGAATCAGACCTGCTCGGGTGCGTGGGACTGGTCGAATGGAGGGACTCTCCTGGCTCCCCTGGGATTGTCCTTATTTCCAGTAATGCCAGACTGCCACTTCTCCAGCGTGTCATCGTCGACCTCCTCTAGGTGGATCCGAGTGGAGTCTTCAAGACCCGAATACATCCACATCGGATGGTCTCGGGCTTGGAGAGGCTGGATGCGTTGCTGAAGGAAGACTTCCAAGAGATCCATACCAGTGACCCCATCGCGAATAAGCTGGACCACTCGGTCGACCAGCACCTTCACGTGCGCCTTCTCCTCCGGGAGCACCTTCAAAGGGGAGGGTTTTTCCACTCGGTCCATGGTAAAGGGAGGGAGGCCAGTTGATTGCCCCGGCGTCGACTGGTCTTTACAGTAAAACCAAGTCGACTGCCATCCGCGAACTGAGTCGGGAAGAATCATGGCCGGGAAGGAGCTTTTCCCCCTCGACTGGATGCCAAGAACCCCACACATCTGGATCACTTGGGTCCTCTCGTCACTCGGATTAGCCTTTTTCACTGTCTGGGAGCGACAAGTGAAAATATGCTTGAAGAGACCCCAGTGAGGCCGACAACCCAGGAAGTTCTCACACAAAGAAATGAAAGCGGCAAGATAAACGATTGAGTTGGGGGTAAAATGATGGAGTTGTGCCCCAAAGAAGTTCAGAAACCCTCGGAAGAAGGGGTGAGGGGGCAAGGAAAATCCACGGTTGACGTGGGTGGCAAGAAGGACACGCTCACCCTCCCGAGGCTGCGGCTCGGATTCCTTCCCCAGAAGCCGCGCCGAGTCGTAGGGACCAGCCCCCCTTTGGCCAAGTCGTCAAGGTCTTCTTGGGAGATCCTCGAGTGGATCCAGTCGCCCTGGATCCAGCCCCTCGGCAGGCCGGACCGCGAGGAAGATCCGCCCCGGCTGGTTGCCTTCCCCTTCGACCTCGCTGTCGCCTTCTTGGCCCTCTCCAGAGCCGCTGTCTTCTCCTTCCCCATTGTCGCCGGCGAGACGCGTACGGTGCGGTGGCGCTGGGGCGAGAGCGAGCGCAGCGGAGGGGCGTGAGGAAGAGAAGGGGAAATAAGATGCACTGTTCGGGAGACTCCGGTCCAACGCCTTATACGAGGCCGCTTCCGAGTGGCTGACGGGTAGGCCCAGGTGACTCTGTCAAATCCCGTACCGGTCGTGCGTGCGGTACGTGGCGAGAAAGGCGGCGCGGGGATCGAGACATCTCCGCTCTATCCCATCCGATTACTGCGGCCTCCCCCGTCCTGCGTGCTTCCCAAAATTCGGATCCCATGAAATCTGCGGGCAGCAAACAAAGTTGTCAGACTAAAAGATCTCCTCCGCACCGTCACTCGGAGCCTTACAGGTAAAGAAACTCACTCGACGAAGAATTAAGAATGGATCAAGGCGGCCGAAAAGGAAGTTGCTGTCATCACTCGGGTCCGTTGATCTGGAGCATGATATGCTCACGGCATGAAAAACAAGTCGGAGAGGTCCTCAACTCCTTCCCCACTCAAACCTCGATCCATTCGGGGGCTAATGATGAAGCTATGTACCTAGGGTAGGGTCATGGATCTGTCCTAACTGCCCTACCCAAGGACATCTCTAGAAGAAATCGCTTTTCAATCGACATGAAGGTGTTCCACTCGACAGACTCGAAGTCACTCGACCAAGAAGCGATCACTCAACCAAGATCCAACCACTCGACGGCCAGGAGACCTAAAGTCACCCCGCACGCTAGCGGTCGGTCATTAAGTAGCTTTTATGGTCATCATAGCACTTTATTACTAGCATTACCAGTAATGCCCTGCCTTAATGTACATTGAACCCTTCGTAACGTGGGCTGGCCGGGGGTCCTAGCGCACTCTATATAAGCCACCCCCTCCTCCGAGACAAGGGTTCGCACCTCTGTAACTCATACTCACATAATCCAGTCGACCGCCTCCGGGCTCCGAGACGTAGGGTTTTTACTTCTTCCGAGAAGGGCCTGAACTCGTAAACCTTGCGTCCTTACAACTTCTCCATAGCTAAGATATCGCCTCTCCATACTTACCCCCCTACATTACTGTCAGACTTAGAACCATGACAGCGACCGGCTCCATCGCATATATGTCCCGTAACGCACGCTTCCGCTCCCTCTTGGAGATGTGGGTTGCGTATATCATGTTCACCGTCCGCACTTGCGGGGGAAATCCCTTCTGTTCACTGTTGTTCGGCGGCCTGGGCTCCTCGTCCTCGTCGCTATGCAGCCCCTTGTCTTTGTTTTCGGCTCTTAACTTGCCTACCTGCTTGAACACCCAACAATCCCTGTTGGTGTGATTGACTGGCTTTTCAGGGGTGCCATGTATCTGGCACAAGCGGTCGAGTATTCGGTCCAAACTGGACGGGCCCTGAGTTTTTCTTTTGAATGGCTGTTTCCGTTGACCGGATTTGTAGCCTCGGAATCCGGCATTAACTGTCGTATCCTCGTTGTTGTCGCTGTTAACGCGGCGCTTTTGTTTGTTCCAACGCGACCTGTCACTTTTGTCCTTGGTATTCGAATTACCAGCGTTCTTGGTTAAGTTGTTACTGCGAGCTAGCCAGCTGTCTTCTCCCGTGCAAAAGCGGGTCATGAGTGTCGTGAGGGCTGCCATAGATTTCGTCTTTTCCTGTCCCAGGTGCCGGGCCAGCCACTCGTCACGGATATTATGCTTGAAGGCCACTAAGGCCTCTGCGTCCGGACAGTCGACTATCTGGTTTTTCTTTGATAGGAACCATGTCCAGAATTGCCTGGCTGATTCTTCTGGCTGCTGAATTATGTGGCTTAGGTCATCGGCGTCCGGTGGTCGCACATAAGTGCCCTGGAAGTTGTCAAGGAATGCGGCTTCTAGGTCCTCCCAAGAACCGATTGAGTTTGCTGGCAAGCTGTTAAGCCAATGCCGGGCCGGTCCCTTAAGTTTGAGTGGGAGGTATTTGATGGCATGTAGATCATCGTCGCGGGCCATGTGGATATGAAGGAGATAATCCTCGATCCATACCGCAGGATCTGTTGTGCCATCGTATGATTCAATGTTTACGGGTTTGAAGCCCTCAGGGATTTTATGATCCATTACTTCATCTGTGAAGCATAGTGGGTGTGCGGCGCCTCTGTATTGGGCTATATCACGACGCAGCTCAAAGGAGCTTTGTCTGTTGAGTTCGGCCCGGCCGAATTCATTGCGTCCGGAGTGACGATCACCGTCACATGCCGTGGGGCGCCTGCGCGATCCGTAGATCGATCTTATTTGCCTTGCCTTGTCCTCCAGGATGTTGCGCAGGTCGGGTGCATTTTCCCGTGCCTTAGTATGCTTGACGCGGTGCCGGGGCATGGCTTGAGTGGAGGGCCAAGAGGCCTCTCTGTCGCGGCCACGAGGTTACCGGTCGGCCATGTCATGCGCTGGTGATGTAGGTGCTTCCTCCTCTAGTCGGGGTAGCAGCCTACGCTTTGGGTAACTCTTGGAGGGGCGTTCGAGTTCATACTCTTCGGCCGCAAGGACTTCAGTCCATCTATCAGCTAGCAAATCCTGATCAGCTCTAAGTTGTTGCCGCTTTTTCTTGAGGCTGCTTGCCGTGGCCATGAGCCTGCGTTTAGAACGCTCTTGCTCGGCAAGATCCTCTGGCACGACGAACTCGTCGTCGTCGAGGCTTGCCTCGTCTTCGGAGGGAGGCGTATAATTATCGTCCTCAACCTCTTGGTCCGCCGCCCTCTCGTGAGGGCTGGCTTCTCTGTCCTCCTATGCCAAATTTTGCTGGAGGGGGTGTTCTTCGGCGCTATCCGGAGTTGTATTATCTCCCGTGCCGGAATCACCATTTTTGCTTTGGCGGGATTTAGAGCGGCGCCGCTGACGCCGACGCTTGGGCTGTTTCTTAGAGGTATCATCCACCGCTGTTCCATCGCCATCTCCATCCTTTGGAGTGTCCACCATATATATGTCATATGACGAGGTGGCCTTCCAACGCCCTACAGGTGCTGGTTCTTGTTCATCTCCTGCATCGCCGTCCATGCCGTCGATGTCTTCGGAGTCGAAGTCAAGCATGTCGGTTAAGTCGTCGACAATGGCTACGAAGTGGGTGGTGGGTGGGTTTTGAATTTCTTCATCGTCTGTATCCCAACCTTGCTGACCGTAGTCCGGCCAGGGCTCTCCTGATAAAGAGAGAGACTTTAGAGAATTCAGGATGTCGCCGAAGGGCGAGTGCTGAAAGATGTCCACGGCGGTGAACTCCATTATCGGCGCCCAATCGGATTCGATCGGCAAGGGCGCGGGGGGCTCGGAGTTCGGAGAGGAATCCGGCTCCTCGAAGTCACGGGCCATGCGGAGTGTAGGGCTGGAGTTCGGCTCGATCGCCTCTGAGATCGCAGCCCCTGAGGCAGCGTCCAACCGCTGATCCTCGATTGGCGCAGTGGGCTCCGAATCAATGGTCGGAACCGATGTGTGTGCGGCCTCCAAGGCGTTGTTCGGCGGCAGAGCTATATCATGCCCATCGAGACAGTGCGGCACGCTTGGCTGTGGCTTGAATCCGTCGAAGATCAAGTCCCCGCGGATGTCAGCCGTGTAGTTTAGGCTTCCAAACCTAACCTGATGGCCAGGGGCGTAACTTTCGATCTGCTCAAGGTGACCAAGCGAGTTGGCCCGCAGTGCGAAGCCGCCGAAGACGAAGATCTATCCGGGGAGAAAAGTCTCACCCTGGACTGCATCGTGGTTGATGATTGAAGAAGCCATCGGGCCTGAAAGCGACGACACAGAGGAACTCTCAATGAAAGCACCAATGTCGGTGTCAAAACTGGCGGATCTCGGGTAGGGGGTCCCGAACTATGCGTCTAGGCCGGATGGTAACAGGGGACGAGGGACACAATGTTTTACCCAGGTTCGGGCCCTCTTGATGGAGGTAAAACCCTACGTCCTGCTTGATTAATATTGATGATATGGGTAGTACAAGAGTAGATCTACCACAAGATCAAGGAGGCTAAACCCTAAAAGCTAGCCTATGGTATGATTGTTGTATGATGAAGTTGTCCTACGGACTAAAACCCTCCGGTTTATATAGACACCGGAGAGGGTTAGGGTTGCACAAAGTTGGTTACAATAGTAGGATATCTTGAATATCCGCATCGCCAAGCTTGCCTTCCATGCCAAGGAAAGTCCCATCCGGACACAGGACGGAGTCTTCAATCTTGTATCTTCATAGTCCTGGAGTTCGGCTGAAGGTATAGTCCGGCTACCCGAACACCCCCTAATCCAGGACTCCCTCAAGGAGGCTTAAATACCATCACTTGGCTGACCAGATTTAAGGGCCATTTAAACATCATGTGCAACATATGAACTAACATAAACATTGCATATTCCAGATTCTACAATGGAATGCACATGTATTAGGTTATGCCATGTATGATGATGCCTAAATGTACACTATAGCAGGTAGGGGTGATTCATCATTGCACGCACAATTGAATTGCATGTTAAGGGCCGGTTCTATTTCACCTTTTTAGAGTTTATTGTCAAAATAAGCCATAAAAGATGTAAAGAAGTCATTTTTGAGTTATGGGCTTGGGCTTAGCTTATTTCGCTTTGGAGGGGGGTGTTTCGGGTAGAAGCTCACTAAAAATTGAAGGGAAGGGGAATAGTGAAATGACTCTATTGTCTGCCTATATTACACTCAAAATGCCACTTCTCACGTAAAAACCAAACATGCAAGTGTTCATTGCCCTGCCTGCTTGCATCTCCTCTCCCCTTTCCCTCTACCTTGATCCCCTGCCTGCAGCGCTAGGGTTCCTCTAGTGAGCCGTCGCCACTGGTCTCATCTGGCCTGGTCCTCGATGATGCTGTGTCCAGCTAGACTACATCACAGGCAAGTAGGGCAAAATCTCCCCGGCTGCTCCTCCCTCTAGCGTCGCCCCTCATTCTCATGGTCTCCAGCAACTGCTCCACTGTGGTCCGTCCAACACACTACTCCAGCGGGCGCCGCACAACTACGGCCGATGCCACACTGCGGTAGAAGGCACCTCATTCCTCCTCCCCTCCTCCCAGGTCATGGCCTTGAGGTGCTGTTGAAGGATGAGCTCATCCAACAAGGTGAGGATCTCCTCTCATTTTTTTGTCAAATTTTCATTCTGATCCGCTATACGATGAATTTCTATGAGCGGCTTCTGCTGCTCTATATGATGAATTGCTATGAGCTGCTCCTGCTGCTACTATATGACGAATTGCTATGAGCTGCTGCTGCTGCTATATGATGAATTGCTATGAGCTATTGCTGCTATATGTTGAGTTGCTATAAGCTGCTCCTGCTGCTGCTATATGATGAATTGCTATGAGCTGCTCCTGCTGCTACTATATGATGAATTGCTATGAGCTGCTCCTATTGCTGCTATATGATGAATTGCTATGAGCTGCTCCTGCTGCTGCTATATGATGAGTTGCTATGAGTTGCTTCTCGTATATCATGAATTGCACACTTATGATGTTGTTGTTGTATGATGAGTTGCTATGAGCTGCTACTGCTACTATATGATGCTTTCAGGTAGTGGTGCTATATGATAATAGCCAGCCAGTTGGACCATCGAATTTCAATAAATAATCGTTCTTCATTTAAATTTGGGTCATGTGTTCTTCGTTTAAATTAGGCAATGGGATCTCTATGGAAGACATTGACCAAAGTAGATTGTGCCAAGTAGATGGTATCTTTGTATTTGCATTTTGAACAAATATTGATGGTCTATCTTCCTATCATATTAATTACTACATTGGGTTCAATTTTTGATGTTTGCAAGTCAAATTAATTTTCATATGGGCAGAAAAATGACAAAATATAATGCAATCTAGACTTGTCACCGATCATACCAAATATAAGCTGAAAAGGAAGGCAATGAAAAGAACTGGTTGGCTTATTACCTGGAGCGTATATTCACATGTGGTTATTTTCTTCGAATAATTGTCCCTAAGAAACTTGGCCAATAGAACTGACATACAAATAACATGTCACGATGATTGCAATGGAGGCTCAGTTCTTTTGCCAGATTGTCCCAGAGTCTGACCCCTACCCAGATTCTGCCAGAATCTTTGAGCCCCATTTGTTTTACAATCCTATCGATCTAGGGTATAATTAGGTAGGACTATAAAACAAAAGGGGGTCAAAGATTCTAGGAGAAGCTAGAGAGGGGCAGATTCTGGGAGAATCCTGCAAAAGAACTGGGCCAGAGTGACCTACCATAGCACACTGTATAGGCTCACCGCTGCCTCTCCTTTTTTTGCGATGTTCATGGAATTGCCACATACATCTTGTACTTCATTGCGTAATCGTATCTGCAAGTTGACACGTCTAATTTCAGACATCTCTACATGATAATACATTGCATATCCCTTGCGCATATTTAAACCACCAATTAACGATTGTGTGCGTAGCATAAACTAGCCATGACTCTGTGTGCTGGACTAGCAGGCACTCTAAGGGAGCCTAATGTAGTGCACTGGAATTCCTACATGCCACCTACGATTTTGTCTAGTGTACTACCTTTGTTCCTAAGTATATGTTTTTGTAGAGATTCCAGTATGGACCACATACAGATGTATACAGATGCATCTTCGAGTTCGATTCACTCATTTTGCTCTGAATGTAGCCTATAGTGGAATCTCTAGAAAGATTTATATTTAGGAACGAAGGTAGTATCATGTATGCCATCTACATATCTAATTTAGCAGCCAGTAGTAGAAATCATTGTCTGCACAAAGGGATTATTGGTCAAAAATCCTAGCAAAGCACGCTGGTAGGCACACAACAATACAAGAGAGAGACGCACTTACAAGATCATAGCAATGCCTCAGTCCAGGATATTAGTCGGCCAAGCTGTTAGATCCAGAAGAAACATCGTCCTTGTAGTTTTTGCCAGCTGCATAACATGGAACAACGACCTATTAGTATATTTGAAGTACATCAAGCAGGTGATGCTGGATGGGTTTAAATGTGACAAGTACCTAGGCCGTGGAGGGTGCTTGGCATCTTGCCAGATGGTGGGAATCGGGTTAGAAACGTCATGGGTGATGACATTGCACTGGCTGTCGAGGTCTGGTAAGGAGATCTTGGAGTAGGGTGTTTGTGGAGCGGCTCCAGTAGGGGGCACTATGGTGTGGGCAAAGCGGATCTGAGGCCGTGGACGAGGGCATCGATGAAGCTGCTCCGGTTGTTGGGTTCAGGGTGGTGTCGACGATGCGGATCTGTGGCCATGGACGGGGCGTCAGAAGCTGCTCCAGTAGGTTGGACGAGGGTGCGACAAAGCGGATCAGAGGTCGTGGACTTGTGAGTTGGTAAAGCGGCCCCGATAGGGTTGAGAATGGTATAGACGAAGCTACTCTGGTAGGGTTGACGATGGTGTCAGCGAAGCAGCTCCGGTAGGGTTGAGGAAGGTTTCGGCGAAGAGGGTCAGAGGCCATCGACGGGGCCGTCGGTGGGGCGGCTCCGGGGGGTGGACAGAGCGTCTTCGGTGGGGAGTACGAAGGAGCCATTGCAGATGCGCTGCGGTTGACGAGAGTACCGGCAAAGCAGATCCGGTGTCGTGGACAAGGCCGGCACTGAATGGGTTGTGGTACAGTGGTGCATGAGCAGTCTACTTGTTCTAGGGGAGGTGGAAGGGGTATATGCGGCCGCAGAAGCAGATCCAGCGAGGTGGATGCCGCTGGCAGTGAATGGGCTCTGGTACGTCGGTGGATGAGCAGTCTAGGGTTTCAAGAGGGGAGGGGTAGAAAGGCCTATGAAGTACAGACAACATGA
Organism: Triticum dicoccoides; assembly: GCF_002162155.2. Lineage (NCBI taxonomy): Eukaryota > Viridiplantae > Streptophyta > Magnoliopsida > Poales > Poaceae > Triticum > Triticum dicoccoides. The sequence continues at coordinate 214,703,478 of NC_041390.1, read as the reverse complement.
TGTAAGATGCTCGGGTGCTGTGGAGTTAGTCGTTTTTGTGGGAGGGGAGAGGAAATGGGGGTGCCGTGTGGTGGGGGGACCGGAAGTTACCAAAGTAGACACGGCCTATTATGTAAATGAGGGCGGTATTTGTAACTGTTGTTCTCCGTGCACCAAGGACAAAAGGGGAATTTCGCATGCTAAAGACTATGTGGCAGAAATTTTAGAAGGAGGCGGGAGATTTTGCCGCCCGCGGGATCGTTCGTATCCAGTTTCAACTAATTTTGGACAGTGCTAGCGGGAAGGTCATGCGAGACTGTGTACACGGGGCACGCGTCAACAGTTAATAACTGGTCTGAAGTCCACCCCAGAAAAAAGACAATAACTCGGGATGATGCACTGATAACTTGGACGTTCACACGGGCGTGGCCAATCGTACGGGTGTAGAGGCGCGTTCACAAAAAGGGGATCAAACGCTCAGCCTATGTACTACTCGTGTAAATAGATAATTTAGTGACATTGGTTATTTACTTTAAACATAATGCATTGACGTGTTATTGTAGAGGCGCACAAAAAGAAATGGATGTTGTAGTCCCATAAAAGAAATGGATATTGTAGAGGCGCACAAAAAGAAATGGATGTTGAATTCATATATGAATATTACATATATTACTTCATAATAGAACCTTAAATCATCCAAGACTAATGAATTTTAATGCAAGACTAACAATGGTGCATGTACATGATAGCTACATTGGTTGTTTGAAGAAACATCACTGTAACTTTGGCATGCACAATTGAAAAGGATTATTTAGAAAAAAAATGTGATATGTGAGTGTCCAATCTTTATAGCGTTGAATCAATATTGTATCTTTGGTCACAATAGGAAGTATATATTGATTTATGTTCAAGCTATGCACATCCGCGATCGCTAGATAGTGATACGTGAATGAATTGTGCAATCTCTCTCACACGCATACATATCTCATTTCTCCGTGGGCATCGGAATCACACATGTGCACTTCGTGTATTTCTCTCCCTCCATCAAGGTTAGAATTCATCTTTCTACCCCGTCCTACAAGTCTCTCACACAGAAACACACACGCTCTCTCTATAGCACACGCCCACCCCTTTAATTCCACCCACCCACCGTCACTAATGTCTCAAAGTATAATTATGTCTCTCACACATATGCCTAAGGTTAACTCGAGTTCCGGAACCATATGAATACATACAATGGGATTCCAGCAGAGCACCTTTTGTTTTGAGATTTCTCTCTCTCTCTCTCTCACACACACACACACACAAACACACACACGCGCGCATGCGTAGACATTGTTTCTCTCTTCATTTTTTTCCGACACTTCAGTGCACATCATTTGTTTATCTCTGTGATGCTTTAAGTATGCCTCACACACATGCTACCTACCTATCCCTTAATATAGATACGTGTCATACAAACTCCTCCTTATATCTAAGTGTCACTG
>NC_041390.1:214657590-214701765 GCF_002162155.2 Triticum dicoccoides | reverse complement strand
AGTAGGGTGACACCTCGATCTTGATACTAATTGTGACGCCCGGATAATTAAGCTACAGTAACCCTCTGCTAATGATGCCACATCCCCACGATTACTGTTGATAACCCCCCGTTGATTCAAAACCCGTTCAAATTCAAATTTAAAATAAAGTCAAACAATAAAAGTTTTTAAATGTTAAAACTAAAATGTTCTAAGTGTGGCAACTAAATCATAGGTAATATTGGTAGATAAACCACATTTCTATAAAATAATTAAATGCACTAAGATAATTAAAATAGTAACTAAAACAATAATTAAATGCCTTTTATAAATTATAAAAATACTAAAACATTTTATTTAGGGGTCAAACTTTTTATGGCCATGGGTTAAAAGATAATAATAATTTAGAAGTTTATTTTATCTTTTAATTAAACTAAATTACATTAAAGACAAAAAGACAAATAAACAAAAAGTAAAAAAGTAAATGAACCCCCCCATGGCCAACTGGGCCTCGGCACAGCCGGCTGGCCACAGCCACCCCGGGCAGGACAGCCCACCCCCACCACTTAACCTCTCCCCTCCCCTGTAACCATAAATCCCCACTGGCCCGCTCCCACTCGAACCCCATCTCTCCCCTCGACCTCCCACGCTCGACCGCTACCCCCTACTCCCACATCCGCCGCCACCACATCATCGAAGACCTCCCCCGCCGGTGCCCTGCCGTACCTGGTTGCGGCTGCTCCCGGTGGCCCCGGCGAGCACGCCCGCGCCCGATGACAGCCACCTCCACCCCGCAGCTTCTTCATCATCCTCGCGCCGCGCTGCAGCAACCCCCCTGCGCCCGAGTTGCTCGTCCTCCACCACGCCCTAGCTGCCGCTCGCCGCGAGGGCAACCGCCGGCCTCCTCAAACGCTTCCCCGACCCCCTCGTGTGAGCTCCCCGTCGCCCCATCCGCTTCCCCCTCCATCCCAAAGTCGTGCCCGTACTGCGAGCCCCGCACCTGCCGTGCCCGTACCCCCACCCTCGCTTGCGAGCTCCGCCACTGTAGCTCGTCCGTGCGGCCGCTTCTCTACAGCTGTCACGGTCGTGCTTACCGCGGTGACTTCGGCAACCCTGGCACGAACCGTGGGCACCACCCCACTTGCCTCTCTGGAGGCATTCTAACATGCCTAGCCGCGCGCCCTCTCCCGCTGCCAGAGTTGGCTGGACGGCCAACGCCGCCGTGCTCCAGCTAACCGCCGGCCTAACCGGCTTAATTAGGGCGCTAATTACCCTTCCCCTCTCACTGTCAACTGGACCCCGGCACGTTAATTAACTAAAGTGCTAACTAATTTAACTAATGTCACACTAAGATATGGGACCCACACCTTAATTAATCTATGTTTTATAATTTAACACTACTGAAGGTTACAACCTATGACAGGTGGGGCCCCACCACTATTTAGTGGATAAGGCCGGCCCAGTCAGCTGCTGACTCAGCAGCTGGGCCCCATCTGTTAGCCTCTGTGCACTTTGCATGGTACACTTTTGTGTACCTGTAGCAATTTAACCATTTATTGTCAGATATTTAATAATTTTGTAAAATGATTAAATCCTTTTAAATTAATATAAAATAATCTGTAACTCGGATGAAAATACTATGTACATGAAAGTTGCTCAGAACGACGAGATGAATCCGATTGCGCGGTCCGTTCGCCTGCCACGCATCCGTAGCATAGCAAACATGCAACTTTTCCCCTCCGATTCATATGTCCGAAAACGTCAAACACCAAGAATACTTCCCAAATGTTTTCCCCCTTCGCCAGTAGCACCTAATACCGCGTTAGGTCACCCTAGCACCGTGTATTTCCATGTTATGCTTTGTGATGCTTTGTTTTCTCTGTTATTTATTGTGTTCCCCCTCCATTACTTCTTTCCCGGTAGACCCCGAGACCGCTGCCGCTACCCCTGTGATCGACTACATCGACGACGACACCTCCTTCTTGCCAGAGCAACCCGGCAAGCCCCCCCTTTGATCAATCAGATATCGCCCACTCTCTTCTCTCTTATTCGTGCATTAGGTTTGCTATTGTTGTTTATTCAATAGCTCCTATTCTGTTGCATAGCCTATCATTGTTGCTGCAATTGTTGATACCTTACCTGCTATCCTAATGCTTAGAGTTGGTTGCTAGTACTACATCAGTGGCCCTACATTCTTGTCCGTCTGCCATGCTATACTACTGGGCCGTGATCACTCGAGAGTTGATCACGGGTATATACTTATATACATAATACATAATGCTTGTGGTGACTAAAGTCGGGTCAGCTCGTTGAGTACCCGCAGTTGATTCACAGATTGGGGGCTGAAAGGACATACTTTCCCGATGGCCCTCTGTGTGGATCTTTGTGGCGGTGCGACAGGGCAGGTTGAGACCACCTAGGTGAGATGTGGGCCTGGCCCTAATCGGCGTCGCGGTTACATCAATTAACACGCTTAACGAGATCTTGGTATTTGATCTGAGTCTGGCCACTGGCCTATACACACTAACCAACTATGTGGGAACAGTTATGGGCACTCGACGTCATGGCATCAGCCAAAGTCTTCTTGACGTCAGCGACTGAGCGGCGCGCGCCGGATTGGACTGGAACACCTACTCTTGTATTAGGGAGGCTAGGTCTACTTACCAGCCATGTTCGCAATATAACGGTGTGCAACGGGCGATGGGCCCAGACCCCTGCGTGCATAGGATTTAGACCGGCATGCTTACCTCTCTATTGTGCCTAGGTAGGGCTGCGGCATGTTGATCTTCCGAGGCCGGGCATAACCCAGGAAAGTGTGTCCGGTCAAAGGGGATCGAGCGTGTTGGGTTATGTGGTGCACCCCTGTAGGGAAATTTATCTATTCAAATAGTCATGTCCCTCGGTAAAAGGACGACCCGGAGTTGTACCTTGACCTTATGACAATTAGAACTAGATACTTAATAAAACACAACCTTTCAAGTGCCAGATACAACCTGGTGATCGCTCTCTAACAGGGCGACAAGGAGAGGATCACCGGGGTAGGATTATTCTATACGATGATACTTGGTGAACTTACCATCTACTCTCTTCTATATGCTTCAAGATGGAGGCTGCCAGAAGCGTAGTCTTCGATAGGACTAGCTATCCCCCTCTTATTCTAGCATCTGCGGTTCAGTCCATAGATACCATCCATTTCATTGATACCAATGCATATGTAGTGTAGATAATTTCTTGCGAGTACTTTGGATGAGTACTCATAGTTGCTTTGCTACTTATTTTCCCCCTTTCCCGGTTATTGCGATCATATGACGGAGTCTAGGAGCCAGAGGATCCCGAGGATGATTCTATAGGGAGTTCAGCTTCGGGGAGTAGTTAGGAGGTCCCAGGCAGGAGGCCTTGCCTTTTCGATCGTTGCTACTTTTGTGCTAGCCATCTTATGGCACCTTGTTTAACTTATGTCTGTACTCAGATATTATTGCTTCCGCTGACTCTTGTGTATTTGAGCTTATGTATTCGAGCCCTCGAGGCCCCTGGCTTGTAATATAAAGCTTATTTTATTTTAATTTGTATCTAGAGTTGTGTTGTGATATCTTCTCGTGAGTCCTTGATCTTGATCGTACACATTTGCTTGTATGATTAGTGTACGGTCAAATTAGGGGCGTCACAAGTTGGTATCAGAGTCGACTGCCTGTAGGAATCCCCTTCCAAACTCCTTGGCTGAAGTTGAGTCTATTCATCAAAAAACTGTTACTAACATGGTTGTGCGGCTTATGGGCCCACGTCGCCATTGGGTGGTATTAGGATCTTTTATTCCTCATCTATACTCTAGGACTCTGATCTCTCTTCTTTTCGGGTCAAAATGAATTTACTAACTCTAACATTAGGATCACGTGATCACATCTACCCGGAAAGCCCTTTATTACAGTTGATCGCCTGCTTCACCAGAACACTTCAAAGATATTCTCCGAGGTTCTCCCGAGACCATGTGCCCATCACTTTGGAAATTCCCGACCATCGATAAATCCTTATGGATAACTACTTACACTTGTCCTTCATACCTTCAATCCCAGTTTCCCTTGTTTTTACTTGATACCCTGAAAAATTCTTCGATGTTCGGAGAATCCTTTGTTCCCACTGCTTTGCAGCCCTTTTCTGCATTAATACCCCTACAGATAATTCATCGCACTTACCGACTATCCGTTCTTCCCTCGTTGTTCATATGATTCAGAAGATACATCGGAATACTATCTGATCTCCCGGTAATCCTCTGCCTGCTGTTGCTCTGCAAATACTTGTCTGCCTGCATTATGGTTAATTTCATAATTCTAGTAATATCCGTTGACATCCTTTGTCATTATCATTTTAAATCCGTTGATTCAATATGCTGCGGATGCTCGCAATCCTCAATCAGATCCTAGAATTCATCCTTCCGGCTCAGATGTCATTTTTAACATGGGTTGGATCTCACCCAATCGGATTGCCATCGATTGTACCCCTAAGCCTGCTCAGCTTATCCATCCTTAATCAGAGTGTTTGCTTCTGATCCATTGATTTGGAAATCATAATTCTCTTGCATTGAGCTTTGAGTTAGTCAGTTGTTTCTATAATCTGTTCTCCTTGCATCCCTTCTTCCTCTAGTTGAGTACCGATGCTCACATCACCACCAGATCCTTTGTTGGGTTTTATCTAACAACGTCCCTCATATTCAATCACTTTGGAAGTTCTTTCCCTGATACATAATGCCATTGGTAAATCCTATTCTCTGATTTGGCCAACCATACTCTACTTTCGAGATGGTGATATTTACTCTTGAACTTTCTGGTATATGTTCCTAAGATGCCCCGATGGGTTGAACCAACACCTTCCCTAATATGTGTGAACCCGAAAGATTTCACGGTTCATACTTATCCGGTATTGCACCAGGTAAAACTTTCAACAACTAATGTTATTTTAGAAAAATGAGAAGTGAATGGAAGGTTATACATTAAAGAAGTGGGAGTCGACCTTGAACTTGGTGTTCATGCCCATGGACACGATGTAGATCTTATCATGGAAGCTTCTTTTAAAAATAATTATCCCCTTGGTATAAGTTCATCTTATATCTGGGATCTGGCCTTTTGCAATTGTGGTTCCGACCATGTTCTCTTTTAAATACCATTTCTCGGACAGGTTGAAGTACTTGTCTTCTACAGATCATTGCACTTGTCCAACCTTTATTTTGATCTACCTTCGAGTATTACCCCCTGGTATCTCGAGGATATCACCCCATTGCGCTACAGGTTATGAAGTTCTAATGAAGTAGTAGCTTTCCCCGTCATAGTCACTCCACGGGTTATGGGTTGTCGTTAACCGAGAACACCGATTAGTGAATCGAATCAACATTGTGATTCAATACTCTTAGTACTTTGTTGTTGAGAAGTTTAATACTCCATCATGTCATTCCTAGCCTTATCGGCTACATCATTATCGTGCTAAATTTAACTGTGCTACCTGGTTCTTCTTCCCGGAGCACAAATTTTGATGATGAGCTAATCTTACGTCGATCTTCCTCGTCATATCATTTCTCCTTGAATAACAAACTTGATTTCGAGTTTGTGTCGTACCCTTGGTTCCAATAACCTTTCGCTTCATCATTCCTTTGACTTGATGTCATCGCCAACCGATTACATCTTCATGAAATCTCTCGACAAATGTGTCGTGATCATGATAAACATTCTGAGCTCTTCCAAGATAATTACCAAATTCTTGATGAGAAATACCATCCTTGCCCCTCGATGGTTTGTGTTATCATCGACAACATTATTGTCTTCCCTCCAACATGTACTTGTTCATGTTATGGAGCTCCTTGCTATCCAGCTTAAGTTATGTCCTACCTTGGAGCACTATCGTATTTTATGTCAAGAATGTTGCGAGAAATTCACCAGTCTTAAGAATTCTTGCTACAGGTGATACTTATTACCATCACCATTCTTTTCTTGGTCCCCATGTTGTTTCTAACCAGAATACCAACAAATGGTCTGTGATGTGTAAATTCTAAACTTCTAGCAACCCTATTGCTTTGAAGTTACTAGACGATAGTTTCATTCTAAGTCTATTCTTATTGAATCATCATTCGAACATTGATTGTGCTACCTAGCCCATATTTCGGGTGCACTTTTCAACCAATGTTTAATTTTGTATGTTTTCCTCGAGCATACCTCATTATATCATTTGATCCGACAAAAGTTATCTCCTTGTTCACATAATTGTGGAAATCCATCTTTTGGAAATCCCAATGAATTGTCGTTGAGATCATCAGCCACCTCCTCATCCTCTCCTTGGTTTAATGATGAACGCATGATTCGGAACTTGCTTCCATAGTTCATTTCCCAACAATCTTACAATGTCATCTCGTCAATTTGTGTTGCAGCTTTAATTTCCTTCTTAGGCATCCTGAGTCTGAGGTATCCTAACGCCAATCAGATCTAAATCTTGGTCAGCTATTGTGATTCGAGCATCTTCCAAGAGTCATAACATTGGTATTTATATAGCCCGGTAAGGTGATGTGATGCCTAGCACACCTGGCTGGAGGACCTATTGTTATGGTTCTTCCTTTTTAGCAAGATTAACCATTCTTCCATGAGGAAATTGTAAGACTTATTCTATAAGTTATTCCTGATGAATCCCTTGAGTGTCCAAAGTCCGACCTTTGCTTGAAGACCATGTCAATGCTATCCCGAAGCATGTCTGTGGTACTCCGATTTTCAACAAGAACATTTGAAGCCTAGTGCTAAATGCTTCTTGCTCAATTATCCAAACACCGTTGCATGGGTAATGTCATGAAATTTCTCTCCCCTTACCTAAAGGGTTTTCTACATTATATCCTGCCACGGATATCATGCGATGCTTGTCCTTGGGAAGGATATACCGCTGAATTATGTGTTTAAACACATTTTCCTTTCCATTGTTCTATTTAATCTGATGATCACCTTATCCTTTCCATTGTTTTGTTTAACCTTTCTGGTGATCTATATGATCTAAGCAGTAATATTCATCTGCTTATGTAAACACCTAGGTGTACAATCATGTCGGTAAGACCCTGTTTCTACTGTTGATCACATTCTCGTAACCGCCGATGGATGAGAACTTTGCCTATTGGCCCGCCTCATTCAACGAGCAGGAAAATGGTTCTCTTCGTCCCTCATCCTTGGTACCAATGTTGTTGCCGACATAGCCGACAAACTATCCTCTGACATGCCTTGCTTACATGATCGTGCAAGATGTCACCGCCCTTCCTACTTTTAACCCACATGGTGGGACCATAACCCACAGTTTCACAGGATTGAAACATGACTCTCATGTACACCCTATTTCCAAAGTTAATCCTCACGCTTGGTTTCGTATGCAATTCACGAGCCACATTCCTAGTGATCTATTCTGGTATCAGACGCAATACTTATTCACGTTGCCATGTGACCCTTTCACCTTCTGACTTGGCATTGAACAATTGCCTAGCTGCATGAAACTTCTTATTGTACCTTCATATTTTACTCTCGATGTGTTTTATTTGTTCAACTCGAGAGGTACTTATATGCTCATTCATGGGTTAATCCCAGATTATTACCCTTATAGCATGCTGTCATTGCCGAGCTGCCTCATTCCCTATTCGTAAGTACGATGGAGTTCCCGAAGAAAGGATGCCGACTTCATCATGATGACTGGAAGCAGAGTAATGCCGTCAATGCAATGGATCGACCTGTTCGAGAAGAGCAACCAAGACCGAGAAGATCCGTTAGAATTTCGTAACCTAGTCTTTCCCCTGTACTCCCGCTCCTAAATCTCAGGACGAGATTTCTTGTAGTGGAGGAGAATTGTGACGCCCAGATAATTAAGTTACAGTAACCCTTTGCTAATGATGCCACATCCCCATGATTACTGTTGATAACCTCGCATTGATTCAAAACCCGTTCAAATTCAAATTTCAAATAAAGTCAAACAATAAAAGTTTTTAAATGTTAAAACTAAAATGTTCTAAGTGTGGCAATTAAACCATAGGTAATATTGGTAGGGAATCCACATTTCTATAAAATAATTACATGCACTAAGATAATTAAAATAGTAACTAAAACATTAATTAAATGCCTTTTATAAATTATAAAAATACTAAAACATTTTATTTAGGGGTCAAACTTTTTGTGGCCGTGGGTTGAAAGATAATAATAATTTAGAAGTTTATTTTATCTTTTAATTAAACTAGAATACATTAAAGACTAAAAGATAAATAAACAAAAAGTAAAAAAAAGTAAAAGTACCCCCCCCCCATGGCCAACTGGGCCTCGGCCCAGCTGGCTGGCCACAGCCACCCCGGGCAGGCCGGCCCACCCCCACCACTTAACCTCTACCCTCCCATGTAACCCTAAATCCCCACTGGCCCGCTCCCGCTCGATCCCCATCTCTTCCCTCGACCTCCCACGCTCGACCGTGGCCCCCCTGCGCCTGCATCTACCGTCACTGCATCGTCGAAGACCTCCCCCGCCGGTGCCCTGCCGTACCCGTACCCCATGCCCCAGTTGTTGCTCGCCGCCAGGGCAACCGGCGGCCTTCTCAAACGCTTCCACGACCCCCCACGCTGTGACCTCCCCGTCGCCCCTCCGCTTCCCCCTCCATCCCAACGTCGTGCTCGTACCGCAAGCCCCGCACATGCCGTGCCCGTACCCCCACCCTCGCTTGCGAGCTCCGCCATTGCCGCTCGTCCGCGTGACCGCTTCTCTACAGTCGTCGCCGTCGTGCTCACCGCCGGCGACTTCGACCCTGGCACGAACCGTGGGCACCACCCCACACGCCTCTCTGGAGGCGTTCTAACACGCCTAGCCGCGTGCCCTCTTGCTGCCGGAGTTGGCCGGATGGCCAATGACGCCGTGCTCCAGCTAACCGCTGGCCTAATCGCTTAATTAGGGCGCTAATCACCCTTCACATCTCACTGTCAAGTGGGCCCCGCACCGTTAATTAACTAAAGTGCTAACTAATTTAACTAATGTCACACTGACATATGGGACCCACACCTTAATTAATCTATGTTTTATAATTTAACACTGCTGAAGGTTACAGCCTATGACAGGTGGGGCCCCACCACTGTTCTAGTGGATAAGGCCGGCCCAGTCAGCTGTTGGGCCCCATCTGTTAACCATTTATTGTCAGAAATTTAATAATTTCAGTAAATGATTAAACGCTTCTAAATTAATATAAAATAATCCGTAACTCTGATGAAAATACTTTGTACAAGAAAGTTGCTCAGAACGACGAGATGAATCCGAATATGCAGGCCGTTCGCCCACCACGCCTCCTTAGCATAGCAAACATGCAACTTTTCCCCTCCGGTTCATCTGTCTGAAAACGTTAAACACCGGGAATACTTTCCCGGACGTTTTCCCCCTTCGCTAGTAGCACCTAATACCGCGTTAGGTCACCCCTAGCATCGCTTATTGCCATGTTATGCTTTTTGATGCATCGGTTGCTCTGTTATTTATTGTGTTCCCCATCCGTTACTTCTTTCTGGTAGACCCCGAGACCGCTACCGGTACCCCTGTGATCGACTACATCAACAACGACACCTCCTTCTTGCCAGAGAAACCAGGCAAGCGCCCCCCCTTTAATCAACCAGATATCGCCCACTCTCTTCTCTCTTATTCTTGCATTAGGTTTGCTACTGTTTGTGATTCGATAGCTCCTATTCTGTTGCATAGCCTGTCATTGTTGCTACAATTGTTGATACCTTACCTGCTATCCTAATGCTTAGAGTAGGTTGCCAGTATTACATCAGTGGCCCTACATTCTTGTCCGTCTGCCATACTCTACTATCGGGCCGTGATCACTCGGGAGTTGATCACGGGTATATAATGCTTGTGGTGACTAAAGTCAGGTCGGCTCGTTGAGTACCCACGGTTGATTCACGGATTGGGGGCTGAAAGGACATACTTTCCGACGGTGCTCTGTGTGGATCTTTGTGGCGGAGCGACAGGGCAGGTTGAGACCACCTTAGTGAGAGGTGGGCCTAGGCCTGGTCGGCTAATACGTCTCCAACTTATCTATAATTTTTTATTGTTCCATGCTATTATATATTCTGTTTTGGATGTTTAAGGGGCTTTATTTTACACTTTTATATTATTTTTGGGACTAACCTATTAACCCAAGGCCTAGTGCAAATTGCTATTTTTTTTGCCTATTTCAGTGTTTCGCTGAAAAGGAATATCAAACAGAGTCCAAACGGAATGAAACCTTCGGGAGAGTTATTTTTGGAACAAACATGATCCAGAGGACTTGGAGTGGACGTCAAGAAACAAACAAGGAGTCCACAAGCCAGGGGGCGCGCCTACGCCCCCTAGGCACGTCCTCCCCCCTCGTGGCTCGGTCGACCTACTTCTTCCTCCTATATATATTCATATACCCTGAAAACAACCAGGGGAACCACGAAACCCTATTTCCACCGCTGCAACCTTCTGTACCCAAGAGATCCCATCTTGGGGCCTTTTTTGGAGCTCCGCCGGAGGGGGCATCGATCACGGAGGGCCACTACATCAACTCCATGGCCTCTCCGGTGATGTGTGAGTAGTTTACTTCAGACCTTCGGGTCCATAGTTATTAGCTAGATGGCTTCTTCTCTCTCTTTGAATTTCAATACAAAGTTCTCCTCGATCTTCTTGGAGATCTATTCGATGTAACTCTTTTTGCGGTGTGTTTGTCGAGATCCGATGAATTGTGGGTTTATGATCAAGTCTATCTATGAACAATATTTGATTCTTCTCTGAAATATTTTATGTATGTTGGTTATCTTTGCAAGTCTCTTCGAATTATCGGTTTGGTTTGGCCTACTAGATTGATCTTTCTTGCAATGGGAGAAGTGCTTAGCTTTGGGTTCAATCTTGCGGTGCTCCATCCAAGTGATAGAAAGGGAAATGACACGTATTGTATTGTTGCCATCAAGGATAAAAATATGGGGTTTATATCATATTGCTTGAGTTTATCCCTCTACATCATGTCATCTTACCTAATGCGTTACTCTGTTCTTATGAATTTAATACTCTAGATGCATGCTGGATAGCGGTCGATGTGTGGAGTAATAGTAGTAGATGAGGCAGGAGTCGGTCTACTTGTCACGGACGTGATACCTATATACATGATCATGCCTAGATATTCTCATAATTATTCGCTTTTCTATCAATTCCTCGACGGTAATTTGTTCACCTACCGTAATACTTATGCTATCTTGAGAGAACCCACTAGTGAAACCTATGCCCCCCGGGTCTATCTTTTATCATATAAGTTTCCAATCTATTTTACTTTGCAATCTTTATATTCCAATCTTTATCATAAAAATACCAAAAATATTATCTTATCATCTCTATCAGATCTCACTCTCGTAAGTGACCGTGAAGGGATTGACAACCCCTTTATCGCGTTGGTTGCGAGGTTCTTATTTGTTTGTGTAGGTATGAAGTACTTGCGTGTGGCCTCCTACTGTATTGATACCTTGGTTCTCAAAAACGGAGGGAAATACTTACGCTACTTTGCTGCATCACCCTTTCCTCTTCAAGGGAAAACCAACATAGTGCTCAAGAGGTAGAAAGAAGGATTTCTGGCGCCATTGCCGGGGAGTCTACGCACAAGTCAAGACATACCAAGTACCCATCACAAACTCTTATCCCTCGCATTACATTATTTTCCATTTGCCTCTCGTTTTCCTCTCCCCCACTTCACCTTTGCTGTTTTATTCACCCCTCTTCTGTTTGTCTTTTCGTTTGCTTTGATGTCTTACTCGGCTCGTTTGCTCGTTTGGTTGGAATAGTTGTTTATTTATTGCTAAACAGAGAACCTAAGATCTATGGATCCTCATCTGCTTGCTAATCTTTTTAAGAGATCCAATTATGATGAACCAATTGCTAGTGAGTTTTGTGCATTAGATTATCTTTATGAAATTTGCTTGAAATTCGTGAATCTGAAAATTGTGATGAAGTACTTTATGGAGTGATTCACGATGGATCTTTGAATAAAAAGCATGATTGCAATGATGATAGTATAAATTCTATTATGTCAATTGTGCTTATAATATGCAAAACCCTAAGCTTGGGGATGCTAGTTTTGCTATGTCTACTACTTGTTGCAATGATCATGATTGGGGTGATTCTTCTTTTGATCTTGAAAATTTATTTAAGCCCTATGATGAATATGGGATCGATTATAATGTTTGCAATAATATTGAAAGTGGGTTTGGAAGTGTGTCAACTTTAGATCCCACATATTTGGAGAATTTTCAATCTTATGAAGTTTTTGATAAAAGTGGGTTTGGAGAGGTCATGACTTTAATTAATGTTAATCCCACTATTTTTGAAGAGTGTCAACTTTGCATACATGTGGATCGTGTTAAGAATATGTTTTGTGATAGCTATATTGTTGAATTTGCTTATGATCCTAGATGTAACTATTATGAGAGAGGAAAATATGGTTGTAGAAATTTTCATGTTACTAAATTACCTCTCGTTATGTTGAGATTGCTATTGTTTCTTTCTGATTCCTTGCATATGCTAGTTTTTGCTTGCCTTGATAATTTGTTTGCCTATAATATGCCTATGCATAGGAATTATGTTAGACTTAGATGTGTTTGTCATGTGTTTTATGATGCTCTCTTTGTGCTTCAATTCTTGTCTTTCATGTGAGCATCGTTGAAATCTTTTGCCTGGCTAACAGGCTTTAAAGAAAAGTGCTTGTTGGGAGACAACCCAATATTTTTCCTTGTTGTTATTCAATGAATAATTCATCTAGCCTCTGTTTAGATGTGGTTTTATGATTTTAATTAGTGTTTGTGCCAAGTAGAACCTTTGGGAAGACTTGGGGAAAAGTCTTTGCGATCTTGCTGTAAAAAACAGAAACTTTAGCGCTCACGAGATTTGCTGCCATTTTTACTAGAGAGTCCTATTTAGTTAATTATTTTTGAAGATGATTAATAGATAAATTCCTCACGTCCAGAAATTTATTTTAGAATTTTTGGGGTTCCTTAAGTATTCAAAACCTACAGATTACTACAGACTGTTCTGTTTTTGACAGCTTCTGTTTTTGGTGTGTTGTTTGCTTATTTTGATGAATCTATGGCTAGTAATAGAGTTTATGAACCATATAAAAGTTGGAATACAGTAGGTTTAACACCAATATAAATAAAGAATGAGTTTATTACAGTACCTTGAAGTGGTGGTTTGTTTTCTTTTACTAACGGAGCTCACGAGATTTTCTTTTAAGTTTTGTGTTGTGAAGTTTTCAAGTTTTGGGTAAAGATTTGATGGATTATGGAACAAGGAGAGGAAAGAGCCTAAGCTTGGGGATGAAAAAGTCACCCCAAGGTAAAATCCAAGGACAACAAAAATCCTAAGCTTGGGGATGCCCCGGAAGGCATCCCCTCTTTCGTCTTCGTCTATCGGTAACTTTACTTGGAGCTATATTTTTATTCACCACATGATATGTGTTTTGCTTGGAGCGTCTTGTATGATTTGAGTCTTTTCTTTTCAGTTTACCACAATCATCCTTGTTGTACACACCTTTTGGGAGAGACACACATGAATTGGAATTTATTAGAATACTCTATGTGCTTCACTTATATCTTTTGAGTTGGATAATTTTGCTCTAGTGCTTCGCTTATATCTTTTAGAGCACAGCAGTGGTTCTATTTTATAGAAATAATTGATCTATAATGCTTCACTTATATTATTTTGAGAGTCCTTTAGAACAGCATGGTAATTTTCTTTGGTTAAATTTTAAACACTAAGAGAAGTTGGATGCTTGATAGTTGTTTTGAGATATAAAGGTGGTAATACTAGAGGTGTGCTAGTTGAGTAATTGTGAAATTGAGAAATACTAGTGTTGAAGTTTGCAAGTCCCGTAGCATGCACGTATGGTAAACATTATGTGACAAATTTGAAGCATGAGGTGTTCTTTGACTGCTTTCCTTATGAGTGGCGGTCGGGGACGAGCGATGGTCTTTTCCTACCAATCTATCCCCCTAGGAGCATGCGCATAGTGCTTGGGTTTGATGACTTGTAGATTTTTGCAATAAGTATGTGAGTTCTTTATGACTAAAGTTGAGTCCATGGATTATACGCACTCTCACCCTTCCATCATTGCTAGCCTCTTCGGTACCGTGCATTGCCCTTTCTCACCTTGAGAGTTGGTGCAAACTTCGCCGGTGCATCCAAACCCCGTGATATGATACGCTCTATCACACATAAGCCTCCTTATATCTTCCTCAAAACAGCCACCATACCTACCTATTATAGCATTTCCATAGCCATTCCGAGATATATTGCCATGCAACTTTCCACCGTTCCATTTATTATGACATGCATCATCATTGTCATATTGCTTTGCATGATCATGTAGTTGACATCGCATTTGTGGCAAAGCCACCATGCTTAATTTTTCATACATGTCACTCTTGATTCATCGCAATCCCGGTACACCGTCGGAGGCATTCACATAGAGTCATATTTCGTTCTAAGTATCGATTTGTAATTCTTGAGTTGTAAATAAACAAAAGTGTGATGATCATCATTAGAGTATTGTCCCATGTGAGGAAAGGAAGATGGATACTATGATCCCCCCCCCAAGTCGGGATGAGACTCTAGACGAAAAAAACAGGCCAAAAAAAGAAGGCCCAAGTAAAAGAAAATGAGAGAAAAAGAGAGAAGGTGTGTTACTATCCTTTTTCCACACTTGTGCTTCAAAGTAGCACCATGATCTTCATGATAGAGAGTCTCTTATTTTGTCACTTTCATATACTAGTGGGAATTTTTCATTATAGAACTTGGCTTGTATATTCCAATGATGGGCTTCCTCAAATGCCCTAGGTCTTGTGAGGAAGCAAGTTAGATGCACACCCACTTAGTTTTCTTTGATGAGCTTTCATATATTTATAGCTCTAGTGCATCTGTTGCATGGCAATACCTACTCCTTGCATTGACATCAATTGGTGGGCATCTCCATATCCCATTGATTAGCCACGTCAATGTGAGACTTTCTCCCTTTTTGTCTTCTCACGCAACCTCAATCATTATATTCTATTCCATCCATAGTGCTATGTCCATGGCTCGCACTCATATATTGCGTAAAAGTTGAAAGAGTTTGAAAAGGCCAAGTATGAAACAATTGCTTGGCTTGTCATCGGGGTTGTGCATGATGAGAGCATTTTGTGTGACGAAAATGAAGCATGGCCAAACTATATGATTTTGTAGGGATAAGCTTTCTTTGGCTATGTTATTTTGATAAGACATAATTGCTTGGTTAGCATACTTCGAGTATTATTATTTTTATGTCAACATTAAACTTTTATCTTGAATCTTTCGGATCTAAACATTCATGCCACAATAGAGAGAATTACACTGAAGAATATGCTAGAAAGCATTTCACATCAAAAATCCTGTTTTTATCATTTACCTACTCGAGGACGAGCAGGAATTAAGCTTGGGGATGCTTGATACGTCTCCAACGTATCTATAATTTTTGATTGTTCCATGCTATTATATATTCTGTTTTGGATGCTTAATGGGCTTTATTTTACACTTCTATATTATGTTTGGGACTAACCTATTAACCCAAGGCCCAGTGCAAATTGCTGTTTTTGCCTATTTCAGTGTTTCGCAGAAAAGGGATATCAAACGGAGCCCAAACGGAATGAAACCTTCGGGAGAGTTATTTTTGGAACAAACGTGATCCAGAGGACTTGGAGTGGACATCAAGAAACAAACGAGGAGTCCACGAGGCAGGGTCGCGCCTGCCCCCCTGGGCGCGCCCTCCCCCCTCGTGGGCTCCTCGTGGCTCAACCGACCTACTTCTTCCTCCTATATATACTCATATACCCTGAAAACAACCAGGAGCACCACGAAACCCTATTTCCACCGCCGCAACCTTCTGTACCCAAGAGATCCCATCTTGGGGCCTTTTCCGGAGCTCCGTCGGAGGGGGCATCGATCACGGATGGCCTCTACATCAAGTCCATGGCCTCTCTGGTGATGTGTGAGTAGTTTACTTCAGACCTTTGTGTCAATAGTTATTACCTAGATGGCTTCTTCTCTCTCTTTGAATCTCAATACAAAGTTCTCCTCGATCTTCTTGGAGATCTATTCGATGTAAATCTTTTTGTGGTGTGTTTGTCGAGATCCGATGAATTATGGGTTTATTATAAAGTCTATCTATGAACAATATTTGATTCTTCTCTGAAATATTTTATGTATGATTGGCTATCTTTGCAAGTCTCTTCGAATTATCAGTTTGGTTTGGCCTACTAGATTGATCTTTCTTGCAATGGGAGAAGTGCTTAGCTTTGGGTTCAATCTTGCGGTGCTCCATCCCAGTGACACAAAGGGAAACGACATGTATTGTATTGTTGCCATCGCGGATAAAAAGATGGGGTTTATATCATATTGCTTGAGTTTATCCCTCTACATCATGTCATCTTACCTAATGTGTTACTCTATTCTTATGAACTTAATACTCTAGATGCATGCTGGATAGCGGTCGGTGTGTGGAGTAATAGTAGTAGATGCAGGCAGGAGTCGGTCTACTTGTCACGGACGTGATGCCTATATACATGATCGTGCCTAGATATTCTCATAATTATTCTCTTTTCTATCAATTCCTCGACAGTAATTTGTTCACCCACCGTAATACTTATGCTATCTTGTGAGAAGCCACTAGTGAAACCTATGGCCCCCGGGTCTATCTTTTATCATGTAAGTTTCCAATCTATTTTACTTTGCAATCTTTATATTCCAATCTTTATCATAAAAATACCAAAAATATTATCTTATCATCTCTATCAGATCTCACTCTCGTAAGTGACCATGAAGGGATTGACAACCCCTTTATCGCGTTGGTTGCGAGGTTCTTATTTGTTTGTGTAGGTACGAGGGACTTGCGTGTGGCCTCCTACTGGATTGATACCTTGGTTGTCAAAAACTGAGGGAAATACTTACGCTACTTTGGTACATCACCCTTTCCTCTTCAAGGGAAAACCAACGCAGTGCTCATGAGGTAGCATCGGCGTCTGTGGTTATATCAATTAACACGCTTGACGAGATCTTGGTATTTGATTTGAGTCTGGACATAGGCCTATACGCACTAACCAACTACATGGGAACAGTTATGGGCACTCGACGTCGTGGTATCAGCCGAAGCCTTCTTGACGTCAGCGACTGAGCGGCACGCGCCGGATTGGACTGGAATGCCTGCTCTTGTATTAGGGAGGCTAGGTCTGCTTACCGGCCGCGTTCGCAACGTGCAGGTGTGCAACGGGCGATGGGCCCAGACCCCTGCGTGCGTAGGATTTAGACCAGCATGCTGACCTCTCTGTTGTGCCTAGGTAGGGCTGCGGTGGGTTGATCTTTCAAGGCCGAGCATAACCCAGGAAAGTGTGTCCTGAAGGAAATATGTCCTAGAGGCAATAATAAAGTTGTTATTTATATTTCCTTATATAATGATAATTGTTTATTATTCATGCTAGAATTGTATTAACCAGAAACTTAGTACATGTGTGAATACATAGACAAACAGAGTGTCACTAGTTTTCCTCTACTTGACTACCTCGTTGAATCAATGATGGTTATGTTTCCTAACCATAGACATGAGTTGTCATTTGATTAACGGGATCACATCATTAGAGAATGATGTGATTGACTTGACCCATCCGTTCACTTAGCACGGTGATCGTTTAGTTTGTTGTTATTGCTTTCTTCATGACTTATACATGTGTCCTATGACTATGAGATTATGCAACCCCCGAGTACCGGAGGAACACTTTGTGTGCTACCAAATGTCACAACGTAACTGGGTGATCATAAAGGTGCTTTACAGGTGTCTCCAATGGTACTTGTTGAGTTGGTATAGATCGAGCTTAGGATTTGTCACTCCGATTGTCGGAGAGGTATCTCTGGGCCATCTCAGTAATGCACATCACTATAAGCCTTGCAAGCATTGTGACTAATGAGTTAGTTGCGGGATGATACATTACGGAACGAGTAAAGAGACTTGCCGGTAACGAGATTGAACTAGGTATGAGATACCGACGATCGAATCTCGGGCAAGTAACATACCGATGACAAAGGGCACAACGTATATCGTTATGTGGTTTGACCGATAAAGATCTTCGTAGAATATGTAGGAGCCAATATGAGCATCCAGGTTCCGCTATTGGTTTTATTAACCGGAGACATGTCTCGGTCATGTCTATATAGTTCTCGAACACGTAGGGTTCGCACACATAACATTCGGTGACGATTGTTATTATGAGTTTATGTGATTTGATGTACCGAAGGTTGTTCGGAGTCCCGGATGAGATCACGGACATGACGAGGAGTCTCAGAATGATTGAGCCGTAAAGATCGATATATTGGAAGGCTATATTCGGACATCGGAAAGGTTCCGAGTGATCCGGGTATTTTTCGGAGTACCGGGGGAGTTATGGGAATACGGGAGTACATATGGGCCTTAGTGGGCTTTAAAGAAAAAAGAGGAGAAGCCACGAGGGCTCGCCGCGCGCCCCCCATGGGCCTAGTCCGAATTGGACTAGGGAAGGGGCTGCGCCCCCTCTTTCCTTCTCCTCCCCTTCTCCTTCCTTCACCCTCCTAGTAGGACTAGGAAAGGAGGAATCCTACTCCTACTAGGAGGAGGATTTCTCCCCCCTTGGCGCACCTAGAGAGGCCGGCCGGCCTCCCCTCCCTCCTTTATATACGTGGGGAGGGGGGCACCCTAGGACACACAAGTTGATCAGTTGATCTTTTAGCCGTGTGTGGTGCCCCCTCCACCATAATCCACCTCGGTCATATTGTAGCGGTGCTTAGGCGAAGCCCTACATTGGTAGCATCATCATCACCGTCATCACGCCGTTGTGCTGACGGAACTCTCCCACGAAGCTCTGCTGGATCATGAGTTCGTGGGACGTCACCGAGCTGAACGTGTGCTGAACTCGGAGGTGCCCTGTGTTCGTTACTTGGATCGGTTGGATCATGAAGACGTACGACTACATCAACCGCGTTTTCATAACGTTTCCGCTTACGGTCTACGAGGGTACATGGACGACACTCTCCCCTCTCGTTGCTATGCATCACCATGATCTTGCGTGTGCGTAGGAATTTTTTTTGAAATTGCTACGTTCCCCAACAGTGCCATCCGAGCCAGGTTTATGCGTAGATGTTATATGCACGAGTAGAACACAAAGGAGTTGTGGGCGTGGGTATATACATATTGCTTGTCATCACTAGTTGATTCTTGATTCAGCGGCATTGTTGGATGAAACGGCCCAGACTGACATTACGAGTACGCTTACGCGAGACTGGTACTACCGACGTGTTTCGCACACAGGTGGCTAGTGGGTGTCTGTTTCTCCAGCTTTAGTTGAATCGAATTAAATGAACAGGGTTCTTTCTGAAGATCAAAAAAGAATCACTATACCGCGTTGTGGTTTTTGATGCATAGGTAAGAACGGTTCTTGCTCAGCCCGTAGCAGCCACGTAAAATTTGCAACAACAAAGTAGAGGACATCTAACTTGTTTTGCAGGGCATGTTGTGATGTGATATGGTCAAGACGTGATGAGATATAAATTATTGTATGAGATGATCATGTTTTTTTAAAGTTATCGGCAACTGGCAGGAGCCTTATGGTTGTCTCTTTATTGCATAAGATGCAAGTGCCATGTAATTGCTTTACTTTATCGTTATGCGATAGCAATAGTTGCAAAAGCAATAGCTGGTGAGACGACCATGTGACGACACATTGATAAAAGATCAAGATGATGGAGATCACGGTGTCATGCCGGTAACAATGGAGATCATGACAGTACTTTGGAGATGAAGATCAAAGGCACAAGATGATGATGGCCATATCATGTCACATATTTTTGATTGCATGTGATGTTTATCTTCTATACATCTTATTTTGCTTAGTTCGATGGTAGCATTATAAGATGATCTCTCACTAAATTTCAAGGTATAAGTGTTCTCCCTGAGTATGCACCGTTGCGACAGTTCGTCGTGCCAAGACACCACGTGATGATCGGGTGTGATAAGCTCTATGTTCACATACAACTGGTGCAAGCCAGTTTTGCACACGCAGAATATTCGGGTTAAACTTGACGAGCCTAGCATATGCAGATATGGCCTCGGAACACTGGAGACCGAAAGGTCGAGCGTGAATCATATAGTAGATATGATCAACATAGTGATGTTCACCATTGAAAACTACTCCATCTCACATGATGATCGGACATGGTTTAGTTGATTTGGGTCACGTGATCATTTAGATGACTAGAGGGATGTCTATCTAAGTGGGAGTTCTTATGTAATATGATTAATTTGACTTTAATTTATCATGAACTTAGTCCTAATAGTATTTGCATAACTATGTTGTAGATCAATAGCTCGCGATGTAGCTCTGAGGGAGTCCTGGATTAGGGGGTCTCCGAACAGCCGGACTGTTGGACTATGAAGATACGAGATTGAAGACTTCGTCCCGTGTCCGGATGGGACTCTCCTTGGAGTGGAAGGCAAGCTAGGCAATATGGATATGTAGATCTCCTCCCTTGTAGCCGACTCTGTGTAACCCTAGCCCCCTCCGGTGTCTATATAAACCGGAGGGTTTAGTCCGTAGAACAACATACAATCATACCATAGGCTAGCTTCTAGGGTGTAGCCTCTACGATCTCGTGGTAGATCAACTCTTGTAATACTCATATCATCAAGAACAATCAAGCAGGACGTAGGGTATTACCTCCATCAAGAGGGCCCGAACCTGGGTAAACATCGTGTCCCCTGCCTCCTGTTACCATCCGCCTTAGACGCATAGTTCGGGACCCCCTACCCGAGATCCGCCGGTTTTGACACCGACATGGGTGCTTTCATTGAGGGTTCCACTGTGTCTTCACCATAAGGCTTGATGGCTCTTTCGATCATCGCTAGAGATGCGGTCCAGGGTGAGGTTTTCCTCCCCGGAAAGATCTTTGTATTTGGTGGCTTCGCACTGCGGGCCAATTCGCTTGGCCATCTAGAGCAGATCGAGAGCTACGCCCTGACCATTAGGTCAGATTTGGAATCTTAAACTACACTGCCGATATCCACAGAGACTTGATCTTCGACGGATTCGAGCCCGTGTCAGGTGCGCCGCACAATCACGACGAGCACGACGTAACTCTACCGTTGGACAGTGTTCGGGAGATCGCATCTGCAACTACTCCGGCCTTCAATTCGGAGCAAATTGCGCCATCCAAGGATGGAGGGATAGACCCCGCCATGGAGGCCGCACTCTCAGCGGCGATGGAGCCGGATACTGACTTCGCCCCTTACGAGAGCCGTGTCGCCGAACCGCGGGATTCGTCACCGGCCACGAGCTCCGAGCCGCCTGCATCCGTGCCTATCGAATCCGACTGGGCGCCGATCATGGAGTTCGCCTCCGCGGATATCTTTCAGCCTTCGCCTTTCGGCGATGTGCTAAATTCATTAAGGTCTCTCTCCTTGTCAGGAGAACCTTGGCCGAACTATGTCCGGCTAGAATGGGATGCGGACGACAAAGAAATTCACTGCCCA
This sequence comes from Triticum dicoccoides, assembly GCF_002162155.2. Taxonomy (NCBI): domain Eukaryota; kingdom Viridiplantae; phylum Streptophyta; class Magnoliopsida; order Poales; family Poaceae; genus Triticum; species Triticum dicoccoides. The sequence goes on along the minus strand of NC_041390.1, from coordinate 214,680,195 downwards.
CCCACCACCCACTTAGTAGCTATTGCCGACGACTTAACTGACATGCTCAACTTCGACTTCAAAGACATCGACGGTATGGACGATGATATAGGAGACGAACAGGAACCACCGCCCACAGGGCGCTGGACCGCCACCTCATCATATGATATATACATGGTGGACACCCCCAAAGAAGGCAATGGCGATGAGACAGCGGAGGAAGACCCCTCCAAGAAGCAAGCCAAGCGCCGACGTCAGCGGCGCCGCTCTAAGTCCTGCCATAGCAAAAGTAGTGATACCGACACAAGAGACAATAACACTCCGGATAGTGCCAATGACAACAATAATCCCCTCCAGCACGATTTAGAGCAGAAGAGTGAACAAGCTAGCCCTCTAGAGCGGGTAGCAGATGGAGAATCGGAGGAGGACAGTTACATGCCTCTCTCCGAAGACGAGGTGAGCCTCAGCAACAAAGAATTTATCATGCCTGAGGATCCCGTCGAGCAGGAGCGCTTCAAGCGCCGGCTTATGGCCACAACAAATAGCCTGAAGAAAAAGCAACAACTGCTTCAAGCTGATCAAGATCTGCTAGCATACAGATGGACCGAAGTCCTTGCGACCGAGGAATACGAACTCGAGCGCCCCTCCAAGAATTACCCAAAGCGCAGGTTGCTACCCCACCTCGAGGAGGAAGCATTGAAACCTACATCACCGGTGTACGATGCGGCTGACCGGCCACCTCGTGGCCGAGCCAGAGAGGCATTTCGTCCTGAAGTTTAGCCTACACCCCGCCGCCACTCAAACAAAAATACCAAGGCCCGGGGAAACACACGGGACCTACGAGACATATTGGAAAACAAGGAAAAACATGCAAGATCGATCTATGGATCACGGGGGCACGCACCAATACGCGACGATGATCGTCACGCCGGATACACTAAAAGCAAATCCGGCCGAGCCGGACACGGCAGAAAAGACTCGTATGAACCGCGTCGCGATATAGCCCGGCACAGAGGCGCCGCACACCCCTTATGCTTCACTGATGAAGTAATGGATCACGAATTCCCAGAAGGGTTTAAACCCGTAAACATTGAATCATACGATGGTACTACAGACCCCGCGGTATGGATAGAAGACTTCTTCCTCCACATTCACATGTCCCGCGGGGATGACCTACATGACACCAAGTATCTCCCGCTCAAACTCAAAGGGCCAGCTCGGCATTGGCTCAATAGCTTGCCGGCAAACTCCATAGGAAGTTGGGAGAACCTGGCAGAGGCATTCCTGGACAATTTCCAGGGCACTTACGTGCGACTGTGGGACACTGATGACTTAAGTCATATAACTCAGCAGCTAGGGGAATCGGCCAGGAAATTCTGGACCCGGTTCCTAACCAAGAAGAACCAAATTGTCGAATGTCTGGATGCAGAGGCCTTAGCGGCATTTAAGCATAATATCCGTGACGAATGGCTCACCCGGCACCTCCGCCAAGAGAAGCCAAAATCCATGGCAGCCCTCACGACACTTATGACCCGCTTTTGTGCGGGCGAAGATAGCTGGTTGGCTCGTAGTACCAATACAGCAAGCAAACCTGGCACATCACAAGCCAGGGATAGCAACGGCAAACCACGACGCAACAAACACAAGCGCCGCAAATATGGTGAAAATGCCAAAAATACGGCAGTTAATGTCGGGTTCAGGGGCTCAAAGTCCGGTCAGCAGAAAGGGCCGCCCAAAAATACAAATCCGAGTCCATCCAGTCTGGACCGCATAGTCGCTCGCCAATGCCAAATCCACGCCACCCCAGAAACGCCAGCCACCCATACCAACAGAGAATGCTGCGTCTTCAAACAAGCCGGCAAGGCAGGTGCCAAAAACGAAGAGGGGTCTCAAAGCGACGATAGCGACGAAGAGCCCAGATCGCCGAACACAGGAGGTGTAAGTGCATCTAGTGCCACCCCTAGTTGGTTTTGGGGTATTGACGACAAACCTAGTTGAGGGACTAATGTGTTTGTGAGAATTGCAGGATAACACAGGTAGAAGTCCCTCATTGATTCGGTTTTCCTACCAGAGATGACCCCTAAAAATGTATGAAGACATTGAAGTCAAAGGTGGTATATGAAGATATTCACATTGAAGACTATGATAAGAGAAGACACCACATGAAGCCTATGGAGCTCGAAGACTTAGATCTTTCGTAGTTCTCTTTCTTTTGTGTTGAGTCATAGGAACCACCGTACTGTTAAGTGGGGTCCAAGAGAACCAGTCAGAATGACTGAAGTGATGCCTAACCATAACCTATGTCTTCGAGTGAAGACTATGAGAGCGAATCTTGTCCAGAGTCGGACAAGTCAGCTTTGCTTGTAGCCCAAGTAAAGTTGCCGTGTGAGTTTGAAATCTGACCGTTGGAACACGTGTCAGTTCCTTAGTGACCCAGGGTCATTTCAGACAAATCAGGTCGGGTTGCCAAGTGGCTATAAGTAGCCCACCCCCTACAACCATAAACGGTTGGCTGCTCAGATTGAGAGTACGGCTTTTGTCGTTTGAGAGCAACCCACCTCGAAGCCTTTGAGAGAGAATTCCTTGCGAGGATAAAGCCCTAACCACCCAGAGCCAAAGAGAATTAGGCATCACTTAGGTCTTCTTGTCTGTGTGATCTGAAGACTTATTACACTTGAGGACTGTGCATCCTCCAGCCGGTTAGGCGTCGTGTTCTGAGCATCCAAGAGACATTGTGGATTGCCGGTGAACGAAGTCTGTGAAGGTTTGGGAGTCTACCTTGAAGACTTACCAGAGTGATTGGGCGAGGTCTGTGTGACCTTAGCTCAAGGGGAATACGGTGAGGACTGGGTGTCCTGAGCTGCGTGTTCAGGACTGGGTGTCCGGGACTGTGTGTCCTAAGGTTTAAATACCTAGCCGCCCTAACCAGACGTACAGTTGTCACAGCAACTGGAACTGGTCCAACAAATCATTGTCTTCAGCGAGTCACTGGTTTCATCTTCCCTTCCCTTTACTTACTGTTACTCCTTGTGAAGTCATTGTATGTTTGCACTATCTTTTGTCTTCACTGAGTGACTGCGTTTTCTGTCTGGCTTCACAATATCTTCCTACCTGATCCTTACTACATTGCTGCTATTAGTCATTGTGCTTTCACTCAATTGAATACTTGACTATGGCCTGCCTAGTGTAGTCAACCTTCCGCTGTAGGGTATTAGGTTTATTTCTATCGTTTGTCTTCATAACTCCCACGTTTTGAAGACTTCCATAAAAATCGCCTATTCACCCCCCCTCTAGTCGATATAACGCACTTTCAATTGGTATCAGAGCAAGGTGCTCCCTTGTTCTGTGTGATTCGGTTTAACCACCTGGAGTTTTAGCTATGTCGACCGTAGGGATAATTAAAGTCTCCGCTGCGTGCCCCGTCTTCGATGGAACTGAATATCCCTACTGGAAGAATAAGATGCGCATGCATCTTTAAGCCATTGACGTCAACCTATGGTATGTCGTCGAGAACGGCGTTCCCAAGACTGGAGAAGGTGTCACTGCTGCTGATGTCAAGAAATTCGTTCAACTGGACTCTACTGCCAAGAATATCATCGGTGGTCATCTGACCAAAGGACAGTATGGCCGTGTGAGTGCTTTGAAAACATCTAAGCTGGTCTGGGACTGGCTCTCCAAGGTCAATGAAGGCGTCTCAACCCAGAGAGATCAGAGAATCAGTGTCCTTCGCAACCTCTTCAACCGCTTCAAGCGAAATGACAATGAGAATGTCTAGCTCACATTTGACCGACTCACTGACATCACAAATGAGCTTCAAGCCCTCGGCGCTACTGAGATCACCAAACATGAAGTCGTCAAGACACTACTGAGATCACTTGATAGTTCGTTTGACACCCTAGCCCTGATGATTCAAGAACGTCCTGATTTCAAGACACTCGATCCGTCTGACATACTTGAGAGGCTCAACACACATGAGTTTCAGCTTTCTGAGAAAAGAGATATCTACGGTCCAAACTATGGGCGAACTCGTGCCTTGAAGGCAAAAGTTGTCTCCTCATCTGAAGAAGAATCTGACAGTAGTTCGGATGATCCTGAAGACATTGGAAGGGAACTTGCTATGCTTGTGAAGAAGTTCCAAAAATTCACCAAGAAGAAAGGTTTCAGAAAGTCTTCCCGATCAAGCTCAAGGAATGATGAAGCTTCTGCTCATGACTACAAGAAGAAAACATGTCACAAGTGCAAGAAACCTGGACACTTCATCTCTGAGTGTCCACAGTGGGACAATGAGAACAAAAAGAAGAAGAAGAGCAAGGAATATGACTCTGGCGACAAGAAGAAGAAGAAATACTCAAAGTCTTCTTCCAAGTCTTCCTCAAAGTCTTCATCACACAAGAAGAGCTCATCTGGCAAGGCACGTGCGTTTGTTGGCAAGGAAATGGATTCAGAGGAGTCCGCTTCTGAGGAGGCAGAGGTGGAGTCTAAGGAGGAGTCCGATTCAGGCGTCGCAAGTCTGGCTACATCATACGTTGCCAAGTCCATGTTCAACACTGAAGACAATGACTTCATCACCGACACCGATGCAAATGACAAGGACTACTCCGCTTCTACCTACTGCTTCATGGCACGCAGTGCCAAGGTAAACTCACGCACTACTCACTATCAAACATCTAGTGACGATGACTCTGATCGTGGTTCAAAACCCAGCTACAAAACACTTGCTAAAATTGCAACTGAACAACAGAAAGCTATGGAACATATTGAAAAATTGTTAGACAGAAGCGATGATCTGTTAGGTGCTGAAATGACTCGATCTGAATCCTTAATTGAAGACATAAAAAATCTTCACGTTAAGTATCAGGAACTTGAAAGTCATCATGAAACTCTCTCAACAACTCATGAAAAGCTTTCCTATGATTATCTTCAAAGGAAGCAAGATCTTGAGAAATTGAGAGCGGCTCATGAAGATCTTCAAAAGGAAAACGAGTCACTTCGCGCCAAACAGATCAGTTCCGCTCAGGAAGGATTTGAACCACCATGTCTTAAATGCATTGAGCGTGATAATGCTACTTCTGTTGCTGAATGTTCTACTGCTACTGCTGTTGCAATATCTTCAACTGTTGATGTGGTAACTAACCCCTCTGCTGAGGATACCACCGCTATTGCTGATGACAATGCTAGGTTGAAGACATTGCTGGAAACAGGGATGTACAAAAGTCTTAAAGGGCATCAGACATTATGTGATGTCCTCAAAAAGCAAATTCTGAACCGAAACCCGAGGAAAGAGGGTGTTGGGTTCGTAAGGAAAATGAATGCTGATGGCTCTTACTGGAAACCTGAGCAGTACCCCAAAATCATGTGGGTTGCTACAAAGGAACCTTCAGCAGATCCATCCAATCTATCTGGCTTCACTTGTGCTAACCCCATTATCATTGATGAATCCCTTGATGCAAACTATAAACTGTTTAAGATTCAGAATGGTGAAGTGTTTGCCAGGTACATTGGTACTAACTGCAGGAATGGACCGCCTATGAAGAAAATCTGGGTTCCGAAAAGGTGTCTGGAGAATCTTCCTATGAATGTCATCATGACACCTCACATGAAGAAGACAAACCTCAGACCAAAGGCTTCATACGGTCCAAAGGCTTCATACAGACAGAGGACTCACCTGAGTCGCACTAACGCAAATGTTCTGCAGGGAAACCATACTCAGGCATATGAATATGAGAGCGGTTCATCAAACCGCCATGTTCATAAGACCAAGAACTATTCTGCTTATTCTTATGAGTACTATTGTCCGCCTGCAAGACTGTTTGCTAGGGATCCAAAGCCAAAGTTCTCAGATGCTGCACTTAGACTTATTGCTTCTAAGCCACCCTTGAAGATGTGGGTGGCTAAGAAAGCTTAACTCTCTTTTGCAGGGAAAGGTATCCAGCAGAAAACCAAAATCGTCTGACGCTATTGCTGGGGACCTTAAACATCTTGTAGGGCGCAAGATCAAATGTCCGAATGGTCTTACTATGTACTTCGTTCCTGAATCGCTTGCTACTCTCCCTATTAGTCCTAACCTGGATCTAAGCTTTCATAACCCACTGGTTCGTCAAATGTTTTTGCTTCACAATGCTCTTGGTGAAGCCTATCCCCCTAACTGCACTGTAGGGTACGACACCAGCGTCTTCAGAATGGATTATTGATAGTGGGTGTACAAATCACATGACTGGCAAAAGAAGCCTTCTTATGGACTCAACCTTACGTCCATCCGACAAGAGCCAGATCACATTTGCTGACACTGGTAAAAGTAAGGTATTGGGTCTAGGTAGAGTTGCAATCTCAAGGGATCAACACATGGATAAAGTCATGCTTGTTGAATCCCTTGGCTTCAACTTGATGTCTGTCTCAATGCTTTGTGATTTAAACATGATCGTAATATTTGGAAAGTATCGTTGCATTGTTCTAATGGAATCTGACAAGTCTCTAGTATTTGAAGGGTATCAAAAAGATGATTTGTACGTGGTAGATTTCTCAGCAGGACCACAACTTGTCGTATGTCTTCTTGCAAAAGCTTCAGAATGCTGGCTCTGGCATCGGAGGCTTGGGCATGCTGGCATGAGGAACCTCCACACCCTGGCAAAGAAGAAGCATGACATAGGCATCGAGGGCGTCAAGTTCAAGAAAGATCACTTATGCGGTGCCTGTGAGACAGGAAAGATGACGAGGGCCAAAATCCCTCGAAGACAATCATGGCCACTACTCGACCCTTCGAACTGCTTCACATGGATCTTTTTGGTCCCACTCATTACTCAACTCTTACTACTACTGCTTGTCTCTATGCCTTTGTCATTGTTCATGATTATTCTAGATATACTTGGGTGCACATAATCCTTTTACAAGACTGAAGTGCAGGATGTCTTCAGACGCTTCGCCAATCGAGCTATGAAAAATTATGGCGCCAAGATAAAGCACATCAGAAGTGACAATGGCACTGAATTCAAGAACACTGGCCTTGATACATATCTTGATACCTTGGGCATCACACATGAATTCTCGGCCCCGTACGCGCCATAGCAGAATGGCGTCGTCGAACGCAAGAATAGAACACTCATTGAGATGGCCAGAACGATGCTAGATGAATACAAGACTCCAAGAAAATTCTGGCCTGAAGCCATTGATACTGCATGCCATACAATCAATCGTGTTTATCTTCACAAGCTTCTGAACAAGACATCTTATGAGCTTCTTACTGGCAAGAAGCCAAATTTCAGTTACTTCAGAGTATTTGGAGCCAGGTGCTGGATCAAGGACCCACATTACACCTCAAAGTTTGCACCAAAAGCACATGAGGGTTTTATGCTTGGATATGGAAAGGATTCGCACTCCTACAGAGTCTTCAATCTCTTTCATTACAAAGTGGTTGAAACAATGGATGTGCGGTTCGATGAGACCAACGGTTCACAAAGAGAGCAACTGCCAAATGTGCTAGATGAAGTTCCATCCAGTGAATCAATCAAGCTAATGGGAACTGGAGAAATTATACCTTCTGAAGCTCATCCTGAAGAAGAACTTATCATCTCAGCACCTGATCAACATGAAGACAATGCTCAGCCTAAAGACATTCCTTCTAACAATGACAATGATCAGCAAGAGCAAAATCTTCGCCTTGTACATCCTCGCGTTGCCAATGAAGTGCAGATTGAAAGAATAATTGATAGCATCAATGCACCCGGTCCACTCACTCGTTCAAGGGCAACTCAGCTAGCAAATTTCTGTGGGCACTTCGCATTTGTCTCAATAACAGAACCCAAGAAAGTTGAAGAAGCCTTCATGGAACCTGAATGGATTCAAGCTATGCAAGAAGAGCTTCAACAGTTTGAGCTGAATAATGTATGGGAACTAGTTAAGCCTCCTGATCCACGGAAGCACAATATAATAGGCACCAAATGGATATACCGCAACAAGCAAGATGAGCATGGTCAAGTTGTCAGAAACAAAGGTCATCTCGTTGCTCAAGGATATACTCAAGTGGAAGGCATTGACTTCGATGAAACATTTGCTCTTGTGGCTAGACTTGAAGCCATACGCATACTGCTGGCCTATGCAAATCATCATAACATACTTCTATATCAAATGGATGTGAAGAGTGCTTTTCTTAATGGCAAGATTGAAGAAGAAGTGTATGTTGCACAACCGCCTGGCTTTGAAGATTCAAAACATCCTGACATGGTATACAAGCTCAACAAGGCACTGTATGGCCTCAAACAAGCCCCTCGGGCCTGGTATGACACACTAAAATACTTCCTGAAGAGCAAAGGCTTCATACCTGGTTCCCTAGACCCCACTCTCTTCACGAAGACATATGATGGTGAACTGTTTGTGTGCCAAATATATGTGGATGACATTATCTTTGGCTGCACCAATCAGAAGTACAGTGAAGAGTTTGGATATATGATGCAAGAGCAATATCAGATGTCCATGATGGGAGAGCTGAAGTTCTTCCTCGGTCTTCAAATATGACAACAACGCAACGGCATCTTCATATCTCAAGAGAAGTATCTCAAAGATTGCCTGAAGAAGTTTGGTATGCAAGACTGCAAAGGCTTCACAACACCAATGCCAGCCAAACATCATCTGGGTCCTGACGACAATGGTAAAGAGTTCGATCAAAAGGTATACCGCTCCATGATTGGTTCCTTACTTTATCTATGTGCATCTAGGCCAGATATTATGCTTAGTGTTTGCATGTGTGCTCGATTTCAAGCGGCACCAAAGGAGTCGCATCACTTAGCTGTGAAGCGAATTCTTCGATATTTGGCTCACACCCCAACTCTAGGATTATGGTATCCAAAGGGCTCAGAGTTTGATCTGGTTGGATTCTCGGATGCTGATTATGCTGGTGACAAAGTTGATCGCAAGTCTACTTCAGGCACATGTTACTTTCTGGGACGATCACTTGTATGTTGGTCTTCAAAGAAGCAGAACTGTGTATCTCTCTCCACTGCTGAATCTGAATACATTGCTGCTGGATCTTGCTGCGCTCAGCTTCTGTGGATGAAGCAAACACTCAAGGACTATGGCATTCATCTGAAGCAAGTGCCACTTTACTGCGACAACGAAAGCGCCATCAAGATTGCCAACAACCCAGTTCAGCACTCGAAGACAAAGCACATTGAAATTCGTCATCACTTTCTTAGAGATCATGTTGTGAAGGAAGATATTGATATCATACACGTCAACACTGAAGAGCAATTGGCAGATATCTTCACCAAGCCCTTGGATGAGAAGAGATTTTGCAAGTTACGGTGTGAGCTAAATATCCTGGAATCCTCAAATGTCCTGTGATCAGGCACACATCCTAACCCTTATGCATATTGATGACTTAGATGTGCAACACACGAAGTAAAGTATATCTTCAATCAATGAAGACATACATTCTAAGTGTGAATACATTAATATGGAATTTGACTTCAGAGCGCCACGATAATTGTGCGCCGTGTATGGGTCTAATACTTCCTATACGGTGGGTAACGCCACCACCAAATGTTCTGTTTGAAGTGTTTCACTCATGGCGTTACATTTGCTATGTCTTCACATTTGGTTTGGCTTCAATCTCAACATATCTTCATGATTATCTTCACTATGTTGATTATATATATATATATATATATATATATATATATATATATATATATATATACTAGTGTTTTGTCCTCTACAGCATTCACTTATAGCTATGTCTTCTTGTTGAATCTTTTGAACTAAGTGAATGTGATCGGACCCTAACCTCTCTATGCTTTCTATCTCAAATTCTATCTCTCCAAATCATATGCATTCTATTGAAATTGTCGAATGTCTTCTCTGCGTCCTTGTCAGCAGAAGATACAGAGACAACCATTAAGTCCGTTTTCAATGCTCGTTCCTCCACATGAAACCCGGAGAAGTAGGAACGACCACCCGACAATCCAGGCATGCGTGGGACGTGGAACAAACCCCAAAATTCCGCATAATGGCCACGTGTTCCTCAGATGCGAATCGCCAGGGGCACCTGTGTAATAACACAGTGTCGCCCCTGTACCTATAAATACACACTTCACAGCGGTCATTATCTCTTCTTCCACTCTCGCACGAACCCTAGCGCCACCGCTAGCCCTCGACGACGTCGGCGACGAAGCGCTTCGCTGCCGCAACCTCTCCGACGCTGTCTTCATGCCGACCGCGGACATCGTCCACTCCGCCGTCACCGTAGGTGTCCTCCGTCGCCAAGTTAGGGCACGGAAGATTGAACTGCTCGGCCTTATCTTCCACTCCGTCTAGCAGTTCTTAGTGTGGTAAATAAAACTTCCTTTTTACGGCACCGTTGATCCTATGGCTTTGTCACTTTCTACCACAAGTAGTTTCTATTCACACAAGTTAGATCTCTCTCATACTGCATCTCATAACATGCCTAGTATATTCACTTATGCTTCACAAAGTTGTTAGATTCCTCACTTGTACTGATCTGTGGATTCGTACAAATCTGGAACCAACTCCTTATCTATGAGTGAATGTCTTCGCACGATGAGGTCAATGTCTTCTAAACTGATTTATCTTCAAAATCTTCTGAGAATGCATATGACCTCTTCCCCTTCCCTCGCACCTTAATGCTGTCACAGGTACATGTCCGTGGGAGAATCCTTTGGTTGTCATAGTCTGCATTCATTTGCAGAATTCTTACAGCATCACATAAATTCTCCCGAAGCCAGTTCCTGTTTGTCCAGCAAGCGAAAACATTTGAAGCCTTTGAACGTGTTGAAGCCTTTCAGTTTAAAGTTTATGGCTTCAGAGAAATCAGCAAGGAAGGGTGGCAGAAAGCGTCGTGGAGAAACATCCAGAGATCTGCCAGATGACCTCTCAGAACTATACAAGACAGATCTTGAAGAGGATTACAATTAGCGCAAGACCCGAATCCAGCGGATTCGAAGATATTGGGCAGAACAATGGTTCAAATACCGATTTGTAACCCAGGAATATGCTGAGAAAAACGCCATCAAGAGACCGTGGGGAGACATCCTATACAAGAATCTTCTACCCAGGTCCAGAGATGAAGCCATTGAACAAGGCTTCTATCCCTGCATGGTCTGTGGGCCACAGCCTGCTGATGCACACCCATCGTCACTACTATGGTGTCGTGACGACAATTTGTTCAAGCGCAACTTCCAGTTTGCCCAGAACTCAGCGAAGCAGAACAAGAAGACTTTGGGGTTAGATTTCAACCCTGGTCCCTCTGCTCCCCGTGCCGATGGAACTCATGAAGCAGAACCCAATGTCATCGGTCCTTTCTACAACCTTGAAGGCCTCATCACCCACATCGTGGTTCAAGGGACTGCATTGAATGAGCCTGCAGCTGACGCTGAATCAGATGAAGCGCCTGCAGCACCGAAGCCAAAGAAGTTGAAGAAGCCTAAACCTTCAAAGCCTGCCCCTTCACCAAAAATCTCAAGGGCGAAGCCACTGGCAACTGCACCTCCTGAAGATAGTGTGCAGTCCGAAGACTTATCACGCATCTCCAAGCCCCAGAAGGTCAAGATGCCTCTGCCACACACCGGCCAAGAGATAACAGCTGTTGCCATTCTGCGCAATGATGCCATTGATCTGTCAATTGATGAAGATCTTGCAGATGACGCTCTTAAGCAACTCATCAAGAGCAAAGAAGAAGCAAAAATCTTCAACGATCTGCCTCTCTTTGATGTGACAATCATCCACAGCTTCATTGATGAGTGGTTTGACACGCCAAACATCAGCTTCGAAGATCTGCAGCTACCCATTGGCCTCAGTGTCGCCTTCCAAGGCGCCATTGCTTCAGAGCTAGCTGTCGCCCAGCGCATTGTTGAACTAAAGCAAAAGATTGACTATGAAAAGGCTCAGTCCAAGAAGCATATGGCCAAGCTCGGCGTGCAAGAAGTGAAGAACTTCAAGAGTATGATGCACGAGCTCAAGGAAGCCTTTATAAAGAAACGTGCAGAAGCTCAGGGTTCGCGTGAGCGCATGAAGGTTCTGGCTGACAAATGTGTCCAAGCCTGCAATGAGGCTGAGAAGCGCAAGGCCCTTGGGTGTCTGGCATCGACCCCAGGATGGACGCAAAGAAGAATAAGAAGCCGGCTACGGCTGAACCCGACGCACCAAGGCAGGAAGCAGTTCCTATTGTCTTCCCAACTAGAATGACTGGCTCGAAGCCAAAAAGCCAGTCAACCGCTTCAGAGCTCAAGAAGACGAGGACTGCTGAGGCTGAAGCCAGGAAGAGGAAACATCCTGAAGCCTCTCCTACTGCCCCCTCCAAGAAGAAGAGGAAGACCAAGAAAGATCGGGCTGCTCCCACAGAGCCTTTGATAGTTGAACCCATTTCTATGGTTTATCCTGACGCTGAACGCCAACTGACAATCCATGAGCCTGCTTCCACAGAGGCTCATGAAGCTGAAGACTTTCCAGCAGCTGATCCCATCGCTGCTGAAGACATTGGTCAACATGACCATGTAGAAGATGGTGCAGTCCTTCCTCAGCTCGAGAATAGCAAACTCATCAGCATTGGTCGTCCACTAACGCCAATTGCACAGAATGCTTCATGGGCGGATCGCCCACAAGAGGAAGAAGACTTTGAGGCCCAGCCAACTCCAACTACACAGGCGTCGCCTGCGTTGCGCAGGCTTTGCAAAGGTCCAAGGCCTCAAGTCTCTGCTGAAAACAATCCGGCTGCATCAGCCACAGAAGAAGAAGTCCCACAAGTTGCCACTCCCCTGTCCCACCAAGAAGCAGTTCTCAAGGAAAACGTGCTTGTGACCGACCCTCCAGCTCGTCAAGTGGAGGATGGAAATCTTGAAGCTGCCACCACCACCACCAATGAAGCCACTGCTAATGTGGAGCCCTCCCCAACGGAAGAAGAAGACAGCGAAGCCACTGATCCCGTCACTTCTGTTCCTGAGTCTGCTGTCGGTCCCCAGTTCGACTATCATGTTGAGCACAGGCCTCAGGTACAGAAGCCAATCCCAAGATTGCCAAGGTTCCCAGGTCCTGCATCAGCACCTGGCTCCTTCAATATCAATGGCTTCAGAGCAGACAACACATTCTTCGATAGCTCCAGGAACCCCTACTCAAGGGAAAGGATATCATCTGATCGGTTCTGGAGCTATCCGCAGTGAAGCTATTACTCATGCATTCTTTACAACCAAGGTCGCATCTTCCCACACAAGCGCCTTGACATTGAAGCTATAGCTGGTCTGCCCTGTCTGGAAGAAGCTTTGGATTGCTTCAAGGAAGTTGGACTGCTGCCGTTCGTTACTGACCAAGAGCATTGGAATGAAGAGTTGCTACTCCAATTCTATGCCACACTTCACATCCGCGGGTATAGCAGAGATCCGAAGACTTGGGTCCTGGAGTGGATGACAGGAAACGTTCATCACGAAGCCAAAGCCTTTGACATCATTGAGCTCACTGGTTTGCCCACTCCTGGCGATCTCTATGAGCATGGCTGTCAGCTTCATAGTGAAGCTATTGAGAGCATCTTTCAGAAGCCTGAACCTGATATGAGTCAGATGCTCAGCATGATGAAGCCATTGCCCCAAGATGCTGCTTATCCCACGGAGTTCTTCGTTGAAGACCTTGAGTATCTGCCAAGAACCATTTATCACATCATCAGGCGAACTCTCTGGCCCATCAAAGGGCACTCTCCAAATTCCAAGCTTGAGGGTACAATGAAGACTTTGGTCTTCTATATTCTTCATGGAAAATGCTTCAATGCATAGGACTTCTTCATTCACCAACTTGCTGCATCAGGCTCTAATCTGTTTGGCTTGAAGTTCTACGCCCCATGGGTAATGCGGCTGATCAAACTTCACTCTGCGATCTCATATCAGCCATCTGCTCGCAATCATCGGATTTTTCTGTCTGATGTGGATATGTCAATTGAAGCCATCTATCCTGAGCCTGCCAAGGAACCTCTAAGTCTTCAGAATGCAGAGCATCAGAGTTTCTCTCAGAACATTGAAGGAGTTGAAGCAGTCACTCGTGTCTATCCCTTGGCTGGCACTACACGTGCACCACATCCTACTCTCACTGAAGCCACTGATAGTACAACTGATCCATGACCCAAGAAGCGCACTCGTGCTCTTAATGACCGAGAGCTTCTTGTGGCTCTTCATCAAAAACAGGATAGGCATCATGACTGGCTGAAGCGTCAGATGCAAAGCCTCTTGGTGGATGTTAATCGCATTCGCAATCTTGCCACCAAGAATACTTTCGTTGCCCATGAAACCTCTCGCTGCACATGGAAAGGGCTAACGTTGATGTGTTCTGAAGATGATCTTCAAGAGGATGGCTTCACTGAGCGATTCAAGTTTGACACCACACCTCCTCGAAGGGCTGTGCTACGACGAACTCCATCCCTTGAAGACTCTGAGTTCTCTTCCTCTGCTGCAACTGTGACTGCCAGAGTTATCGAGGATGAAGACGATGCTACTTCACCGCCACCTCCTTCAGCATGCTTCGACTCTGCTCCAAGCTCTTCTGCACCGCCAAACACCACCAACGACCCTGCTGCTTCACCTACTCCCCACGGGAATGAGTAGATGCTCTATGTATTCAAACCTTTTTGGTCCTTACTGACAAAAGGGGGAGAATCATATGAGGTTGATAGTCTTCAAGCGGGTCCATATGGGCGGGTGCTTTATATTTTGCTTTGTGCTTACAACTCTCGTTTTGCTACATTTGGTTCTTTGAGTTGTAACACTTAAACTCGATGGTCGTCTGCTACTTATCTGCCACCTTGTTTTGCGATGATAAATTCCGCATGTGCGACGATAAATTCCGCACTTAGATCATTCTGCAGACGTCCATTTTCCTTTATGCATGTCGCATGTCATTATCTTCATATACTTTCACATGCATAGTGGATTGTCATCATAAGTTGAAGTGGATCTCCATAAGTACAACCTGCCATGTGCATTTGCATTCCAAAAGCAAATTACTTATATGCACATCTTCAGGGGGGGCCCTTGCAACTTATGAAGACAATTCCTTATCCTTTACAATTTCACAGATTATATACCCCGTTGAAAACTTCAACTAGTTTGTCATCAATCACCAAAAAGGGGGAGATTGTAAGTGCATCTAGTGCCACCCCTAGTTGGTTTTGGGGTATTGACGACAAACCTAGTTGAGGGACTAATGTGTTTGTGAGAATTGCAGGATAACACAGGTAGAAGTCCCTCATTGATTCGGTTTTCCTACCAGAGATGACCCCTAAAAATGTATGAAGACATTGAAGTCAAAGGTGGTATATGAAGATATTCACATTGAAGACTATGATAAGAGAAGATACCACATGAAGCCTATGGAGCTCGAAGACTTAGATCTTTCGTAGTTCTCTTTCTTTTGTGTTGAGTCATAGGAACCACCATACTGTTAAGTGGGGTCCAAGAGAACCAGTCAGAATGACTGAAGTGATGCCTAACCATAACCTATGTCTTCGAGTGAAGACTATGAGAGCGAATCTTGTCCAGAGTCGGACAAGTCAGCTTTGCTTGTAGCCCAAGTAAAGTTGCCGTGTGAGTTTGAAATCTGACCATTGGAACACGTGTCAGTTCCTTAGTGGCCCACGGTCATTTCGGACAAATCAGGTCGGTTTGCCAAGTGGCTATAAGTAGCCCACCCCCTACAACCATAAATGGTTGGCTGCTCATATTGAGAGTACGGCTTTTGTCGTTTGAGAGCAACCCACCTCGAAGCCTTTGAGAGAGAATTCCTTGCGAGGATAAAGCCCTAACCACCCAGAGCCAAAGAGAATTAGGCATCACTTAAGTCTTCTTGTCTGTGTGATCTGAAGACTTATTACACTTGAGGACTGTGCATCCTCCAGCCGGTTAGGCGTCGCGTTCTGAGCATCCAAGAGACATTGTGGATTGTCGGTGAACGAAGTCTGTGAAGGTTTGGGAGTCTACCTTGAAGACTTACCGGAGTGATTGGGCGAGGTCTGTGTGACCTTAGCTCAACGGGAATACGGTGAGGACTGGGTGTCCTGAGCTGCGTGTTCAGGACTGGGTGTCCGGGACTGTGTGTCCTAAGGTTTAAATACCTAGTCGCCCTAACCAGACGTATAGTTGTCACAGCAACTGGAACTGGTCCAACAAATCATTGTCTTCAGCGAGTCACTGGTTTCATCTTCCCTTCCCTTTACTTACTGTTACTCCTTGTGAAGTCATTGTATGTTTGCACTATCTTTTGTCTTCACTGAGTGACTGCGTGTTCTGTCTGGCTTCACAATATCTTCCTACCTGATCCTTACTACATTGCTGCTATTAGTCATTGTGCTTTCACTCTATTGAATACTTGACTATGGCCTGCCTAGTGTAGTCAACCTTCCGCTGCAGGGTATTAGGTTTATTTCTATCGTTTGTCTTCATAACTCCCACGTTTTGAAGACTTTCATAAAAATTGCCTATTCACCCCCCCCCCATCTAGTCGATATAACGCACTTTCAGGAGGGCAAAAGAAATCCCCCCCCCATATTCAATCGGTGAATGTGGTAAATACCACCCAAATTGCCCACTTGGTCCAGAGATGCACCCTTAGGGACGGCGGCCCAACAGAACTCGTCGTCCCACAATATAAGCTAGGGCCGGTCACCTTCAACCGCACGGATCATCTGGTTAACGCCAATAGGGGCAATCCAACCGCACTAACCCTCGACCCAATAGTAGACGGGTTCCACCTCACTCGAGTCCTTATGGACGGAGGTAGCAGTTTAAATCTACTTTACCAGGACACAGTGCGCAAGATGGGCATCGATCATTCAGCGATCAATCCCACTAAATCCACTTTTAGGGGCATCATACCAGGTATGGGGGTTAGCTATACAGGCTCCATTGCCCTCGAGGTAATCTTCGGATCACCAGAAAATTACCGTATCGAAGAGTTAATCTTCAAAATCGCCCCTTTCCGCAGTGACTATCAAGCACTGCTCGGGCGAACCGCGTCCGCTCGATTCAATGTGGTGCCACATTATGCCTACCGTAAGCTCAAAATGCCTGGTCCATGCGGCGTCATCATGGTTCATGGCAAGGCTGAACCTTGCTTTGGCACCAACAAATACACCACTGCCTTAGCAGCACGAACAACGAGTAGCACCTTGCAGCCGAACCTCGAGTCGACGCCCAGGCTCCCGGACACCGTCAAGGGGCTCCGAACTACTTCGCGGAAGGATACCCCGGCTCATCCAGAGCTCAACTAAACACTCCGGCGAAGGCCATGACAGACCGAACTCAGCGGTTCAACCGCCCTCCGACACACAAACATTTCATATATTTCCTTCGCAGGTTCACCTTTGCACCGACCAGGATGGACTCCACAGAGGCAGCTCAAACGCGTCAGGGGATCCTTAGACATTCCCTACAGCGAACGTCCAGCTATAATACGGATCCGCACTCAACCTCTTCCCCCTGGTCACAGCAGGTTCTGCTATCACAACTCCTTTTTTATCACATCACTTGTACACATACGCATAGACGTATTATTCAAATGCAACATGTGGATTTATATGACGTTTACCTGCTGATTATTTCTTATCAAAATCATTTCGTCAAACGGAATCCGTACACAGCGATATGCCTTAAACATGCCAGGGGCTTCATTTTCCCCGTAACACGGCAATAGAAGTCCGAACACCTTCATGGAAGTTCGGCACCCCGAACTTATAGCATTATATGCATCAGCTCTGAATCATGTTTTGGGTCAATAGTTGGGTTTGCCCGGCTCCCATGTTTTGGTACCTTACGTTCCGCTATATCGGCTAAGGTAGCACTGGGAGAACTACTGTGATTCTGTCCCAGTTCTTCCGGATGAGCACCTCAGTAGAGAAAGCCGAAAACTGACTGTCATAATACGGCGAGAGCTGGTCAGCTCTTCGAGCGGTCACAAAATCTTTAAGGATTTCTCCCGCATAATGCCATAACCAATGCAACGTGCGACGGATCAGCTTTTTCTCCGATTAGGCGCTTATGGAGCCCCTAGTATGGTCTTCCGAACACAAGGGGCTGCGCCGACCATACTAAAGCTCCTATGGCTAAGTGAGAGTGATAAAGCCCTATAGTCTGATTGCCTGGTTCGTTGTGCTGAGCACCTCCCTCAGAGGACCCAAAACTGGGATAAAGAGTGCTCAGGTTTATCCTGAACACCCCCGTACTTCTTACGTGGGGGCAGAAGCCGACGACTGGCCAACTCTCAGCCTTAACATACAAACGGTCGCACAGGAGGGTAAACTTTTATATAAAAGGCGACATATAAATGACCTTGTTCAAACATTACAAAGTACAACATGATCGGCATTCATGGAAATATAATGTCCTTGGTACATAGCTCCGCTACAAGGTAGGATCCTTTCAAGACACTCTTATAATACAATTCGGGCTTGCGGTGCTCCTTCCCCTCTAGCGGTCCCTCAGTCACTAGCTTTTCGGCATCCATCTTCCCCCAGTGCACCTTTGCAAGGGCGAAGGCCATTCACGCTCCTTCTATACAGACCGACCACTTGATGAAGTCAAGTCGAGGGCAAGCGCTTACAAGCCGCCTCACGAGCCTAAAGTAGCTTCTTGGAATCGGCTCGGCAGGCCATAGCCTGATAATCATATCTTTCATGGCTAGTTCCATCGCCTTATGCAGTTCGATCAGCTATTTCAGTTGATCGACAAAAGGCACCGGATAATTCGGTGCCAAATACTGCGACCAAAAAAGCTGATCGGCGGTGTTCCTTCCTTCGGCTCGGTAGAATTGAGTGGCATCTGATATACTGTGAGGTAGCTCGGCAAATACACCTGAGAAGTCCGAATTCACAATCAGAAACATAGTTTTCCCTTCAAATACTTGCTTTACATGGGAAAAGCCTTACCCGCCGCGATCTTCCTCGCCTCTTGGATCCCCTGCAGGGCGCTTTGCGTTTCCCCCCGGGCGTCGCTCACGGCTTGACGCACCTTGGTGAGTTCGGACTCTTTCTCCATTAAACTCTGCTCCAAGGCCTCGCATTTACTTACGGCCTCTTGCTGCTCCTGCTCAGCTTTAATAACTCTGGCTTCATGTTTCTCACGAAGAGTCCGCTCCATGGCCGCCTTTTTCTCGGCCTCGGCAACGGCCCTTTTGAGGGCCTCGACTTCGGTCATAACCCCTAGCACAAATTATGCGGCTTATTTCATACTGAACATTTATTTCACAATAAATGCATGCAACGCTTGTGCATACCTTGTTTATCCCTCAACTGCATTTTTAATTGGACAATTTCTTCTATGGCCCGCTCCAGACTTTGATTCAGTCCGGAGATCTCCGCAGTATGAGAGGCAGTAGCCTATACAGGTATCTGCTTGGAACAGAAGAGAAATCAATATCAGTCAATGAGTCTTCCTATGATCATCAATGTGATCCCCTGTCCGGTTCCTTCTTTCACCGAATAGGGTATCAGGGGCTACTATCTATACTATGACACTCTTCGACAACTTATAAAACATACCTCAAAGCCTCTTATAAGGCTAATACAGGCTTCGTTCAATCCACTCTCGGTTGACTGAATCTTCTCAATCACCGCGCCCATAAGGGCACGGTGTTCGTCAACAATGGAGGCGTCTCGTAACGCCACCAACAAAGCACCCGACACCTCTAGATGGACAGAGGTCGCCGACGGAACAGGCACGCTCCCTCCAGCTGAAGGAGGCTGCCTTCTTGATTCTGGAGCCGTATAAACCTCTGGAATCGCATCCGGTGAGGAGACGAACTCAAGGTCGCCCCCGCCGTCAGACCCTATGGGAATCTTTTCCCCCACGTGTCCGGCCCCTGCGGTTTGACCTCCAAGCGCCGCCTTCACTGTTTCTTCCTTTCCTCCTTGGCCGGGGTCCTCTTGGGACGAAGCCTCGGTGTTATGCACCTGTTTGGAGGAAGGGGCCTTTTGGGGCGTCCCACTCTCCATAGCATTCGAGCTCAGCAGGTCCTCTGATGAGGATTGTTTGGTACGAGACCTCACCGGACTACCAAAAAATGGCTTAAGGTCAAAATAGTAAGCCACGATGAGTCCGGACACTTAAATGTACTCAGATTTTATATACTTATGAGTTGACCAGGGGCTGGGCCCTGGGATCCCATGCGAGGTCACTGTCAGCGACGGCAACGGACTCCTCCAGAAGAGAAGCCCTTCCCCTTTTGGGCAGTTCTGCCTCCAAGGGTGCGGAGGCCGCCTCTTCCTCCTTTCCCCCGCAGGGGATTCATCTTCCTCCTCCTTTTTATCCTCTTTGGAGGCGAAACGGGCATCAGAGCCTTCGGGTATTATGTCCGAAGTGTCGCGATGACGAAGGCCGCCCCGGGTCCTTTTGGCCTCCTTTTCGGCCATCTTCTTCGGCACCTTGTAGGGCGTCGGGAACAGCATCTTTGTCAGAAGTGGGATGGCCGGGTCTTCGGGCAGCGGGGCCGGACAATGGATCCGCTTCGCCTTCTTCGTCCAGCTCTGGGGGAGTTGAATAAAGATGCGTTAAGCACTTCCTTTGGGTCATGCAGATAGAAAAGTTTGATAAACTCACTGAACTTGCAGGGCGGGACAGTTGGTATCCGCAGTCTTTGGCGGAGTCCGGCCATGATATGCTGGACTTGAAAAGCACCTTCCAAATGTCCTCGTGCGAGGAGCCGAAGAACCTTCGCAAAGTTTGGTGCCTGGCCGGATCGAAATCCAATAGGTTGCAAGACAAGGCAGTTTCCGGCAGACTAACATCACCTAGACTACGTTGACAAGTTCAATGCTCTTATCTCCCATATCTTTAACGCGCTTCTGAAGCACCGATAGTTCATTGGACAAGGACCAGTCCAGGCCTTTCTTGACCCAGGATGTAAGCCGCAGAGGGGCGCCGGATCGGAACTCGGGAGAGGCGGCCCATTCCTTGTCGCATGGCTCAGTGATGTAAAACCACTGCTGTTGCCACTCATTGAAAGAATCATTAAAGGTTCCCGTTGGCCATATGACGTTGGCCATCTTGCTCACCATAGTGCCCCCGCACTCGGCGTGCTCGCCGCCCACCACCTTGGACTTCACATTAAAACCTTCAGCCATAAACCGAAGTGCGGCGAAATGCGGAGGAAAGCCTCGCACACGACAATAAATGTCAATATGTTGAGGAAGGAATTAGGGGACAGATCGTGAAGATCGATCCCATAATAGTACATGATGCCGTGAACGAATGGGTGGAGGGGAAACCCTAGACCGTGGACAAAATGAGGGAGGAATACAACCCTCTCATGGGGGTCCGGTGTTGGGACGATCTGTCCCGCCATTGAGAGACGGTGGCTGATTTTCTTGGCCAGATACCCGGCCTCCCGAAGCTTTTTGATATCCTTCTCTCGGACGGTAGAGGCCATCCATTTGCCTCCTGCTCTAGATCTTGACATCTTTGGAAGGCCTTTTGTGGCCAGAGAAGATGAATGCTTGGGCGCTGGAGCCTGAGCAGAAGGGAATGAATCGGGAAGAAAGCATGGGTGAAAAGAGTGAATCCTTGTCCCTTTATAAGGGCAGAAGATGTGGTCTGCCTCCCCACTCACCTGGTAAAACCTCTTCTTTCCCCAAGAGTCGTAATTGATGGCGTGGTTGGCTTACCCACATCCGTATTGATGAGAATCCCGTGATAGGGGACACGATCTCTGCTTTGACAAGACGTGTCAAGAAAATCACCTCACGATATGTGCAGTGCTGGTTGAGAAAAATGGTTCGAATAATGACCGGGCCATGACATGATGTTATGTTGCCAAACATGTCAGCGGGTTAGATTTGTCGAAATATTATTCTCTCTACGGTGGTATGCGGAACTTATTTTGTAGAGTCGGACACTATCCTTGTGTTCAAAATCTTCTATGGAGTATTCGGAGGAGGAACCCGCCTTGCAATGCCGAAGACAAAGCTGCGCGTCGAACTCATCGTCATTGAAGCCTGGTTCATGGGCTACTAAGGGAGTCCTGGATTCGGGGGTCTCAGACAGCCGGACTATATCCTTTGGCCGGACTGTTGGACTATGAAGATACAAGATTGAAGACTTCGTCCCGTGTCCGGATGGGTGTAACACCCCGGATGTAACTTTCCCAATTTGTACTCCAACTCTTGCCGTTTTCGGCTTTAAGTTAATTTATTTCCTCGGGTTCGGGTCTTTGTCTCCGTGTGTTGTTGTTGTTGTCATGCATCTCATATCATGTCATCATGTACATTGCATTTGCATACGTGTTCATCTCATGCATTCGAGCATTTTCCCCGTTGTCCGTCTTGCATTCCGGCGCTTCGTTCCCCTCCGGTGGTCATTTCTAGCTTTCTTTCATGTGTGGGGATTAAACATTTCTGGATTGGACCGAGACTTGCCAAGCATCCTTGGTTTACTACCGGTAGACCGCCTGTCAAGTTTCGTATCATTTGGACTTCGTTTGATACTCCAACGGTTAACCGAGGGACCGAAAAGGCCTCGTGTGTGTTGCAGCCCAACACCCCTCCAATTTGGCCTAAAACCCACCTAAGCCTTCTCCATCATCTAGATCGTTCGATCACGATCGCGTGGCCGAAAACTGCACCTCATTTGGACTCTCCTAGCTCCCTCTATGCCTATA
>NC_041390.1:214620166-214657082 GCF_002162155.2 Triticum dicoccoides | reverse complement strand
GGCGCCGGCAGCCGCGCCGCTCCGCCCGGCTCCTCCCGCCTCGACCGCGGCCTCCATCGCTGCCCGGGCCCGTGCCCCTCTCCGCCACCTCAAGGTCCGGCCACCGCGGCCATCGACGCCGACAAGCTTCCCCGGCGAGCAGCGCCGCCACCTTGGTTCGCGTGCCATGAAAAGTAAACCCTAGATCCGGAGGTTCATTTTCTTCTAAGTCCCTGAATTCTCAGATCCATGTGCTGATGTTCATGGCCTCGTAATTCCGCATCCGTAGCTCCATTTTTGGCATATAGCATATCAAAATGTTCATCTCAGAGAGTACATCATTTCATTCCATTGCATCATTTTCATTTGAGTTTATCTTGATGCCCGAAATGCTGTTAGAAGAGGGCTACTTGAGTTAATTGTCAGATCTGCTGCTCCATTTAGCTTTTTGTCATTTTTGCCATGATTAATGTGTGCATGATATGCCCTGTTGTTCTACATATATTTTGTTAAGGGTTTTGTCATCTTTCCAGAGGTGCAACCCATGTATTGTTGTGATGTGTGTGGTGACTAGCACGAGCTTGCCAAGTGGTGCACTTGGTAATTCTGTTTTCAGGGACTTAGCAATTCCACTAAGTCCTTGAGCTGTTTATCTCATATGGCCATATGTTCATGTTGTTTCCTAGTGATCCGTGTCTCTTTTGAGGATGATAAGTAAGGATGTTTGTTAATATTGTAGTGCTCTACCCATCCATGTCTTTGTTTTCAATTATGGAGCACCCTAGTTTGAGCCAATCGAGCTCTACTTTTGCTACTTTGTGAATCTGGGCAGATTGTCAACTTGTTTGCAATTTTGCCGATGATGTTGTAGTTGATCCGTGCATGCTATGTTATTGTTCTTGCCATGTCTAGCTTGCATTTTGTGTGTTCTTAATGGGTGTATGCTTAGCTTATCATGACTTGCACCGTGGTGAGTGCATCGAGTTCGTAAACATGCCTACTTGATATCTGTTTTCAGCATGCTCCAGTTTTCTAAGTCTGAGAACTGATTGTGTTTTTGCTATGTTCTCATGCTTGCAATTGTATTTTCTGATCCCTTTTGGCTCAAGGTAACTAAGGGACTTTTGTTCAGCTCTTTGAGTAGCTCCATGCCATGCTTTACCTTGCCATGTTTAGGTCCTGTAGCATATAGTTTTGTTGCTCCGAAGAGTGATACCTGATCTGAAATTTCAGACAAGTGTTAATTTCACTAAGTCTGAGATCTGTTTACCATATGCATTTTTGCCATGCTTGTTTGAACCTGTTAATGGATGAATTGGCCGTAGCTCAGTGCTAGAATTTTGTTAAGCATCTTGAATGCATCCCTGCCATGTATTTTGTTGCCATGTTTGGGTGCTGTAGCATGTTCATCTCGTTGCATTTAGATGACTACTTGCTGTAAATCGCAGACCGGTGTCATTTTTGAATCGCTTGCCATTTCCAAACCGTAACTCCGATTCCGCTGTTCTTTACATCGTTTTCAAGCGATTTCATCTCATCTTTCCAGTGGCACACTTTGTTTTCCAAGTTGAGGCCAGGTTCTTGCATTTCCTGTCACATCTTGCATGTGCATCCCGCATAGCATATCATCTTTGCATCATCTTGTTTGATCCTTGCACGTGGTTGATTGTGTCCTTGTTGCTTGTTTGTCTTGTTTGGGTAGAGACGGGAGATGATTTAGCTAACGAGGAGCCCGTTGAGTTTGCTTTCGAGGATCCAGTCAACTCTGACAACTGTGCAGGCAAGATGATCATACCCTCGAAATCACTACTATCTTTGCTATGCTAGTTTGCTCGCTCTTTTGCTATGCCATTGCTATGATGCCTACCACTTGCTTTCAAGCCTCCCAAATTGCCATGTCAAACCTCTAACCCACCTTGTCCTAGCAAACCGTTGATTGGCTATGTTACCGTTTTGCTCAGCCCCTCTTATAGCGTTGCTAGTTGCAGGTGAAGATTGGAGGCCATTCCTTGTTGGAACATTTATTTACTTGTTGGGATATCATTATATTATCTTGTTATCTTAATGCATCTATACACTTGGTAAAGGGTGGAAGGCTCGGCCTCTCGCCTAGTGTTTTGTTCCACTCTTGCCGCCCTAGTTTCCGTCATATCGGTGTTATGTTCCCGGATTTTGCGTTCCTTACGCGGTTGGGTTATAATGGGAACCCCTTGATAGTTCACCTTGATTAAAGCTTTTCCAGCAATGCCCAACCTTGGTTTTACCATTTTCCACCTAGCCTCTTTTTCCCTTGGGTTTCCGGAGCCCGAGGGTCATCTTATTTAAACCCCCCCGAGCCAATGCTCCTCTGAGTGTTGGTCCAAACTGTCAGCCGCCGGTGGCTACCAGGGGCAACTCTGGGCTGGCCTACCGGAAGTTTAGACAATCTGAGTGTGCCCTGAGAAAGAGATATGTGCAGCTCCTATCGGGATTTGTCGGCACGTTCGGGCGGTGTTGCTGGTCTTGTTTTAACCTGTCGAAGTGTCTTGAAGAACCGAGATACCGAGTCTGATCGGAACATCTTGGGAGGAGGTCTATTCCTTTGTTGACCGTGAGAGCTTGTCATGGGCTAAGTTGGGACTCCCCTGCAGGGTTTTGAACTTTCGAAAGTCGTGCCCGCGGTTATGGGCAGATGGGAATTTGTTAATGTCCGGTTGTAGATAACTTGAACCTTAACTTAATTAAAATGAATCAACTGAGTGTGTTGCCGTAATGGCCTCTTCTCGGTGGAGTCCGGGAAGCGGACACGGTGTTGGAGTAATGCTTGCGCAGGTTGTTCTCTAGTTTCTCGCTCGCGCTTTGCCTCCTCTTCTCGCTCTCTTTTGCGAATAAGTTAGCCACCATATTTTGCTAGTCGCTCGCTGCAGCTCCACATATTTTTACCTTGTCATACCTATAAGCTTAAATAGTCTTGATCGCGAGGGTGCGAGATTGCTGAGTCCTTGTGGCTCATAGATTACTATTAAACCAGATGCAGGGCCTGATGATTCCGCTCCAGGTGACGCGCTCGAGCTCAAGTGGGAGTTCGACGAGGACTCTCAACGTTACTATGTTTCTTTTCCCGATGATCAGTAGTGGTGCCCAGTTGGGGGTGATTGGGACCGCGTCGCATGTTGGGTTCTCTTTTATTTTGGCGCCGTAGTCGGGCCATGAGTGTTTGGATGATTTAATGTTACTTATGTACTTGATTGACGTGGCGAGTGTAAGCCAACTATGTTATCTCTCCTTTATTATTATATTACATGGGATGTTGTGAAGATTGCCTAACTTGCGACATATGCCTTCAATGCGATTATGCCTCTAAGTCGTGCCTCGACACGTGGGAGATATAGTCGCATCGAGGGTGTTACAATGGGACTCTCCTTGGCGTGGAAGGCAAGCTAGGCAATACGGATATGTAGATCTCCTCCCTTATAACCGACTCTGTGTAACCCTAGCCCCCTCCGGTGTCTATATAAACCGGAGGGTTTAGTCCGTAGAACAACATACAATCATACCATAGGCTAGCTTCTAGGGTTTAGCCTCTACGATCTCGTGGTAGATCAACTCTTGTAATACTCATATCATCAAGAATAATCAAGCAGGACGTAGGGTATTACCTCCATCAAGAGAGCCCGAACCTGGGTAAACATCGTGTCCCCTGCCTCCTATTACCATCTGCCTTAGACGCACAGTTCGGGACCCCCTACCCGAGATCTACCGGTTTTGACACCGACAAGCTCCCCATTTATTTTTGATATGTTCCTAGAGAAAAACTAAGTTGAAAAATGTTAGTAGCAATGATGCGGATTGGATCCGTGATATGAGGATTATCCTCATTGCTGCACAGAAGAATTATGTCCTTGAAGCACCGCTAGGTGACAGGCCGATTGCAGGAGCAGATGCAGACGCTATGAACGCCTGGCAAGCTCGATATGATGACTACTTGATAGTTTAGTGCACCATGCTTTACGGCTTAGAATCAGGGCTTCAAAGACGTTTTGAACGCCTCGGAGCATATGAGATGTTCCAAGAGTTGAAATTAATATTTCAAACTCATGCCCATGTCAAAAGGTATGAGACCTTTGACAAGCACTTTGCCTACAAGACAGAGGAGAATAGCTCAGCTAGTGAGCATGTGCTCAGAATGTCTGAGTACTACAATCACTTGAATCAAGTGGGAGATAATCTTCCAGATAAGATAGTGGTTGACAGAGTTCTCTAGTCACTATCACCAAGTTACTAGAACTTCGTGATGAACTATAATATGCAAGGGATAACGGAAACAATTCCCAAGCCCTTCGTGATGTTGAAATTGATGAAGGTAGAAATCAAGAAAAGCATCAAGTGTTGATGGTTGACAAGACCACTAGTTTCAAGAAAAGGGCAAAGGGAAGAAGGGGAACTTCAAGAAGAACGGCAAGCATGTTGCTGCTCAAGTGAAGAAGCCCAAGTCTGGAGCTAAGCCTGAGACTAAGTGCTTCTACTGCAAAGGGACTGGTCACTCGAAGCAGAGTTGCCCCAAGTATTTGGCGGATAAGAAGGATGGCAAAGTGAACAAAGGTATATTTGATATACATGTTATTGATGTGTACTTTACTAGTGTTTATAGCAACCCCTTAGTATTTGATACTAGTTTAGTTGCTAAGATTAGTAACTCGAAACAGGAGTTGCAGAATGAACAGAGACTAGTTAAGGGTGAAGTGACGATGTGTGTTGGAAGTGGTTCCAAGATTGATATGATCATCATCGCACACTCCCTATACTTTCAGGATTAGTGTTGAACCTAAATAAATGTTATTTGGTGTTTGCGTTAAGCATGAATATGATTTGATCATGTTTATTGCAATACGGTTATTCATTTAAAGTCAGAGAATAATTGTTGTTCTGTTTACATGAATAAAACCTTCAATGGTCATACACCCAAGGTGAATGGTTTATTGAATCTTGATCATAGTGATACACATATTCATAATATTGAAGCCAAAAGATGCAAAGTTAATAACGATAGTGCAACTTATTTGTGGCACTGCCGTTTAGGTCATATTGGTGTAAAGCGCATGAAGAAAATCCATGTTGATGGGCTTTTGGAATCACTTAAATATGAATCAGTTGATGCTTGTGAACCATGCCTCATGGGAAAAATGACTAAAACTTTGTTCTCCGGATGAGTGTTGAGGCTCGCGGCAGGTATCGTTATTTTCTGACCTTCACAGATGATTTGAGTAGATATGGGTATATCTTGTTCATGAAACATAAATCTAAAGCATTTGAAAAGTTCAAATAATTTTAGAGTGAAGTGGAAAATCATTGTAACAAGAAAATAGCGTTTCTACGATTTGATCGTGGAGGAAAATATTTGAGTTACGAGTTTGGTCTTCATTTGAAACAATGCGGAATAGTTTCGCAACTCACGCCACCCGGAACACCACAGCGTAATGGTGTGTCCGAACATCGTAATTGTACTTTACTAGATATGGTGTGATCTATGATGTCTCTTACTGATTTACCACTATCGTTTTGGGGTTATGCATTACAGACAGCTACAATCACATTAAATAGGGCACCGTCTAATCCGTTGAGACGACACCATATGAACTATGGTTTGGCTAGAAACCTAAGCTATCATTTCTTCAAGTTTGGGGTTGCAATGCTTATATGAAAAAAGTTTCATCCTGATAAGCTCAAACCCAAATCGGAGAAGTGCGTCTTCATAGGATACCCAAAAGTAACTATTGGATACACCTTCTATCACAGATCCGAAGGCAAGATATTTGTTGCTGAGAATGGATCCTTTCTAGAGAAGGAGTTTCTCTCGAAAGAAGTGAGTGGGAGGAAACTAAAACTTGATGAGGTGATGTCTACTACACAACCTTCTTCTTATAGACGTTGTTGGTCCTCCAAGTGCAGAGGTTTGTAGGACAGTAGCAAATTTCCCTCAAGTGGATGACCTAAGGTTTATCAATCATTGGGAGGCGTAGGATGAAGATGGTCTCTCTCAAGCAACCCTGCAACCAAATAACAAAGGTTCTCTTGTGTCCCCAACACACCCAATACAATGGTAAATTGTATAGGTGCACTAGTTCGGTGAAGAGATGCTGATACAAGTGGTATATGGATGGTAGATAAAGGTTTTTGTAATCTGAAAATATAAAAACAGCAAGGTAACTAATGATAAAAGTGAACACAAACGGTATTGCTATGCGTTGAAACAAGGCCTAGGTTTCATACTTTCACTAGTGTAAGTTCTCTCAACAATAATAACATAATTGGATCATATAACTTTCCCTCAACATGCAACAAAGAGTCACTCCGAAGTCACTAATAGCGGAGAACAAACGAAGAGATGATGGTAGGGTACGAAACCACCTCAAAGTTATCCTTTCTGATCAATCTATTCAAGAGTTCGTAGTAAAATAACATGAAGCTATTCTTTCCGTTTAATCTATCATAGAGTTCGTACTAGAATAACACCTTAAGACACAAATAAAAAAAACCTAATGTCACCTAGATACTCCAATGTCACCTCAAGTATACATGGGTATGATTATATGATATGCATCACACAATCTCAGATTCATCTATTCAAACAAACACAAAGTACTTCAAAGAGTGCCCCAAAGTTTCTACCAGAGAGTCAAGACGAAAACGTGTGCCAACCCCTATGCATAGATTCCCAAGGTCACGGAACCCGCAAGTTGATCACCAAAACATACATCAAGTGGATCATAGAATACCCCATTGTCACCACATGTATCCCACGCAAGACATACATCAAGTGTTCTCAAATCCTTAAAGACTCAATCCGATAAGATAACTTCAAAGGGAAAACTCAGTCCATTACAAGAGAGTAAAGGGGGATAAACATCATAAGATCCAACTATAATAGCAAAGCTCGAGATACATCAAGATCGTACCACCTCAAGAACATGAGAGAGAGAGAGATCAAACACATAGCTACTGGTACATACCCTCAGCCCCGAGGGTGAACTACTCCCTCCTCGTCATGGAGAGCACCGGGGTGATGAAGATGGCCATCGAAGAGGGACTCCCCCTCCGGCAGGGTGCCGGAACGGGTCTAGATTAGTTTTCGGTGGCTACGGAGGCTTCTAGCAGTGGAACTCCCGATCTATTGTCGTCTCCGAAGTTTTTAGGCTATATGGGTATATATGGGAGGAAGAAGTACGTCGGTGGACCTCCAGGCTGTCCACGAGGCAGGGGGGCGCGCCCCCCACCCTCGTGGGCAGCCCGAGACTCTCCTGGTCCATCTCCGATACTCCGTGGGCTTCTTCTGGTCCAAAAATAAGTTCCATGAAGTTTCAGGTCAATTGGACTCCGTTTGATTTTTCTTTTCTGCGATACTCTAAAACAAGGAAAAAACAGAAACTGGCATTGGGCTCTAGGTTAATAGGTTAGTCCCAAAAATCATATAAAATAGCATATAAATGCATATAAAACATCCAAGGTTGATAATATAATAGCATGGAACAATCAAAAATTATAGATACGTTGGAGACGTATCAACATCCCCAAGCTTAATTCCTGCTCGTCCTCGAGTAGGTAAATGATAAAAACATAATTTTTGATGTGGAATGCTACCTAACATATCTATCCATGTAGTTTTCTTTATTGTGGCAAGAATATTCAGATCCATAAGATTAAGGACAAAAGTTTAATATTGACATAAAAATAATAATACTTCAAGCATACCAACAAAGCAATTATGTCTTCTCAAAATAACATGGCCAAAGAAAGCTATCCCTACAAAACCATATAGTCTAGCTATGCTCCATCTTCAGCACACAAAATATTTAAATCATGCACAACCCCGATGACAAGCCAAGCAATTGTTTCATACTTTTGATGTTCTCAAACCTTTTCAATCTTCACGCAATACATGAGCGTGAGCCATGGACATAGCACTATATGTGGAATAGAATGGTGGTTGTGGAGAAGACAAAAAGGAGAAGATAGTCTCACATCAACTAGGCGTATCAACGGGCTATGGAGATGCCCATCAATAGATATCAATATGAGTGAGTAGGGATTGCCATGCAACGGATGCACTAAAGCTATAAGTATATGAAAGCTCAACAAAAAGAACTAAGTGAGTGTGCATCCAACTCGCTTGCTCACGAAGACCTAGGGCATTTTGAGGAAGCCCATCATTGAAATATACAAGCCAAGTTATATAATGAAAAATTCCCACTAGTATATGAAAGTGACAACATAGGAGACTCTCTATCATCAAGATCATGGTGCTACTTTGAAGCACAAGTGTGGTAAAAGGATAGTCGCATTGCCCCTTCTCTCTTTTTCTCTCCTTTTTTATTTTTTATTTGGGCCTTCTCTTTTTTATGGCCTCTTTTCTCTTCTTTTTTTATTTGGGCTTCTTTGGCCTCTTTTATTTATTTATTTTCGTCCGGAGTCTCATCCCGACTTGTGGGGGAATCATAGTCTCCATCATCCTTTCCTCCTTGGGACAATGCTCTAATAATGATGATCATCACACTTTTATTTACTTACAACTCAAGAATTACAACTCGATTCTTAGAACAAAATATGACTCTATATGAATGCCTCCGGCGGTGTACCGGGATGTGCAATGACTCATGAGTGACATGTATGAAAGAATTATGAACGGTGGCTTTGCCACAAATACAATGTCAACTACATGATCATGCATAGCAATATGACAATGATGGAGCGTGTCATATAAATAGAACGGTGGAAAGTTGCATGGCAATGTATCTCGGAATGGCTATGGAAATGCCATAATAGGTAGATATGGTGGTTGTTTTGAGGAAGATATATGGTGGGTTTATGGTACCGGGGAAAGTTGCGCGGTACTAGAGAGGCTAGCAATGGTGGAAGGGTGAGAGTGCGTATAATCCATGGACTCAACATTAGTCATAAAGAACTCACATACTTATTGCAAAAATCTATTAGTTATCGAAACAAAGTACTACGCACATGCTCCTAGGGGGATAGATTGGTAGGAAAAGACCATCGCTCGTCCCCGACCGCCACTCATAAGGAAGACAATCAATAAATAAATCATGCTCCGACTTCATCACATAATGGTTCACCATACGTGCATGCTACGGGAATCACAAATTTTAACACAAGTATCTCTCGAATTCACAACTACTCACTAGCATGACTCTAATATTACCATCCTCATATCTCAAAACAATCATCAAGTATCAAACTTCTCATAGTATTCAATGCACTTTATATAAAAGTTTTTATTATATCCCTCTTGGATGCCCATCATATTAGGACTAAATTCATAACCAAAGAAAATTACCATGCTATTTAGGACTCTCAAAATAATATAAGTGACATATGAGAGTTCATCTATTTCTATAAAATAAAACCACCACCGTGCTCTAAAAAGATATAAGTGAAGCACTAGAGCAACGACAAACTACTCCGAAAGATATAGGTGAAGATCAATGAGTAGTCAAATAATTATGCAACTATGTGAAGACTCTCTAACATTTAAGAATTTCAGATCTTGGTATTTTATTCATACATCAAGCAAAACAAAAGAAAATAAAATGACGCTCCAAGCAAAACACATATCATGTGGTAAATAAAAATATAGCTCCAAGTAAAGTTACCAATGAACGAAGACGAAAGAAGCTTAGGCTCTTGGTTGTCCTTGAATATTACCTTGGGGTGCCTTGGGAATCCCCAAGCTTAGGCTCTTGCCACTCCTTATTCCATAGTCCATCAAATCTTTTACCCAAAACTTGAAAAGTTCACAACACAAAACTTAAAGTAGAAAATCTCGTGAGCTCCGTTAGCAAAAGAAACAAAACACCACTTCAAGGTACTGTAATGAACTCATTCTTTATTTATATTGGTGTTAAACCTACTGTGTTACAACTTCTCTATGGTTCATACCCTCCGATACTACTCATAGATTCATCATAATAAGCAAACAACACATAGAAAACAGAATCTGTCAAAAACAGAATAATCTGTAGTAATCTGGATCAAACGTATACTTCTGGAACTCATAAAATTCTCAAATAAATCTCTAGACGTGAGTAATTTATATATTAATAATATGCAAAAATAATTAACTAAATATCACTCTCCAATAAAACATGGCAGCAATTCTCTTGAGCGCTAAAGTTTCTGTTTTTTACAGCAAGATCAACAAGACTTTCCCCAAGTCTTCCCAACGGTTCTAC
Organism: Triticum dicoccoides; assembly: GCF_002162155.2. Lineage (NCBI taxonomy): Eukaryota > Viridiplantae > Streptophyta > Magnoliopsida > Poales > Poaceae > Triticum > Triticum dicoccoides. The sequence continues at coordinate 214,646,880 of NC_041390.1, read as the reverse complement.
TTGGCACAAACACTAATTAAAACATAAAAAATCAATCACAACAGAAGCTAGATGAATTATTTATTACTAAACAGGAGCAAAAAGCAAGGAATAAAAATAAAATTGGGTTGCCTCCCAACAAGCGCTATCGTTTAATGCCCCTAGCTAGGCATGATGATTTCAATGATGCTCACATAAAGGATAAGAATTGAAACATAAAGAGAGCATCATGAAGAATATTACTAGCACATTTAAGTCTAACCCACTTCCTATGCATATGGATTTTGTGAGCAAACAACTTGTGGGAACAAGAATCAACTTGCATAGGAAGGTAAAACAAGCATAACTTCAAAATTTTAAGCACATAGAGAGGAAACTTGATATTATTGCAATTCCTACAAGCATATATTCCTCCCTCATAATAATTTTCAGTAGCATCATGAATGAATTCAACAATATAACCAGCACCTAAAGCATTCTTTTCATGATCTACAAGCATAGAAATTTCATTACTCTCCACACAAGCAAAAAATTTCTCATGAATAATAGTGGGAGCAAACTCAACAAAATAATTATCATGCGAGGCATAATACAATTGAAAACTAAAATCATGATGACAAGTTTCATGTATATCATTATTCTTTATAGCATACAAGTCCTCACAATAATCATCATAGATAACAACTTTGTTCTCATAATAAATTGGAACCTCTTCCAAAATAGTGGATTCATCACAAAATAAAGTCATGACCTCTCCAAATCCACTTTCATCAATATAATCATCATAAATAGGAGGCATACTTTCATCATAATAAATTTGCTCATCAAAACTTGGGGGACAAAAAATATCATCTTCATCAAACATAGCTTCCCCAGGCTTGTGGCTTTGCATATCATTAGCATCATGGATATTCAAGGAATTCATACTAACAACATTGCAATCATGCTCATCATTCAAAGATTTAGTGCCAAACATATTAATGCATTCTTCTTCTAACACTTTGGCACAATTTTCCTTTCCATCATACGAAAGATATTAAAAAGATGAAGCGTGTGAGGCAAACTCAATTCCATTTTTTTGTAGTTTTCTTTTATAAACTAGACTAGTGCTAAAACAAGAAACAAAAATATTCGATTGCAAGATCTAAAGATATACCTTCAAGTGCTAACCTCCCCGGCAACGGTGCCAGAAAAGAGCTTGATGTCTACTACACAACCTTCTTCTTGTAGACATTGTTGGGCCTCCAATTGCAGAGGTTTGTAGGACAATAGAAAATTTCCCTCAAGTGAATGACCTAAGGTTTATCAATCCGTGGGAGGCGTAGGATGAAGATGGTCTCTCTCAAGCAACCCTGCAACCAAATAACAAAGAGTCTCTTGTGTCCCCAACACACCCAATACAATGGTAAATTGTATAGGTGCACTAGTTCGGCGAAGAGATGGTGATACAAGTGGTATATGGATGGTAGATAAAGGTTTTTGTAATCTGAAAATATAAAAACAGCAAGGTAACTAATGATAAAAGTGAGCGCAAATGGTATTGCTATGCGTTGAAACAAGGCCTAGGTTTCATACTTTCACTAGTGTAAGTTCTCTCAACAATAATAACATAATTGGATCATATAACTTTCCCTCAACATGCAACAAAGAGTCACTCCAAAGTCACTAATAGCGGAGAACAAACGAAGAGATTATGGTAGGGTACGAAACCACCTCAAAGTTATCCTTTCTGATCAATCTATTCAAGAGTTCGTAGTAAAATAACATGAAGCTATTCTTTCCGTTCGATCTATCATAGAGTTCGTACTAGAATAACACCTTAAGACACAAATAAAAAAAACCTAATGTCACCTAGATACTCCAATGTCACCTCAAGTATACGTGGGTATGATTATATGATATGCATCACACAATCTCAGATTCATCTATTCAAACAAACACAAAGTACTTCAAAGAGTGCCCCAAAGTTTCTACCAGAGAGTCAAGACGAAAACGTGTGCCAACCCCTATGCATAGATTCCCAAGGTCACGGAACCCGCAAGTTGATCACCAAAACATACATCAAGTGGATCATAGAATACCCCATTGTCACCACAGGTATCCCACGCAAGACATACATCAAGTGTTCTCAAATCCTTAAAGACTCAATCTGATAAGATAACTTCAAAGGGAAAACTCAATCCATTACAAGAGAGTAGAGGGGGAGAAACATCATAAGATCCAACTATAATAGCAAAGCTCGTGATACATCAAGATCGTACCACCTCAAGGACATGAGAGAGAGAGAGAGAGATCAAACACATAGCTACTGGTACATACCCTTAGCCCCAATGGTGAACTACTCCCTCCTCATCATGGAGAGCACCGGTATGATGAAGATGGCCATCCGAGAGGGATTCCCCCTCCGACAGGGTGCCGGAACGGGTCTAGATTGGTTTTCGGTGGCTACGGAGGCTTCTGGTGGCGGAACTCCCGATCTATTGTTGTCTTTGAAGTTTTTAGGGTATATGGGTATATACGGGAGGAAGAAGTACGTCTGTGGACCTTCGGGCTGTCCACGAGACAGGGGGCGCGCCCCCCACCCTCGTGGGCAGCCCAGGACTCTCCTGGTCCATCTCCAATACTCTGTGGGCTTCTTCTGGTCCAAAAATAAGTTCCGTGAAGTTTCAGGTCAATTGGACTCCGTTTGATTTTCCTTTTCTGCGATACTCTAAAACAAGGAAAAAACAAAAACTGGCACTGGGCTCTAGGTTAATAGGTTAGTCCCAAAAATCATATAAAATAGCATATAAAACATCCAAGGTTGATAATATAATAGCATGGAACAATCAAAAATTATAGATACGTTGGAGACATATCATGAGGTAACTATACCTGCTCCCTTGTTGGAAAGTAGTTCATCATTGAAATCAGTTTAAGTGATTCCTACACCAGTAAGTGAGGAAGCTAATGATGATGATCATGAAACTTCTGATCAAGTTAGTACCGAACCTCGTAGGTCAACCAGAGTAAGATCCACACCAGAATGGTATGGTAATCCTGCTCTGGAAGTCATGTTACTTGACCATGACGAACCTACGAACTATGAGGAAGCGATGATGAGCCTAGATTCCGCAAAATGGCTTGAGGCCATGAAATCTGAGATGGGATCCATGTATGAGAACAAAGTATGGACTTTGATTGACTTTCTCGATGATCGGTGAGTCATTGAGAATAAATGGATCTTCAGGAGGAAGACAGACGGTGATAGTAGTGTTACTATCTACATAGCTCGAATTGTCGCAAAATGTTTTCGACAAGTTCAAGGTGTTGACTACGATGAGATTTTCTCACTCGTATTGATGCTTAAAAGTCTGTCCGAATCATGTTAGCAGTTGCCGCATTTTATGAAATCTGGCAAATGGATGTCAAAACTGCATTCCTTAATGGATTTCTTAAAGAAGAGTTGTATATGATGCAATCAGAAGGTTTTGTCGATCCTAAAGGTACTAACAAAGTGAGCAAGCTCCAGCGATCCATCTATGGACTGGTCCAAGCATCTCAGAGTTGGAATATATACTTTGATAAAGTGATCAAAGCATATGGTTTTATACAGACTTGCAGTGAAGCCTATAGTTACAAGAAAGTGAGTGGGCGCACTATAGCATTTCTGATAAGTATATGTGAATGACATATTGTTGATCGGAAATAATGTAGAATTTTCTGGAAAGCACAAAGGAGTGTTTGAAAGGAGTTTTTCAAAGAAAGACCTCGGTGAAGCTACTTACATATTTAGCATCAAGATCTATAGAGATAGATCAAGACGCTTGATATATTTTCAATGAGTACATACCTTGAAAAGATTTTGAAGTAGTTCAAAATGGAATAGTCAAAGAAGGAGTTCTTGCCTGTGTTGCAAGGTGTGAAGTTGACTAAAGACTCAAAACCCGACCATAGCAGAAAATAGAAAGAGAATGAAAAGTCATTCCCTATGCCTCAGTCATAGGTTCTATAAAGTATGTTATGCTGTGTACCAGATCTATTGTGTACCTCACCATAAGTTTGGCAAGAGGGTACAATAGTGATCTAGGAGTGGATCACTGGACAGTGGTCAAAAATATCCTTAGTGGAATAAGGAAATGTTTCTCGGTTATGGAGGTGACAAAGAGTTCGTCATAAAGAGTTACGTCGATGCAAGCTTTGACACCGATCTAGATGACTCTAAGTATCGATCTAGATACATATTAAAAGTGGGAGCAATTAGCTAGAGTAGCTTCGTGCAAAACATTGTAGACATAGAAAATTTGCAAAATACATATGGCTCTGAATGTGGCAGACCCGTTGACTAAATTTCTTTCATAAGCAAAACATGATCACTCTTTGGGTGTCAATCATATAGCGATGTGAACTAGATTATTGACTCTAGTAAACCCTTTGGGTGTTAGTCACATGGAGATGTGAACTAATCACATAAAGATGTCAACTATTGGTGTTAAATCACATGACGATGTGAACTAGATTATTGACTCTAGTGTAAGTGGGAGACTGAAGGAAATATGCCCTAGAGGCAATAATAAAGTTGTTATTTATATTTCCTTATATCATGATAAATGTTTATTATTCATGCTAGAATTGTATTAACCGGAAACTTAGTACATGTGTGAATACATAGACAAACAGAGTGTCACTAGTTTGCCTCTACCTGACTAGCTCGTTGAATCAATGATGGTTATGTTTCCTAACCATAGACATGAGTTGTCATTTGATTAACGGGATCACATCATTAGAGAATGATGTGATTGAGTTGACCCATCCGTTAGCTTAGCACGATGATCGTTCAGTTTGTTGCTATTGCTTTCTTCATGACTTATACATGTTCCTATGACTATGAGATTATGCAACTCCCGAGTACCGGAGGAACACTTTGTGTGCTACCAAACATCAAATCGTAACTGGGTGATCATAAAGGTGCTCTACAGGTGTCTCCAATGGTACTTGTTGAGTTGGCATAGATCGAGATTAGGATTTGTCACTCCGATTGTCGGAGAGGTATCTCTGGGCCCTCTCGGTAATGAAAATCACTATAAGCCTTGCAAGAATTTTGACTAATGAGTTAGTTGTGGGATGATACATTACAGAATGAGTAAAGAGACTTGCCGGTAACGATATTGAACTAGGTATGAGATACCGACGATCGAATCTCGGGCAAGTAACATACCGATGACAAAGGGAACAACGTATATCATTATGCGGTTTAACTGATAAAGATCTTCATAGAATATATAGGAGCCAATATGAGAATCTAGGTTCTGCTATTGGTTATTAACCGGAGACATGTCTCGGTCATGTCTACATAGTTCTCGAACACGTAGGGTCCGCATGCTTAACGTTCGATGACGATTGGTATTATAAGTTTAAGTGATTTGATGTATCGATGGTTGTTCGGAGTCCCGGATGAGATCACGGACATGACGAGGAGTCTCGAAATGATCGAGTCGTAAAGATCGATATATTGGAAGGCTATATTCGTACATCGGAAAGGTTCCAAGTGATCCGGGTATTTTCGGAGTACCGGTGGAGTTACGGAATACGGGAGTACATATGGGCCTTAGTGGGCTTTAAGGAAAAAAGAGGGGAATCCACGAGGGCTGGCCGCGCACCCCCATGGGCCTAGTCCGAATTGGACTAGGGGAGGGGTTGCGCCCCCTCTTTCCTTCTCCTCCCCTTCTCCTTCCTTCCCCCTCCTAGTAGGACTAGGAAAGGAGGAATCCTACTCCTACTAGGAGGAGGATTCCTTCCCCCCTTGGCGCGCCTAGAGAGGGCGGCCGGCCTCCCCTCCCTCCTTTATATACATGGGGGGCACCCTAGGACACACAAGTTGATGAGTTGATCTTTTAGCCGTGTGCGGTGCCCCCCTCCATCATAATCCACCTCGGTCATATCGTAGCGGTGCTTAGGTGAAGCCCTGTGTCAGTAGCATCATCATCACTGTCATCACGTCGTTGTACTGACGGAACTCTCCCGCGAAGCTCTGCTGGATCGTGAGTTCGTGGGATGTCACCGAGTTGCACGTGTGCTGAACTTGGAGGTGCCGTGCGTTCGGTACATGGATCGGTCAGATCGTGAAGACGTACGACTACATCAACCGCGTTCACGTAATGCTTCCGCTTGCGGTCTAGGAGGGTACGTGGACGACACTCTCCCCTCTCGTTGCTATGCATCACCATGATCTTGCATGTGCGTAGGATTTTTTTTGAAATTAGTACATTCCCCAACATGTCCGGCCAAAGGGGATCGAGCATGTTGGGTTATGTGGTGTACCCCCGCGGGGAAGTTTATCTATTCAAATAGCCATGTCCCTCGGTAAAAGGACGACCGGGAGTTGTACCTTGACCTTATGACAACTAGAACCAGACACTTAATAAAACACACCCTTTCAAGTGCCAGATACAACCCGGTGATCACTCTCTAACAGGGCAACGAGGAGAGGATCGCCGGGTAGGATTATGCTATACAATGATACTTGGTGAACTTACCATCTACTCTCTTCTATATGCTTCAAGATGGAGGCTTCCAGAAGCGTAGTCTTCGATAGGACTAGCTATCCCCCTCTTATTCTAGCATTCTGCAGTTCAGTACACAGATACTATCCATTTCATTGATACCAATGCATATGTAGTGTAGATCCATGCTTGCGAGTACTTTGGATGAGTACTCACAGTAGCTTTGCTACTTCTTTTCCCCCTTTCCTGGTTATTGCGATCATATGATGGAGTCCGGGATCTAGAGGATCCCGAGGATGATTCGACAGGGAGTTCGTCTTCGAGGAGTAGTTAGGAGGTCCCAGGCAGGAGGCCTTGCCTTTTCGATCGTTGCTACTTTTGTGGTAGCCATCTTATGGTGGCACCTTGTTTAACTTATGTCTGTACTTAGATATTATTGCTTCTGCTGACTCCTGTATATTCAAGCTTATGTATTCGAGCCCTCAAGGCCCCTGGCTTGTAATATGAAGCTTGTATTATTTTAATTTGTATCTAGAGTTGTGTTGTGATATCTTCCCATGAGTCCTTGATCTTGATCGTACACATTTGCGTGTATGATTAGTGTACGGACAAATTGGGGGCGTCACACTAATCTATCTACTGGCTTCTCTCTCAAACACACACACATGTACACTACTCGACACCGAAGGAGTAGGGTGGCACCTCAATCTTGATAGTAATCTATCTACTGGCTTCTCTCTCAAGCACACACGCATTCACACACACACTCACTAGTTGTGCCTCTCTGCCTACTGCGTGCACAATCTCGATACGTCTTTCTCTCCCCCCTCCCCACCCCCAACAATGACAGCAGAAGGGTGACAACTCGATCTTGATCTTAATCTATCAATTGGTTTCTCTCTCTCTCTCTATCACACACACACACACACACACACACACACTGTAACGACCCGAGACCGACGCTCCAGATGCCTTCCATGTATTTTGCGTTTCGCAGTGTGATTTGTTTGTTTGTTGCATTGCATCATCTCATCATTTGCATTGCATCGGCACTCTGTTGCCGTCATTGTTTTCAAAACTCGTAGCCATTCGTTGTTGCCGCTTCTTCCTCGCCTTCATTGACCTTTCTCAGACCAATCATTCTTTTGTTATCCGACCAGTTCACCCCTCTTTGCACAGTGCAGACCCCCCTCTCGCGCGTCTGAAAACTGTCCCGAACCTGACCCGGGCTGTCATGACCGATGGGTCCGGATCATCGTCAAACATCCCTAAAACATCTCCGGTTTCTCTTTTGGACCTTCCTAGTCTATTTTTCTCATTCGTCCCATTATAATCGTAGGGGTAAGATAACCGCTAACCAAATCCTCGTGCTATATGAACAATAACCCTAGCCTAGCCTCCCGTCCCATCCATGCTTTCCCATCGCGCCGCCGCCACCCACTCTTCCTTGCTCCTTGGGATCTTGCCCGATCCACTGGATCGAGCCACCCGACCATCCTCCTCCTTCCTCATTTACCCCATCGGGCCAACCACCTCCTCCCCTCGATCCACCCAGATCCAACCACATCTCGCAGCCACCCACAAATCCAACTCCACCCAGCCGTACCGTGATACGTGTCCGTCATATCTACTTTTCCAAACACTTTTGCCCTTGTTTTGGACTCTAACTTGCATGATTTGAATGGAACTAACCCGGACTGACGCTGTTTTTAGCAGAATTGTCATGGTGTTATTTTTGTGCAAAAATAAAAGTTCTCAGACTGACCTGAAAATCAACAGAGAATTATTTTGGAATATATAAAAAAATACTGGAAGAAAGATCCATGTCAGGGGGGCCACCACCTATCCACGAGGGTGGGGGCGCACCCCCCTGCCTCGTGGGCCCCCTAACGCTCCATCGACCTCAACCTTGACTCCATATATTCACTTTCGGGGAGAAAAAAATTAGAGAGCAGGATTCATTGCGTTTTACGATATGGAGCCGCCGCCAAGCCCTAAACTCTCTCGGGAGGGCTGATCTGGAGTCCGTTCGGGGCTCCGGAGAGGGGAATCCGTCGCCATCGTCATCATCAACCTTCCTCCATCACCAATTTCATGATGCTCACCGTCGTGCGTGAGTAATTCCATCGTAGGCTTGCTGGACGGTGATGGGTTGGATGAGATTTATCATGTAATCGAGTTAGTTTTGTTAGAGTTTGATCCCTAGTATCCACTATGTTCTGAGATTGATGTTGCTATGACTTTGCTATGCTTAATGCTTGTCACTAGGGCCCGAGTGCCATGATTTCAGATCTGAACCTATTATGTTTTCATCAATATATGAGAGTTATTGATCCTATCTTGCAAGTCTATAGTCACCTACTATGTGTTATGATCCGGCAACCCCGAAGTGACAATAATCGGGACCACTCCTGGTGATGACCGTAGTTTGAGGAGTTCATGTATTCACTATGTGTTAATGCTTTGGTCCGGTACTCTATTAAAAGTAGGCCTTAATATCCCTTAGTTTCCAATAGGACCCCGCTGCCATGGGAGGGTAGGACAAAAGATGTCATGCAAGTTCTTTTCCATAAGCACATATGACTATATTTGAAATACATGCCTACATTACATTGATTAACTGGAGCTAGTTCTGTGTCACCCTAGGTGATGACTGTTACATGATCGATTGCATCCGGCATAATTCTCCATCACCGATCCATTGCCTACGAGCCTTTCCATATATCGTTCTTCGCTTATTTACTTTTCTGTTGCTATTGTTACAATCACTACAAAATCCAAAAATATTACTTTTGCTACCATTACCTTTTGCCACCGTTACCACTACTATCATATTACTTTGCTACTAAACACTTTGCTGCAGATATTAAGTTCCCAGGTGTGGTTGAATTGACAACTCAGCTACTAATACTTGAGAATATTCTTTGGCTCCCCTTGTGTCAAGTCAATAAATTTGGGTTGAATACTCTACCCTCAAAAACTGTTGCGATCCCCTATACTTGTGGGTTATCAAGACTATTTTCTGGCGCCGTTGCCGGGGAGCATAGCTCTATTCTTTGAGTCACTTGGGATTTATATCTGTATATTACTATGAAGAACTTGAAAGATCAAAGAACCAAGATCTATTCCTCAACTACGAGTGGAGGTAAGGAACTGCCATCTAGCTCTGCACTCGATTCACCTTCTGTTATGAGTAAACTTGCGACCCAAACCTACTTCTGCTATTAATTCTGATATGTCGCATGTTATTGATGATGCCACTTTTGCTTTTCATGATACTTATGATGAAACTACTTCTATGCTTGATACTACAGTGCCACTTTGTGAATTTCTTGATGAACAACTTGCTAGGGCTAGAGAGAATGAAATTATTGAAACTGATAACATAGATGAAAGTGATGATGAAGATTCTCCCCCTAGATATGAATTGCATGTTGTTCCTGAGGGTTATGTTATGGATGAAGAAACTGCTAGAGACTTTCTTGCTTGCAATGATAGGAGTGATCTTAAGAAACTATTAGTTAAGCTGAAACAAAAATCTCTGAATGCTAGAATAAAATATGATCCTGCTTATGCTACTTCACCTATCTTTTTTACTGATAAGGATTATGAATTCTCTGTTGATCCTGAGTTAATTACTTTGGTTGAATCTGATCCTTTCTATGGCTATGAATCTGAAACTGTTGTGGCACATCTTACTAAATTAAATGATATAACTACCCTGTTTACTAATGATGAGAAAACTCGCTACTATTATATCCTTAAATTATTTCCGTTCTCTTTAAAGGATGATGCTAAGATATGGTTTAATTCTCTTGATCCTGGTTGTGTGCGTAGTCCCCAGGATATGATTTACTACTTCTCTGCTAAATATTTCCCCGCTCATAAGAAACAAGCCGCTTTAAGGGGAATTTATAACTTTGTGCAAATTGAAGAAGAGAGTCTCCCACAAGCTTGGGGAGGCTTCTCCAATTACTTAATGCTTTGCCTGATCATCCTCTCAAGAAAAATGAAATACTTGATATCTTTTATAATGGACTAACCGATGCTTCCAGAGATTACCTGAATAGTTGTGCTGGTTGTGTTTTCAGGGAAAGAACTATTGATGAAGCTGAAATTCTATTGAATAATATGTTGACTAATGAAAGTAATTGGACACTTCCTGAACCAACTCCTAAGCCAACTCTGAAGAAAAGGGGTATTCTATTTCTCAGTCCTGAAGATATGCAAGAGGCAAAGATATCTATGAAATAAAAAGGTATAAAAGCTGAAGATGTTAAGAATTTACCTCCTATTGAAGAAATACATGGTCTTGATTTACCGCCTGTTGGAGAAACACATGGTCTTGATAACCCAACATAGATAGCAAAGGTAAATTCTCTTTATAGATATAATAAAGCTGAAATCCCTCCTACTAAGTTTGCTAGCCAATGCTTAGATGAGTTTGATGATTTTATGGTTAAGCAAGAAGACTTCAATGCTTATGTTGGTAGAAAATTGGAACATAACGATTATATGATTGAACACTTGAGTGATTATATGGCTAATGTTAAAGGTGAACTTAAACTTATTAGTAAACATGCTTCTATGGTTACCACTCAAGTAGAACAAGTACTTAAAGCTCAGAATGAATTGCTCAATGAATTAAATAATAAGAATGATAATGTTGTTAGTGTTATGACTAGAGGTGGTAAAGTGACCCAGGAACCTTTGTATCCTGAGGACCACCCTAAGAGAATTGAGCAGGATTCTTAGAGAAATAACATTGATGCACCTAGTCCTTCTAAGAGGAAGAAAAAGAAAAATGATAGGACTTTGCATGCTTCTAGTGAACCTGTTGTAGACACACCTGAGAATCCTAATGATATTTCTATTTCTGATGCTAAAACACAATCTGGTAATGAACATGAACCTAGTGATAATGTTAATGATGATGTTCATGATGATGCTCAACCTAGCAATAATAATGATGTAGAGATTGAACATGTTATTGATCTTGATAACCCACAATCAAAGAATCAACATTATGATAAGAGAGACTTTGTTGCTAGGAAGCACAGTAAAGAAAGAGAACCATGGGTTCAGAAAACCATGCCTTTTCCTCCTAAACCATCCAAGAATAAGGATGATGAGGATTTTGAGCGCTTTGCTGAAATGATTAGACCTATCTTTTTGCGTATGTGTTTGACTGATATGCTTAAAATGAATCCTTATGCTAAATATATGAAGGAATTTGTTACTAATAAGAGAAAGATACCAGAATCTGAAATTTCCACCATGCTTGCTAATTATACTTTTAATGGTGGAATACCGAAGAAACTAGGAGATCCCGGAGTACCCACTATACCATGCTCCATTAAAAGAAACTATGTTAAAACTGCTTTATGTGATCTTGGAGCCGGTGTTAGTGTTATGCCTCTCTCTTTATACTGTAGACTTGATTTGAATAAGTTGACACCTACTGAAATATCTTTGCAAATGGCTGACAAATCAACTGCTATACCTGTCGGTATTTGTGGGATGTGCCTGTTGTGGTTGCAAATGTTACTATTTTAACGGACTTTGTTATTCTTGATATTCCCGGGGACGATAGTATGTCTATTATTCTTGGAAGACCCTTTTTGAATACTGCAGGGGCTGTTATTGATTGCACCAAAGGCAATGTCACTTTTCCTGTTAATGGTAATGAGCATACGGTACACTTTCCGAGGAAACAACCTCAAGTCCACAGTATCAATTCTATTGGAAAATTTTCAACAATTACTATTGGAGGTTTCGAAATTCCTCTTCCTACTGTCAAAAAGAAATATGATATTCTTATTGTTGGGGATGTGCATATCCTCGTTGAGGTAACCTAGTGTTATTCGAAAATTCTCCGGTTCCATGTTATTCGGAATGAGTTTGTTAACAAGACCTGATCAACCTTGTTAGTGGATTCCTTTTGATGAGCATGAGATGGATGAATTTAGAAAACACAACTCTCTGTACCCTCTTTTTACTTTCTGTTATTTGTATTAAATAAAGAAAAAATAGTATTTTCTGTCTATTTTCTGAATTGTCTATGCAATAAAAAATACGCTGAAAATACAAGTTCTCCAAATGCCCTGAAAATTAAATATGTTTTTTCTAGAATATTTGAGAATATCTGGCACTGGGGACACACCAGGGGGAGCAAGCACCTGGCCACGAGGGTCCAGGGCGCGCCCACCTCCCCTGGGCGCGCCCCCTACCTCGTGGGCCCATGGTGGCTCCCCTCCACTTATTCCAGCTGCCACACACTCCTTCTTCCTCCCAAAAACATCACTAGCCAGCTCAAACCCGAGTTCAAGCTCATCTTGCTGCCATTTTTTATCTCCTAGCTCAAAGCTCCATTCACAAAACTGCTTCGAGGGATTGTTCTATGGTATGTGACTCCTCCAATAGTCCAATTAGTTTTTGTTCTAGTGCTTTATTCATTGCAAATTTTTGCTGCTTAGGTGACCCTATTCTTGAGCTTGCACGTCAAATTTATGTGGTCAAAAGTAGTTTTGATGCATGATATTGCCTCTAGGCACCTGTAGGAGTAGTTGTTATCAATATTGTTGAGTTTGGTTCACTTTTATTTTGAAGTTACTAAAAATTTCAGAAATTTTTCAGGGGAAGAAATATGTTTAGGAATATGTACCAAGGTGGTTCTTCAAGGAAGCAAGGACCCAGACCCACAATACGCTATGCGGACGAGGAACCACCAAGAGACGCTCAAGTGCGGCCTTGTGAATGGCCGTTAGAGGATTTCATGATTCGAGCAAGAATCAAGGAGGAATTTGAAGCATATGTGCGTAATGCCAATCTTGAGAGCTTTGAGGCAGATAAGTGCCATCAATACCTCTATTTAACTGATTCATGTGTGAGAAGGTTTAAATTTTCATCATCACGCAATTCTCAGACTGTCCTATTTGATCTTTATGAAAATTCTTATACTATGTACTTAGAAGATTTTAACACTGCTTGTAAACTTCCACAATGGGGTGCACTAGTGAGCCTCGCAAATATGAGATTAGAGATTTTCTTGCGAGTATAACTGTGGGGGGTCTAGATATATAACACAAGCTACCATAGGGAGCATTCATTTTCCTGCTATACATTATTTTGCTCTCTTCATAGGTAGGTGCATCAACGGTAAAGATGAAGCATGTCACATGTGTGTGCATGATCTCAGCATTCTCAGGAGCGCTGTTTTAGGAGATAAACAATACAACTTGGGGGCTATTGTTGCACATAGGTTGCATAATAATCGTATTCATGGAGATTTCTTTGGTGGAATTTATGCAACTCGTATAGCTAACTTTCTTGAGATACCCATACGTGGATATGATATTGAGTTGCCTCCCGCTAATCTAGATTATGATGCTATGGTTCGTCATCAGTTTGTTGAGAGGAATGGTTAGTTCCTCCAGTACCGACTAATCTTTGACAGACGACGCACCTATCATGTTGCTCTCCATGCTCCTACTTTCTTTGACTTTCAGGCAAAGGGAAGATAGGTTATAACCAGGGAGGAGGCGACCGAGTACGAGAGGAGGGCGGAGACAGCTCGCCTCCAAGCTGCAGCTCATCAGGCAATTGCCGCTGCATCTCAGTACGACCCCAGCTACAACTTTGGATATCCGCCAGGCCAGTCGTGGCCATAGACCAACTTAGGCCAAAAGCCTAAGCTTGGGGGAGTACGTATTTCTCACCGACATTACGTTTATGTTCACACACTCATGCTAGTTGTCAGTGCTCATACCTTTTCACTATATCATCCATGCTAGTTTATTTTCCCTTTTTATGCTTTCTTCTTGTGTGTTTGATAAACTTTAGAAAAAACAAAAAAAATTAGTTGTGGCTTTCAGCTAGTTTACTTTCCATGCTTGTAGTAGTAACTAAAAAGAAAACCCAAAAAGATTTCTCGTTCTTCTTTTGCTTGTTGGGAGCATTCCCTTGTAAATAGTTTTATTTCTTTCTTGTTCTTTGGGGGTTGAGAGGAGAAGACCATAATGAAAATGTTGAGTGGCTCTCATATGCATTATTTTTTATCTAACAAAGAGCCCATATTACCTTCTCTTCTCTCTTGAATTGAATGCTTGCAGATTCCAGCTTAGTCCAATGCATGTTCACTATTATTATTATCCACACTATTCGGTCATGCGAGTGAAAGGCAATAATGATGATTATATGATGAACTTATTGAGATGAGAAAAGCTGGTATGAACTCGACCTCTCTTGTTTTTGTAAATATGATTAGTTCATCGTTCCTGATTCAGCCTACTATGAATAAACATGTTTGCAATGACAATTAGAGATTATAGTTGCTTATGCCATGCTTGATTAGCTAGGAGCTTATAATGGTTTACCTTGCATGCCAACATGGTATTAAAATGGTTGTGATGTGATATGATAGGGTGGTATCCTCTTTTGAACGATTTGAGTGGCTTGACTTGGCACATGTTCACGCATGTAGTTGAAACCAAATCAACATAGCCTCTACGATATTTATGTTCATGGTGCATTATATCCTACTCATGCTTGCATTCGGTGTTGATTAATTTTAATGCATGTTCATGACTGTTGTCGCTCTCTAGCTAGTCGCTTCCCAGTCTTTTCTAGTCTTCACTTGTACTAAGCGGGAATACTGCTTGTGCATCCAATTCCATAAACCCCAAAGTTATTCCATATGAGTCCACCATACCTACCTATATATGGTATCTACCTGCCGTTCCAAGTAAATTTGTATGTGCCAAACTCTAAATTTTCAAATAAACATTATGTTTTGTATACTCGAATAGCTCATGTATCAACTAGGGTTGTCTGTATCTTCCATGCTAGGCGGGTTATTCTCAAGAGGAGTGGACTCCGCTCCTCACTCACGAGAAAAGGGCTGGTCATCGGGATGCCCAGCCCCATGCTTTATGCAAATCAAATCAAAATAACTGCAAACAAAACTCCCCCGGGACTCTTGTTAGTTGGAGGCACTCGTTGTTTCGAGCAAGCCATGATTGATGCTTGTTGATGGAGGGGGAGTATAAACTTTACCATTCTGTTTGGGAACTGCCTATAAGGTGTGTAGCATGGAAGATATCGAGATCTCTCGGTTGTTATGTTGACAATGAAAGTATACCGCTCAAAATATTATTCATATCTATTTCAACACCGAGCTCTGGCACCTCTACAAATCCCTGCTTCCCTCTGTGAAGGGCCTATCCATTTACTTTTATGTTGAGTCATCATCCTCTTATTAAAAAGCACCAGTTGGAGAGCACCGCTATCATTTGCATTCATAACTGTTAGTTTACATTGAATATGACTTGACTGGATCTCTTTTACCATGAATTACAATGTCTAGTCAGTCCTTGATCTTTAAAGGTGCTCTGCATTTATGTTTTGCGGTCTTAGAAAGGGCTAGCGAGATACCATCTTGTCATATCATATTATGATTGTTTTGAGAAAGTGTTGTCATCCGAGATTTATTATTATTGCTCGCTAGTTGATTATGTCATTGATATGAGTAAACATGAGACCTAAGTGTTATTGTGAATATGGTTAGTTCATAATCTTTGCTGAAAACCTGAATGCTGGCTTTACATATTTACAACAACAAGAGCAAACAGAGTTTGTAAAAGTTTTTCTTTATCAATTTTAGTTTATCAACTGAATTGCTTGAGGACAAGCAAAGGTTTAAGCTTGGGGGAGTTGATGCGTCTCTGTCGTATCTACTTTTCCAAACACTTTTGCCCTTGTTTTGGACTCTAACTTGCATGATTTGAATGGAACTAACCCGGACTAACGATGTTTTCAGCAGAATTGCCATGGTGTTATTTTTGTGCAGAAATGAAAGTTCTCGGAATGACCTGAAAATCAACGAAGAATTATTTTGGAATATATAAAAAATACTAGAAGAAAGATCCATGTCAGGGGGCCCACCACCTGTCCACGAGGGTGGGGGCGCTCCCTACCCCCTGGGCGCGCCCCCCTGCCTCGTGGGCCCCCTAACGCTCCACCGACCTCAACCTTGCCTCCATATATTCATTTCGGGGAGAAAAAATTCCGAGAGAAGGATTCATTGCATTTTACAATACAGAGCCGCTGCCAAGCCCTAAACTCTCTCGGGAGGGCTGATCTGGAGTCTGTTTGGGGCTCCGGAGAAGGGAATCCATCGCCATCGTCATCATCAACCTTCCTCCATCACCAATTTCATGATGCTCACCGTCGTGCGTGAGTAATTCCATCGTAGGCTTGCTGGACAGTGATGGGTTGGATGAGATTTATCATGTAATCGAGTTAGTTTTGTTAGAGTTTGATCCCTAGTATCCACTATGTTCTGAGATTGATGTTGCTATGACCACTCCTGGTGATGACCGTAGTTTGAGGAGTTCATGTATTCACTGTGTGTTAATGCTTTGGTCCGGTACTCTATTAAAAGGAGGCCTTAATATCCCTTAGTTTCCAATAGGACCCCGCTGCCACGGGAGGGTAGGACAAAAGATGTCATGCAAGTTCTTTTCCATGAGAATGTATGACTGTATTCGAAATACATGCCTACATTACATTGATTAACTGGAGCTAGTTCTGTGTCACCCTAGGTGATGACTGTTACATGATCGATTGCATCCGACATAATTCTCCATCACCGATCCATTGCCTACGAGCCTTTCCATATATCGTTCTTCGCTTATTTACTTTTCTATTGCTATTGTTACAATCACTACAAAACCCAAAAATATTACTTTTGCTACCATTACCTTTTGCCACCGTTATCACTATTATCATATTACTTTGCTACTAAACACTTTGCTTCAGATATTAAGTTCTCAGGTGTGGTTGAATTGACAACTCAGCTGCTAATACTTGAGAATATTCTTTAGCTCCCCTTGTGTCGAATCAATAAATTTGGGTTGAATACTCTACCCTCGAAAACTGTTGTGATCCCCTATACTTGTGGGCTATCATACCGCCGCCCGTGCCGATGGCCTCCTCTGCCCTCTCCTTGAGTCGGCGCAGCAGCAGCAACCCAGGCCAACCTCGCGACCTCTCCTCCTACTGTTTTTCCCTCTCTCTCTCTGTCTCTCTCATGGTGCCCCCTCTCTCTCCTTCGTAGGAACGAGCAGGAGCTCGCCCAAGCTCCATGGCGCCACCGCCGTCGTCCTGCTTCGTCCGGTGACCTCCGGGCAGCGCCACCCGCCGGATCAGCTCGAGCTCGCGTCCCTGAGTCTCGCTGCTCCAGCCTCAAGCACGTCCCCGAGCACCTCCGCTCTGGAGCGGTGCGTCTCTGTTTTCCTCGTCCCGAGTGCCGGTCATCCTCTACCCCAACACGCCTCCGTTCAGCTACCGCCGACGAGCAGATGAGTTGCCGCCTGTCTCGTCTTTCTCTCCCATGTTTTCCTCTCCTTCCTCCTCTAATCTCTCTCCCTCATTTGTTTTCTTCTCTGCCAGGAAACGAAAGGGCCTCGCCCCTACTGCCATGGCCGCCGGCGACCAGAGCCGTCGTGTGTCCTCTCCTTCCTGTCCCCGCCGTCCGCATCGCCTACCGCCGCCAAGTCCCGCTGTCGGGGCCTCCTGCATCGCTGGTGTCCTCTACATCGAAGCAGTTGCAGAGGAGGACGAGCACCTCGACCCTGCCTCAGCCCCTCGTTGACCTTTAGTGAGATCCAAGTCCCACGACCACATGCACCTGGGCCACCTCCCCTTCGCCCGTTGACCGTGGCCCAGCCCCACCTCTATCAATCTGGGCCAAGCCCAGCTAGGTGAGCAGTCCAACCGCCCAATGCAGTATCCAGATCCAGCCCGCGTCATTTTCTTTCCGTTCTGGACGTTTTAGCTAATTTCCAGTGATTTACAACTTTATAGAAAAACCCATGTTAATCATGCATAAAATAACTCCATGACCGTGCATCGCATTAAAATGATTTGTATATGTAAAATGCTTAGAATTTCGTCTAGTTTCATAATATGCAACTTTCATCCATGTTTGAAGTGTTTAGATTTCTCTTTGCATTTAATTTGATAAATGTCATGCTAAAATGATTTATTTCATAACTAAATAATCTTAACTCCGAATTTAATAAACTTTATATGTAACTTGTCTAGAAAAATGCATAGATTAACATGGTAGCATTACTTTGAATGTTTAATAACAATAAAATTGTGTTTAGATCAGAACAGTATCAAATCCAAAATATGCACATGGGGATTTTCTGGAACTGTTGTTTGTTGTTCCGACCTCATTTAAACTTGCCTAGATAGGTAGTTTTTATTATGCTTCACCTCCTGCCAGGTTTAACAACATTTAATATTGTTGGGTACATAAACGAGAGCGAACTAAATAATTAGATCTGGTGTTTCGTCAATATGCAACTGTTGCATATTGAGCTCCACTTAACTTGTAGTATTGTTTGTTGCACTTTGTCATGCCACGACTCATTAAACCAGACGTGCATCATACTTGGTTGTGCATCATGCCATGTTTAAGCTTGTTGGTTTACCGTGTTGTTTGCTTCTTTCCAGTTGTGCTCCTTCTCGATAGTTCCGGTTACGTTGCCATTGTGAGGATCCGTTCGACTACGTTGGTTCGTCTACTTCATGGATTCGATCTTCTTCCTAGCGGGATTTCAGGCAAGATGACCGTTACCCTAGATCTCACTAGTATCTTTGCTATGCTAGTTGTCTTGATGCTATCGCTATGTCGCGCTACCTACCACTTGTTTATCAAGCCCCCCAAATTGCCATGATAGCCTCTAACCTTTTCCACCATCCTAGCAAACCGTTGTTTGGCCATGTTACCGCTTTGCTCAGCCCCTCTTATAGCATTGCTAGGTGCAGTTGCAGGTTGTTCCATGTTGGGACATGGATGTCATGGATATCTTGGGATATCACAAGATCTCTTATTTAATTAATGCATCTATATACTTGGTAAAGGGTGGAAGGCTCGGCCTTTTGCCTGGTGTTTTGCTCCACTCTTGCCGCCCTAGTTTCTGTCATACCGGTGTTATGTTCCTTGATTTTGCGTCCCTAACACAACGAGGGTTTATGGGGCCCTCTAGACAGTTCGCTTTGAATAAAACTCTTCCAGCAAGGCCCAACATTGGTTTTACCATTTGCCTAATCACAACTAAAACTTGCATAGGGACCGGCTAGCACTCGAGGATAATTAATCAACCCCCCGGGCTAGTTCTCCTCTGAGTGTTGGTCCAAAACGGGCAAACTAAGGGGCCAACACAGGGCAACTTGAGGTCTGGTTTTACTCGTAGGATGACCTATCCAGTGTGCCCTGAGAACGAGATACGCGCGGCTCCTATCGGGATTTGTTGGCACATTCGGGTGATCTTGCTAGTTTTGTTTTACCATTGTCGAAATGTCTTGTGCACCGGGACCCCGAGTTTGATCGGATGTCCCACGATGGAGGATTGTCTCCGCGGATCGTGAGCTTGTCATGGGCTAAGTTGGGACACCCCTCCAGGGTTAAACTTTCGAGATCCATGCCCGCGGTTATGTGGCAGATGGGAATTTGTTAATAACCGGTTGTAGTGGACTCAAACTAAACTCAGTTAAAATACACCAACCGTGTGTATAACTGTGACTGTCTCTTTTCGGGTGCATTCGAGAAGAGAACACGGTTGGGTTATGTTTGAATGTAAGTAGTTCAGGATCACTTCTTAATCATTACTAGTTTGTGACCGTTGCGTAGTTTCTCATCTTATTCTTGTACTCGTAAGTTAGCCATTGTACATTGCTTAGTCGCTTGCTGCAACCTCACCACTTACCCTTTCCTACCCATTAAGCTTTGCTAGTATTGATACCCATGGTAATGGGATTGCTGAGTCCTTGTGGCTCGCAATTTACTACAACAACAGTTGCAGGTACAGGTAATGCGATGACCCGACGTGAGAGCGATGCTTGATTGCTTTTGGAGTTCTTCTTCAATCAAGGGATAGGTTCCGGGTCGGGAAGCCTGGGATTAGCAGGGTGGATATCGTTCTTATTTTTCGTTTGATTTCATCCGTAGATGGATCCTACTCTTCAGTATGATGATTGCTATGTATTGATGAACTATTGTATTCATGTTGTAGCTTGTGGTGAGTGTAAGCCTTTATCTTGCATTCCCATCTATTCAGTACATGGTATGTTGTAATGATATCCACCTTGCTATGCGCTCGAAATGTGGTTGTGCCCCAATCATGAGTTCATCACGTGATTGGGATAGAATCGCATCTTGGGTGCTACACACACGCGCGCGCTAGTTTGTGTCTCCGTGCCTCGCTCAAACACACTCGATACGTCTTTCTCTCCGTAGCCCCCTCAATATGTAGACTTCTCGCGCGCGCATAGCTGTAGTGACGTTGATGCCGAACCCAATGTGCCTTGTTTTTACCGGGCTCATGTGATAGTTTCCACCCTGTTTTCTGTTAATTAACAAGGCAACCTTTTCTTTGTTACTACTAGTGAATCTGAAATCATTCGGGGCAGACATAAAATATATCACTTCAACACAATTATCGCAGTAACTATTTTAAAAGAAACTAGCTAGATGTCCATGCGTTGCACGGAACATCAAGATGCATTTGTATGAGTAGTTTATCTTGTGAGAAAAGTATGAACGAGGGAAGGGCTTATTTGCAAATGTGGAGAGGGTGTGGGTATCTTTTTGCAAAATTGTAATAGTTTCCTTCCTATCCATTAGATATAAATCTGACAGCCTATATTGCAGGATGGCACGCACACCATCATCACAAATTTTGTTTTCTACTCCCTCCATTCCTAAATATTTGTCTTTTTAGAGATTTCAACAAGTAACTACATACGGAGCAAAATGAGTGAATCTACACTCTAAAATATGTCCACATACACATCCGTATGTGGTAGTCCATTTGAAATATGAAAAAGACAAATATTTAGGAATGGAGGGAGTATAAGAGTAGACATAGAGATACATCTCCAGCATGGTCCACAATGAAAATGGGCTAGACTGGTTAGTGCCTGATGCTCGCAACGCGATGACCTGAGTTCGAATTATGTCTTTAACTTTAGATTTTTATATTATATATTATTTATATTTAATATATACTTCTTTCTCTACTGTACTGACAGTGAAACCCACAGAGTACTTAGAATACAAGATTAAGGATGGATTTGTTTCTTTTTTAATTTCTGTACGAAGGTGTAGCCACCATGCAAGTCACGTGTGCACTGCTTGACTCACCACGTCTCGACTCGTTCTATGTACCGTGCGCACGGTAGCAACGGTCACTGTTCATCGAGGGGCAACCCAACACCGGTTGGCTATGTCTCGCATGGGGGCTTGATCAGCTTCAGTAAGCAGCAGCAGTGATCGATCGCTCGGGTTCAGTTAGCAGCAGTAGCGAAGGAATTGCTCGGGTTCAGTCAGCAGCGAATCGCTCGGGTTCAGTTAACAGCCAAGGGATCAATCTCGGTTTCAGTAATGTGTGATCTCTCAGGCTCCGTTAGTCAACGCCTCACACACGTGCGTACACGAGAGAAACATGTAAACCACAGTGCATGTCTCGGCCCCGACCACCCACCATAACTGAGAATTCCCGGATATTTTCCTCGCCCTCGCTTTTCCCATGTTTTTTCCGTCATGGGCGGCCCAAAGAATGTCATGCGGCTCCGTCTCCGGCCCGCCCTGGAGGAAAATCCCATTTTCTGTCATGATTTTTTGTCACAGAAGTAGGAGCCCACCAAATCTATGATGATACCGGGTTTTGTCACAATTATTGTCATAGAAGTGTCATAAGCATGACAGGAAAAAAATTCGCTCGGCCCAAAATGTCACGAATGTGTCTTTTTTTTGTAGTGGTGGCAACTTGCTTGCCATTCTTCTTAAAGTTCCATCTCTTTCCCTTTTGCCCTTTTTCTTGAAACTAGTGGTCTTGTTAACCATCAACATTTGATGCTCTTTTTGATGTCTACCTTCGCTGATTTCAGCATCACGAAAAACTCGGGAATCATTTTCGTCATCCCATGCATATTATAGTTCATCACGAAGTTCTAGTAACTTGGTGATAGTGACTAGAGAACTCTGCCAATCACTATCTTATCTGGAGGATTAAATCCCACTTGATTCAAGTGATTGTAGCACCCAGACATTCTGAGCACATGCTCACTAGCTGAGCTATTCTCCTCCATCTTGTAGGCAAAGTACTTGTCAGAGGTCTCTTACCTTTTGACATGGGCATGAGTCTAAAATACCAATTACAACTCTTGGAACATCTCATATGCTCCGTGGCGTTCAAAACGTTTTTGAAGTCCCGGTTCTAATCCGTAAAGCATGGTGCACTAAATTATTAAGTAGTCATCATACCGAGCTTGCCAGACGTTCATAACGTCTGCATCTGCTCCTCCAATAGGTCTGTCGCCTAGCGGTGCATCAAGGACATAATTCTTCTGTGCCGCAATAAGGATAATCCTCATATCACGGACCCAGTCCGCATCAATGCTACTATCATCTTTCAACTTAGTTTTCTCTAGGAATATATCAAAAATAAAACAGGGGAGCTATACGCGAGCTATTGATCTACAACATAGATATGCTAATACTATCAGGACTAAGTTCATGATAAATTAAGTTCAATTAATCATATTACTTAAGAACTCCCACTTAGATAGACATCCCTCTAGTCATCTAAATGATCATGTGATCCAAATCAACTAAACCATGTCCGATCATCACATGAGATGGAGTAGTCTTTAATGGTGAACATATCTATGTTGATCGTATCTACTATATGATTCATGTTTGACCTTTCGGTCTCTAGTGTTCCGAGGCCATGTCTGTACGTGCTAGGCTCGTCAAGTTTAACCCGAGTATTTCGCATGTGCAAAATTGTCTTGCACCCATTGTATGTGAACGTAGAGCCAATCACACCCGATCATCACATGGTGTCTTAGCATGACGAACTATCGCAACGGTGCATACTCAGGGAGAACACTTATACCTTGAAATTTTTAGTGAGGGATCATCTTATAATGCTACCGCTATACTAAGCAAAATAAGATGCATAAAAGATAAACATCACATGCAATCAAAATATGTGACACGATATGGCCATCATCATCTTGTGCCTTTGATCTCCAACTCCAAAGCACGGTCATGATCTCCATCGTCACCGACATGACACCTTGATCTCCATCGTAGCGTCATGGTCGTCTCGCCAACTATTGCTTCTACAACTATCGCTAACTGATACGTCTCCGTCGTATCTACTTTTCCGAACACTTTTGCCCTTGTTTTGGACTCTAACTTGCATGATTTGAATGGAACTAACACGGACTGACGCTGTTTTTAGCCGAATTGCCATGGTGTTATTTTTGTGCAGAAATAAAAGTTCTCGGAATGACCTATAAATCAACGGAGAATTATTTTGGAATATATAAAAATTACTGGAAGAAAGACCCACGTTAGGGGGCCTACACGTTGTCCACGAGGGTGGCGGGCGCGCCCCCTGCCTCGTGGGCCCCCTGATGCTCCACCGACCTCAACCCTGACTCCATATATTCACTTTCAGGGAGAAAAAAATCAGAGAGAAGGATTCATCGCGTTTTTACGATACGGAGCCGCCGCCAAGCCCTAAACTCTCTCGGGATGGCTGATCTGGAGTCCGATCGGGGCTCCATAGAGGGGAATCCGTCGCCATCGTCATCATCAACCTTCCTCCATCACCAATTTCATGATGCTCACCACCGTGCGTGAGTAATTCCATCGTAGGCTTGCTGGACGGTGATGGGTTGGATGAGATTTATAATATAATCAAGTTAGTTTTGTTAGGGTTTGATCCCTAGTATCCACTATGTTCTAGATTGATGTTGCTATGACTTTGACATGCTTAATGCTTGTCACTAGGGCCCGAGTGCCATGATTTCAGATCTGAACCTCAGTTGGGGGGAGGGGGCATGCATTCATAGCTTAGGATTCCCAATTCATGCCGACACGAGCGGGGGTGGGGGCAAGCAATATCGTGCGCTTTGCGAGTAGGGATGGCAATGGGTACCCATTACCCATGTACCCTGCGGGTAAAAACCCTATTAGGGTAAGGGTATGGGACAAAAAATTATCCGTGGGTATATAAATAGAGAAATGTTAAACCCATCGGATAGAGTGGGTACGGGTATGGGATCATGTAACCCATACCCACATACCCATGTACCCATATAAAATCTATATGAACTCAAAATTATCTCTACACTTTATCATGAATTTGTGAGCTCAAAATATATGACTATGTGATGATGTTTTGATATGTTATTGTTTACGAGAAAGTGATGTTGTTTATTAAATATGATGTCGTTTATGACGTGTTGTTGTTTAAAAGTGTGTGTTCTTGTTATAATCGTTGTTTATATATTATAATTAGATGTTGTTTTTATGACTATGAGTAATTCAAACTGATGCTTTGCAAACATGGGTAATTTTACCCATGGGTACCCATGTACCCTGTTGGGTAACGGGTATGGGAAAAAATTATATCTATTGATGTGTATGGGTAAGGGTGATGGGCAAACTCAGAAGAGACGGGTAAGGGTATGGGGTGGCTCCACCCGTACCCAAACCCTGTGGGTGCCATCCCTATTTGCGAGAGAGGTGCCACATCGAAGTTGCATTTGGTATTTGGAAATCAAACCACCCTTTTGATACATAAATTTGGTCTACATGCAAGTGTGTTCGTGTTCTGACCCTCTCCCACGTCATTTTTCGCCAAATTTATGAACATTAGACAAGTCGGATGACGCAACACACACGGTTCACTCAAACTGACCGTGTGCCACGCCGGTGCCCCTGTCACGCACACATCCGCACAGTACATTGGGCTCCACGAGGCTCCCCCTCTCAAAAATATCTGCCTGCCTCGAGGATTTTTCTGTTTCATAACACACAGTTGTTATCTCTGGACCGTGTGTGATGTTTCTTGTTACCAATCCTGCCTGCATCCCTAGAAAATATCTGCCCGCCTCGAGGGTTTTTCTGTTTCATAACACACGGTTGTTATCTCCGGACCGTGTGCGATGCAGAATCATCAAAAGTTTCAATATGCCGGCATTTCACTCCCGCGTAGTAAAATTTTTAGTACCCGCATGATTTCCTCAAACACCCCCCTCCACACACACACACAACACACAACACACACACACACACACACACACCAAAACCTCATCGGGCGTGCGCGCACACACACACCCCCCCTCCGTCACTCGAAACCCTAGCAAGGTCCCCGCCGCCGTTGCCGTCGTCGCCGCCGCCGCCACAAGGCCTCCATTGTCAACATCTGTCGGTTTGCCCGTGCAGCTTACCCACCGATATCCATACCCAGGTCACCCTGAGTTTCTTAGATGACGCCTGCCAAATGCCCCCTTTCCCACAAATCCCCATCCCCATCCTCACCCCCACTCCAGAGCTTCGCAGCCTAAGCCCGGCTGCGCTTCCTGTGGAGCTCGAGGAGCGACTGGCCCAAAAGAGGTGTATAGTGGTCTCTTCGCCCGACGTCGCCGAGGAAGCTGACGACCACAAAGAGGAAACGTGTGCAAGCATGCACATAGTTGCCGTTTCCAAAGCGTGTGCGATGTCAGACAATATCACAAACGGTGCGGGCAAACTAAACATTTGTGTTAGTTGCCTTATCATACACGATTCGCAACCATGAACTGTTTCTGATGAAGTATGCATCATAAACATTGCACCACAGAATAGCGTGTGCGATAGTTGTCGTGTACGGCGATGTTACGATGGTCCGACGTTTTGTAATCATGTCCAGCACTTGTACATCGATTAGCTAATCTTCTTAACAGTGAACCGTTTGTGATGGGCTGCGCAACGTACATGTTCTATAATAGTGAGCCATTTGTGATGGGCCGCGCATTGTAAACGTAGCACCACAGAATACCGACTGCAATGGCAATGCGAGTAGAAACAAGTTGGAGTACTGTAGGGTCCCTATCCCCGACGGTTTCTGGGTCATGTGGGAAGGACCCCCCTATCGCCCACACTCACTTGGCGACGGTTCCAAATGCCGTCGCGGAAAGGGGTTAAAAACCGTTTGTTTAGGACCGACGCGCACCAGTGTGTATTTTGGTGACCGAAGTTTGTTTGGAGTCCCGGATGAGATCACGGACATGGCGAGGAGTCTCGAAATGGTCGAGAGGTAAAGATTGATATATTGGACGATAGTATTCGGACACCGGGATGGTTTCGGAATGGTTCAGGTATTTTTCGGAGTACCAGAGGTT